>NC_090924.1:1218794494-1219097524 GCF_040938575.1 Ambystoma mexicanum
GTTGAGGCACTGGCAAGACCGTCGACATCCGGTCCCCAGGTTACCATCTCGACCGAAATTGAATGGTGCCAACGGGATTCCTTGACATGGAAAACTACCTGTTCCTTATATAAAAGAGGATGAAGGGAGAATAATTTGAAAGCTAAACAACTTTTACATTCAATTGTAGTCTTTTTATTTTACCCGGGTGGTCCCCCATGAACTGACATTCCCACTACAGAATGGTGTGTAACCCCCTGATGAAGACTTGGTGAAACAACACTTTTTTCGCATCGAAACCCGTTGGGGCTTATCTGTGGCTTGGAAACATTACAATGATCAGACACATTCCAAGCCAGAAGAAAAATAACAAAAAAGAATAAACATTAATTGTGATTTACTGTTGGTATTAAAATGAAATGTTTTTTGATGTGTTTTTTATCTAGTAATTTGAGCATTGATTGTGTGTTGTCTGTTTGTGTTAGGGCAGACTGAATGATGGAATGAATTTGACAGAGGTGGCCATCTTTTCCCCTACATTGCTGTTTTTTGTTTCGTTTTTTCCTTGGTGGGTCACAGTTAGGAGTTCCCTTGTATATAATTGGTTGTTTTTGATTAATTGACAATTTTGGAATTTCATAATTCAATATCATTATAAATAAATATTTTTGATTAAAAAAACTAATAATTTCCTCTGGAATTTCTTTTCAGTTTATCGACAAGAGCCACTGCTTTTTCAGAAAAACAATAAAGTATGGCAAATAGGTAATAAAAACTTTGATTGGTGTGATTAAAACAAAAAAAAATCACTCCATGGCCCTCAATGGAGGGAGGGCAAGTCAGGTTCGTTTTGTTAGTGAAGCAGTGCATGCGTTTCCAGGTTGATAGAACCTTTTCATGCTTAAGCGTTTATCATTCGATTTATTGTAGGGGCACTAACAAGACTTAGGGATGGGTTGCCCCTTTACCTTTAGCAAAGACATTTAACCGACGGAGTTAGGCGCGTTGCCAAGATCTGCAATTTGAGAACGGCATGAGCAATGCATTTCAGCACGCCCTTACAAACAGTAAACTTTAAAGTTTGCGCGAAGCACACATTTAACCTTTATGCAATGCGTGGTGGCATGTGCACATAAAAGAAGAAAGCAACAGTGTTAATATCTTTTCGGCATGTGCTCACTTCATTCAGGGCCTAATGCCAGAGAGACGTGCAGGGGTGATGTTAAGGCCAAGTGCCGCAACACTCGGAAACCAGCACATTATTGTCAAGGTCCATGTAGGGCAGCTATATGTTTAGTGCATGTTTTGCATTTCTTTAATACACGAGTCCCTGTAAATCTTCCTTGCCACCTTTCCGAGTATGATTTAAAGTTTCCAAATATAACAAGTCGTCATACCACATTGCCGCTTGTGTGCTTCCTGGCGAGGCTATGAGCGGGCAGGAATTATATGCATGGCAGGCAACATCTGAGCCTCCAGGACAGCAGTTACTTTACCCCACTGCTCAGGCATTCTTACTAGCAGATTCCAGCAGGTGTTGAGTGAGCTTTCTCTCACTGTCAGATCAGCTTCACATCCACACCAAGGGCAATTCATCTGTAAAATTGCACGCAGTACACAGCCGGGCTAAGGCCCTTGTTAGCATCTTTTTGCAGGGCAACTTTTTCGGTTTAAGCACATTTCGGTGGGACAGCCACCAACATTTCAACACCATTGGTATAGAGAAGAAAGCAGTGCTAGAAAGCGGACTTTGAGGTTGACATGCAGGGCTGTCATTTCACCAAAGCGGAAGTGGCATCACATGACACAGGAAGTGATGCCATTTGACCCAGCCCCCAAGTGACATCACAGGACGTGATGGCACACAACCTTTCACCCCTTGACAAAACAGGAAGTGGGATCACATAGCATTGTCCCTCAGTACAGTAAGAAAAATATGGTTACAATATCACTGTAATATGATATTCATTTCATACAAGACTGGATCACCATATGTAACTTTAATATCTGTGTGTATATGCCCATATTACCAAATGACTGTGAATGTAAGCAGACGTCCAACACAACAACCTTCCCTATTTTACATCCCTCAGGCTAAACTGTAAACGGACATAGCATCTCGAAGAGGCCTAATCCCCAAAGCGCAGACATCCCGTGCCTGCCAAGTGTCTGGCCAGACTGGAAACAGCAACTGACCAAAAACAAGTACAACCAGAAATCAGATGCTGTACCACTTCATGCTTTTACACTTGGACAATACGCTCTGGAATTTTCTTGTCAATAGTGCACTTTGAACTATTGCACAGCAACCCACTCCCACCAGTCACCCAGAGCCTGAATATCCTCAACCATTTTCACCACGGGCACCCACCAACCACAGTGAGTCGCTAAGGGTCTTTAATAGCTTTAAATGCCTGGCACCCACTCCCGCCCTCAAACAACTTACACCTCCAATGACTTGCTCCAACATAACTCTCCAGCATTCTCCACCACCATCAACCTCAAGCAAACTAGCAACTTAAATCCGCATACCTTCCTCAAAACCACAATAGTGTCAGTCTCGATTACCCTTCTCGAGCATCTTATATCTGCATTCAATGCCTTTCATCTCTCTCACAACACATTACTCCGCAAACGCTCTCCTCAACATCTGTAAGTGACCAGTACAACATTTTAAGTCTCCAGTACCAGCCTCTATAATATTGAGCCTCAAACACTCACCTCAAACCCAAAGCTGTGCCGGTGGTTATGAATGTTTTGAAACCTTTCAGCCATCACCTTTCTGTTTTGCTTATCCGTTAAGTAACCTGCAGTTTTTTTTGATAGATGGGAGATCGAGGGGAACGATGTATTGCAGTTCACAGTAATTGCATTTAAAAAGAAATGCAAAATGCAAACAGCTGCAGCAGCTCCATGATATCACCCCTATAAAAGGGCAACTTTATTATTTTCTTTCGTCCTTTCGATGTTGCTTAATGCCAGCCTCCTCCAGCTTCAAAGCACTGGAACAGGAACTGAACCGATGTTGCACTGCTTCCTCTTGTTCCCAAATCAAGTGCATTGCCCCATAAGCTATCCTTCCAGATACATACATGTTTTTGCTTGAGGAAGCAATAGATGTTTTGTATTTGTATTTGTATTTATTTATTTGTAAAGCGCAGCCAAGCCCTGGGGCAACTGGGCGCTAATTCTTACAAGTTACACAAATATAGGATATACAATGAAGATTAAAGCAAGAGCAGGTTTCATAGGCACAGGCTATGCAAATATATACATACGATAAATCTACATAGGCAAAACTGGTACAGTGTTAATTGATATTGATATTGATATTGATATTTTATTTCTATTGCGCTCGTACACAAGTGTTTCAGAGTGCGATAAGGCAAGGGAGGGAAACAGGGGAGAACAAAACAGCGATCTTACTAGGCCCAGTGACATTGAGAACGCGCAAGTGCATGGGACAGGGGGAGAGGAAAAGTGCATGGAAGGGGGGAGAAGTGGAAAGTGCGAAGCAGAGGAGAAACAGATAAATAATAATACATAAATAAATAATAAAGGTAACAAACAGTGGTAGTGCAGCCAGCAATTTGCAAGTGCTAGGTTTAAGGCAGCAGACAGGGTAGGTCTGATAAGTGCAGGAAGAAAAAGGGGGGCTGTATGGGTACAGATACAGACCGCAGTGCAAGGGGTGTACCAGAGGTAGTGCGGGAGGGTGGCAGCGTGAGCAGGTACCTGGGCCCGGAGGACAAATGGTGGCCAGGTGCGCGGTGCCAAGAGACACAGATCAGCAGGGGAGAGGAGGAGCAAAGGCAGAAGAAAAGAGGGAGGTCTTGAGGTGCTTCCAGAACCGGAAATGGTTCTCCTCATGTTTTACAGTAGCAGGGAGGCTGTTACAGAGGGAGTCCCCAGCCAAAGACAGAGATCTACCCACAGCTTGTTTCTTTGAAAAACGACTGACCCTGAGGGAGTTAGAGGTAGAGGAGTAAAGAGCTAGAGAGTGGAGGTATTTGCAGAGGGATAGCGGAAGGTATTTTGGACCCAGGCCCCAGAAAGCCTTGTGGACAATGCAGAGGGTTTTGAATGAAATCTTTGCATCCACTGGGAGCCAATGGAGAGATTTCAGAGCTAGAGAGATATGATCCCAGGGCTTGAGGCCAAGGACGAGTCTCGCAGTCCTGTTCTGGATTAGTTGCAGAGGGCGCAGAGTAGAGGCAGGATGATTTAGAAAGAGGCTATTACAATAGTCCAAACTAGAGAGAACCAGAGCTTGGGATACCATGAGCTTCTGGGGGAAGGAGAGGAAAGGCAGAGCACCTCTGAGGAGGTGCAGTAAGAAGTTTGACTTTTTAGAGACCTCAGAGATGTGGGCGGAGAAGGACAGGGTGGAGTCAAAGATGACCCCAAGGTTCGTAGCCTCGCAGGTGGGGGTAGGAGGAGGGGCAAGGGAAGCCGCCCAGAGAGTGAGGGGAAAGGATGGTGAAGGTGTGCCAATGAGGAGGATCTCAGTCTTGCTGGCATTCAGATAAAGATCATTGGCGGCACACCAATCTTGAATGGCAGTTAGGCAATCAGAGATAAGAGAGGGAGAGGAGGTGGCCAAGGGCAGCCTGAAACTGAGTGGAGTGTCGTCAGCATAGCACTGGAAATTTGAGCATAAAATGGCAATGCAGTGGGCGAGAGTTGCAAGGTATTGGTTGAAAAGCCAAGGCGAGATGTTAGATCCCTGGGGAACAAAACAGGTGATAGGAAGGACCCAAGTTGGACCTGGGAGGGTCGATCAGGGAAGAAAGAGGTCAGCCAGGCCAGAGCCGAATCAGTGATACCCAGGTTTTCACAGAGACGGTTGAGCACAATAATAATGATTACAGTCAAAATGTTAAATTTTAAGTCTACATTGATAGGTGTACATGAGTAGGTTGTCAGTGTGTCGGAGCAATCATTACCTAGGACAGGGTAGTTTGGTTGGTTAATTTGGCTGAGCAAACTGGTTCATGTCTTGTTCATGGAACCAACTTTTTACCTTTAAGCGAAATTGTGAGAATGAATGTTCTTCTCTGATGTGGATGGGGAGATTATTCCATTTCTTAGCCGCAAGTACTGGAAAGTTGACTCCACCTGCCCGTTGTTGGTTAAAGCGTCGAATGACTATGCTATGTACTTGTGCAGCTCTAGTACTTCATGTAGAAGTCTGCCGTGAGAATGTGTCCACAAGGTAAATTGGTGCCTGGTTATGGAGACATTTGTGAGTGAATGAGAGTGACTTCAAGTCTATCCTTTGCTTAATATTAAGCCATTTTATATCTTGTCTAGTAGATGTGATGTGGTGTTTTCTGGGAATGCTACAAGCCGCTCTAGCTGCATTATTTTGCATGACTTGCATTTTGTTAATGTTTCTGAGATGTGCCCAGGTATAGTGCGTTACAGTAGTCGAGTTTTGATAAGACTAATCTGCTTGCTACTGTGGTGCAGTTCAGGTAGGGGCGGCAGGCTGTGATGAGCTTGCAGGTCAGTGCTGTGGAAGAGGCTAAGGCATTAGTTTGTCTTGTGAATGTGAGGGCGGAATCAATGTAGATTCCTAGCATGTTTACATCTTTTGCTACTTTTATGATGTTTCCATCAATGTTAAAAGATGAAAACAGAGGCCCTAGCTTATTCAGTTTAGCCGAGAGCCAAGAAGAAGTCATTTAGACAAAGACCATGTTCGCCATCCAAATTTGAATAGGACTGTAAATGTCGTTGAGTAGCTTACTGTCTACAAAGTGATCACCAGTGATGGGTATGAGTATCTGGGTATCATCCGCATAATTAGTGTAAATGATACCCAGATGGTCAAGTATATTGAGAAGGGGCTTGGTGCACACATTGTAGAGAGTTGGGGAGACGCACAAACCTTGTGGTACCCCACAGGTCACAGGGGAGGCTAGTGAGGAGGCAGATGGAGAGAATACTCTCATGGATCTATTACTAAGGAAGGATTCAGTCCACGCATTAGCTTGGTCCGAGAAGTGTGCAGCAGAGAACAAGTGTTTATGGTTCGCCAGGTCAAAAGCCGCAGAGAGGTCAAGTAGTAGGAGTAATGCTGGTTTGCCCTTATCTTTTAGGATCTGAATTTGACATTTCAAATCAATAAGTGCTGTCTCTGTCCTGTGTCTCGGTCTGAAACCCGATTGTCTTAGTCCTTGTAGGTTGTTGGTTTCCAAGTGTTGTTGTATCTAGAGATATGCTGCTCGTTCTAGGATTTTTAGCAGGAAAGGGACAGTGGTGATAGGCCTGTAGTTAGATGGGTTGTTAGGGTCCAGTGAGTTTTATTTTTTAGTAAGGAGAGTACCCAAGCATCTTTCAGATTATTAGGTACAGTGTTTGAGTTAAATGAGGCGTTAATAAACAAAGTGATAAACGGGGCATGTTCCATAACTGCCTCTTTGATAAGCAGGGCGGGACAAATGTCACCATTACAATTTGAATGTTTCAGTGTAAGTATAATTGATTTGATTTCTTTGATGGAAAGAGGTTTGAAGGTAAATTGCAGTATATCCAAAGCCGGGCGAGGAGGTAAGTCTCAATAGGTGGCCATGTCAATAAGGCTTTTTTTTTTTTGGATTTTGTCTAGGAGTAGGCACATTTTGTCTTGGAACTCAGGTTCAGGGGCTGGAGTTTCTAATTTTTTCAATATATTGAAGAATTCCTTGGTACTGGACGTTGCTTTAGCTATGCAATCATTAAAATTGTCTTTTTTGCCTGGATAAAAGCTGCCTTGTAGATAGTTGAGGTGGTTGTAAAGTTGTCTCTATTTGACTCTAATGGAGAATTTCTCCAGGTGGTTTCTGCCTTTCTTTTAATTTTCCTTAAGGTCTTGAGATGGGGGGTATATCATTTATTAATGTGCGCACAGGGTTTGTATTTTTGGAGTTTAAGTGGGGCTATGGCATTGATAGCATTAAGTATAGTGTCATTGTAAATGTTCACTAGCATAGAAGGGTCTGAGTGCAAGATATCGGGATGGGTGACAGATTAAAGCAGGGGCAGTGGGTTCTCTAGTGTGAGGTTCTGTTTACTTCTTGCCAGCATGGCAGACGCCTGTATTTGTGGGGTAGTATGAGTTGCCTTATTGATGGTGAAGGTGATTAAGTGATGGTCGGTCCATGCGCAAGGTGTATTAGCGAGTATATTAATGTTGCAATTATAATAATAATAATTTCTCATTTATATAGCGCTACGAACCCTCAGGTATCTGAGCGCTGCTTATTATTACCCACGGTGTGTGGTGCTCATTTATCGATCTCGGAAGGATGAAAGGCTGAGTTTGGCCCTGCCGGGATTCAAACCTGCGTCAGAAGGCTCTGCACGGATGTCAAAGCGAGCGCTCTACTCGCTGTGCCACTTGACCGGCTTAGACTGCTAACCAGTCTAATATTCTTCCTTTGTTATGAGTAGGGTTGTGTATACAATGTGAATATCCTAACTCAGATTTGGTGTCCTTAAGGGCAGTAGCTTTAGTATCTTTTGGGTTGTGAAGGCCTAAATTGAAGTCTCCGAAGATTATGACTTGGGAGGTACTTTTGGTGTTGGTAGTTAGTAAGTGTGATATGTCACTTTCGAATGTAGTTGTTGGTCCTGGGGGTCGGTAGATCAAGTGCAGTGTAATGGTAGATGTTGGAGATGTTTTACTTCAAAGACAGAGGGCTACTTCATGTAAATTAATTATCTCACTTTGCATCTATCTATAGTGTACCTGTGATGCAGGTCTGGCAGATCCGGGTCAGGTCACAAAGTGCCCAGGCAGGATTAGTGGAAGAAGCCACTGGGGCAGACCCCTCTCATCACAGGACCAGCGACTCACTGGATGTGCAAAGCAGACAACAAGAAACACTGATGAGATTTGCGTTCATGCTGTGATATCACTGAGTACTGCAGAGCTGCTTTTACTCATTTCCAGCTAGTTAGACCTAGGCCCCATACCCTTCCTGTTGCTATAGTACTGGGTATGAGCTGCACAAACAGCACTGTCTCTGAACCCCAACTGTTCAGCCATTCTTCACTAATGGACTGCCAATATGTTAGAGATGGCAGCTTCATGGTTTTTCCTGCAGTTCAACACTCTATTATGTTTCACAAAACTCTTGAGGCCCTGCACATTCCATGTGACTGCTCGCACTAACGAGGCCATGGGTCATAAACAGTATATGGAGAAGTCGCATGCTGGATCCCTACAAGGGAGACGGGCCAGTAGTCAGACAAGTCCAGAGCGTGGTTAGTGAAGGAGGTGCATGCCAGCAGGGGAGCACCTACATGGCACAGGGCCCGGCAAAGGCAAACCATGTAGGTTAAACCAACCAAAATGCAGAAAAATTGCAAGAACACAAAACAAACTAAAAGAAACATTCACTCAAATCCACCCAATAACCCAACAGCAATCTGCATGTTCAGACTCAGCTGCTTTTCCCACATGCCTTACACACAAACTCCACCCAGGCAGCAAGCAGTGGCAGGCACATATAAACTGGTGCCTAACATAAAAAAAGGGTCAATAGCCTCGGACAGCTAGCCAAAAAGGCCAGCCGAAATACAATGCAAGGTCTCCGGTCTCCTGCATCGTGTAAATCCACTGCTGTTGCTTGCTGGAAAAAAGAAAAAAGAAAAAAGGGGGGGAATCTGTGTCCCCACCGATGGAGTTCACCGTCTGTCACCCCTCCCCGCAGGGAGCTGCACAATACCATTTGCGTCCATCCATGCATTTTCGCCAGTCATATCCTCAAAAGAGTGCTCTGCCATTGTGCAGCACTTTCAGTTTAGCAGGATATATACACGTGTATAGTAAGTTCGACTGTCGCAGACACTCGTTGGTAGGGTTGATCAAAGCTCTTTTCTTTTGCACCTTCAATGTGAAGTCCGGGAAGAAGGAGAGTTTTGTGGAGGCCCTCTCAATGATGCCCCCATCTTGGCCAAAAGAAAGTATTCTTTCCCAATCCTTGTATTTCAGGATACTTGAAATCAAGGGCCTCGGAGGAGGCCCAGGGGTGGCCGTTTAACAAGGGATCTATGCGCACATTCTACTGCAAATCCTTGCAAGAGTGTGCCCTGGCTCATCTCCTGCAGCAGCAAGGTCTCGACATACCACATGGAGCAGGGTTGGATTGGGACAAGAAATAGGCCCGGTCACCCAAAAAAAAGGCGGCCCACTCCTCGCCTCAAGAAAGTGGCCCAACCTTTGTCTCATGGCCATTGACCTCTGATGACATCACCGGAAGCGATGTCATTTGACCCCACCCCAAAGTGATATCCTGGGAAGCGATGAAACACGACCTTTCACCCCTTGACAAAACAGGAAATGGTATTAATTCCTAAGTACACTACGAAAAATATGTATATGATATCACTGTAAAGTGATATATATTTCATACAAGAATGGATCACCATATGTATCATTAATATCTGTGTGTATAGGCCCATATTACCAAATTACTGTGAATGCAAGCAGATGTCCAAGGCCAAATGATAATATGTTATTGTATAGCATTTATGCTTAAGCTCTTTTTTTATAGAACAAATATGCATACAATATTACCCAACCTGTTTTGGTACTCATTTATCAACCTATGAAAGATGAAAGGTTTTTGAAGAAAAAAAAAATGGAAGAAAAAATATCTATTTTTCAATTTTTTTTTCTCCAAACTAGCCCCCACTCCCCATGGGCAATTTCGGCCCGGCCACCGCTGAAATTCTGAGGGGCCAATCCAACCCTGCCATGGAGCCATTATCTTCTGTGCTCTCCGGCAAGCCCACTATACAGATGTTGTTCCTTCAGGCTCTGCCCTCCTAGTATTCAGCTCATCTTTCAAGGGACTTGACCCTATCCGACAGCGCACGCACCTCCAACTGCACACTAGTACACCTGCAGTGTTAACCCGTACCTGCGCCTCTGCTTCATTCACCCTGTCTGCCAGCATGCGCACAACCTTCCTGAGCAGGTCAACATCCACTATCACAGAATCAATCATGTGCTCCAATGCTGCCTGAAGTGCAGCGATCGCAGCCAGTACTATAGCATTCCCTTGCGGATCCACTGGAGGGGAGGCCACAGCAGCCGAGTGTTCACTGGGTGAAGGGTCCCCTCCATCTGTATTCCTGCATACATACACCTCCATTGTGGCCTGCCTGGCGTGCCCCTTATTTTGTTTCCCTGGCATTGATGCAAAAGTGTTTTCCAAACCAATCTAATGGCCAAGGTTCACAAAGGACCTAAAGGCGTGCAAACTAGGGGTCAATCAATCAGTCCAGCAGGAGCTACACTGAGAGACAAAGAGGGAGAGGCCACAGTAAGGAAACTCATCATGCTGCCAGCCCCCTCCCAGCACCCAGCCAAAGTGCAGTCCCAAACAGCATAAATCGCACCCACCCAGTAGAATGTCTGGATTCAATCCTGTTATCAGATTCACAGGGCCCTTCACCAACAACACCCAGTTTGCCTGCACTCTTCCAATTCCTTCTGTTTTCTGTTTCCTTTTCTCCCATTTACATTCCTGACTACCTTGCAGGATGGCCGGAATTTCATTCATGGGGTGCACAGGTCATCAACATTACCATTGCAATCAGTGTGGGTATGAAAGGTGAGGCATCCAGTGAAGCCCTCTGGACTAGCTTTATATTGAAGGGGCGAGATGCATCATGGCAGAGGGTGCACTTTTCATGCAAGGATCTACTGCCATTGGGTTGCAGCCACGGGCAAGGACCCAGCACGGCTCCTACAGCATCCTCCAGTCACCTAAATCTACTTGCGGGCTCGGAAGGGAGTCGCCTCACATCAGAGTAGCATTCCCCAGGGATCAATGCAGGCTTGGTCATTCTCACTGGCCTCCTCAGAGCTGCCAGGCCACACACTCCTCCACGCGTCCCCATGCAGGATCACTGTTCCAGCCCGTAGTGCCTACCATGGCTGCAGGGACAAGGGGGGTGGGCTGTCCCTGGAGCTCTGCAGTATAGGGCAGCAACCTGCACCTCACCAACCTCGGATTACCCGCACCTCAAAGGCCGCTGGGGCACTCCATCAGCAAACAACACAGAAAGCACCAGCTTCCCTCAGCACCTCAAGGATCAGCTAAGACACCCCTCGTCCCCTTTGTGGCAGAAGCTGCAGACATAGGGCGACTGCTGCAGCGCAAAGGCGTGCTCACAGAGTGCCATTCCAAATGGTGGTAGCCATCTTGTTTGTGAAGTTCTCCCATGAGCCACATGTCCACCACCACCTCCAAGGATTCCAGCTTCACAGCATCTGCAATCCCTGGGTGTTCTCACACCAATATCAGATTTGGGAATCGGCAGGCAGCGACAGCAAGCTCATCAATGAACGGATCTCTCAGTAGCATGCAAAGATTGCTTCCCCACCACATGGCTGCCATGCACGCCCCCCCCAACATGCCTAAACTTAGGTATATCTTTATTTTAGAGTTTATCCTGCCTCCATTGATGATTGTATTTTTAATCCATGGGAGGCATGTCTAAAATGCCACTCCTGTGCTGTAGAGACTTGGCTGTTACTGCAGCTGCTGTGGGGACACCTGTGCCTGAACCTGCTTTGTGCCACTGATAGAGAAGACACTGTGGATCAGGCTACTGATGCAGCAAAGCACAAGCACACAATGCTTTTGGCATGAAGCCTATGGAAGGGGGGAATTTGATCAACAGATTACCATTTTGGAGGTGGATTACCTGCATCATTTTATCTATTAATACACATTTTAAAAAGCCAGGGCTTTGCATCATTGCCAGACAGCAATTCCTCACACCCCTCTCGACTCTTCCTTCTAAATATTTCTCTACTCACCACACCTCTTTCTGCCTCCTTTCCACACTGTGCTGAACCTTCATCTCCGTTCCCCACTCTCCTCTCTCTACCAATATCTCTTCTATTCTGCCATGCCAACTCACTCCACAGATTGTCTCTGCATTACTGACTCTCACAGTGTGTTACTGTAGTTGCCCATGTTTTTTTTTCCCTGGGGACAGGTCACTCAATGTCTGATAGAGTGAGGGGCCCCAGGTGGTTAGAATACGAATCTCTACCAGAGGATTGGGCACAAGGTAAATGGCCTTCACATTTGCAGGAGGACCGTATGGGTCAATTAGCGGAGATTTGGTAGGTTTGGTAGATTTTGCAGAGGATTGGTGAAATTTTTTATGAGTGCATTGGACAGTTGGAGCAGTTTATCTTGTTCCCCTTTGTTGTTTTTCCTTTTTACCCTTAGTTTTCCCCATAACAATTTTGTACAAACCAAAAGGGTTTTACCTAACCTTTCCACTTGCTCTTTTCCTCTTTGCGAAAACCCAAAGGGGCCGATTCATGGAACAAATGTGTGCCGAAATTTGCGGCGCAAGCTGGCGCAAGCGTGAAAAAGCAAGCGCATGCGGACACGTGCGATTCATGGAAGGCCCGGTGTGTGTTTTCCCCAGGATGTGCGCCAAATCGGCGGGTGGCGCACACGGGCGCACACGTCACTGCAACATCCCGAAGGCCGTGCACGATGTGCACAGCGAAAGCGCACAACGTGTAGCGCACACACCAAAAAGGGGGCAGAACACGTGGAATGGGGAACAATGCGTGAAAAAGATGGCATAACTGGGGAAGTACTGCTGGGAAATACACAGAATGCCCACACGCGCGCAAACAACCCGTATTCATGGAATCGAATATGGGAAACCCTTGCCTTGCACGCCAAAAGACACGCACAGGCCTAAACATGTCCGCCACACGAAGGCAGGCAGAAGCGTCCCCGCGCAGTACAAAAGTGCGTGTAAACTACACACATGTATATAGAGCTACGATGAATGTCTCATTTCTCGCAGCACTGATCATGGGACACCGCAGGAGGAGGAGAATAGCCAGGCCCCGCATTTTCTTTTCCCAGGACCAGCCTTTTTGGGATGCCTGATGACCAGGTCTATGGCAGGTATAGGTTTGCACCTCATATCATCCTAGACCTGGTACAGGAGTGGGAGGATGACCTCACATCACCCACCTTGTGCTCCCAAGCACTGAGCCCCTTGGAAAGGGTGCTCAATGTACTGATTTCTCGGCCACTGGGTCATTTCACCGGACCACTGCCATAGTGGGGGGGTCTCAAAGCCCACTCAGTCACGCTGCCTACATCAGGTGTTAGCAATCATGACTGCGTGGTCCTCAGTCCGCAGGCACAGCTACATGCCAAGAACACCTGCAGAAAGGCAGGTCATGGTCCAGGACTCATACAGGGTGGCACACTTCCCCAAAGTGCTCGGTGCCCTAGATTGCACCCATGTGGCCCTACCCCCATCCAGGGCCACTGAGAATATCCACTGCAACCGAAAGCACTGGCATTCCATCAACGTGCAGGTTGTATGTGATGCACAGGGGATCATCACCTCTGTCTATGCTAACTATCCTCGGTCCACCCATGATAGTCTCATACACAGAATGTCCGCCCTGAGCCGGGACCAGGAAGCTGTGAAGCATGGTGACACATGGCTCATTGGTGAGTACAAATGCCTGTGCACATGCATGCATGTCACACACAGACAAATACACAAACCAAACTAATGACAACCATCATCACCTGCCCAGGGGACAGCGCCTACCCTCTGAGCACCCACATGATGACGCCAATACAGAACCCCACCTCCCCACCCTAGGTAAGATACAACACAACCCATATTGCAACCTGGGCCATAGAGGAGCGCACATTTGGAGTGCTCAAGTCACGCTTCTGCTCCCTTAACCGCTCTGGCGGGCAGCTCCTCTATGCACCCCAAGTAGTGTGCAGGATCATTGTGGCAGCATGTGTCCTGCACAATGTTGCAACACGGCGGGGCGTACCGGTGGACATGGTGGTTCTCCTACATCCCCAACCACACACACAGGCGCTGCGCATGGGAGGGGAAAGGCCACATGGAGGCCGCCAACTGAGGCACCCCTCACCTTTTGTGGCCTCCCAACCATGGCACAGATGTACTAGTACCATTGGAAGGTGCACACAACAATTGCCCTGGGCAACTTGGGTGAGGGGGGCAAGGTACGTGATGCAAACAGCACCCCTGTGCTCCTGCAAGGCTGCCTGTGCCCCTTAGGAAAAATGATGGGTCATGCAACGCTCAGGCATACCAAAAAAGCAAGAAAAAGAGATATGTGACCCCTGTGACACACGTGCACATGTAAAAAAAACACAGGCGCTGTGGCAGCCAGGAACACAAAAAATTCATACGTGATCAACATGCGGGCTAGCATGACCGAAAAAAAGGAGTACGCGACAAACAGGGACACCCGCAGTGGGAAAAATAGCATGCGCGACTCACCGTCTGCCTTGCGTGTAGAAGAAGAACGCGTAGGCAACACCCACGCCAAAAGTACGCACTGTAGCCGCTGTGAAGTAATCGCGTGTGAACCCCATAGTCTGGAAAACAAACCCACCGCTCTCCATAAAAAGCACATACAGAGCAATGAAAACCCACGTAGGACCTTTAACCTGTGCCGAGTGAAACGCCCGCATGCACGTTACATCACCTACGTGCTTACGCGCTAAGGGCCTTTCCTTGGAATTCACGCAAACGTGCTGTTTTTCACGTGCCATATCACCCCGTATCAAGCTGGTCACGCGACAACACACGGGAGACCACACTCCTGCCCAGAAGGCCGAATTACTGCCCCCCAGAGCCCCGAGCAGCCTCCCACAAGCCATCTGGGGCAGAGGGCTACCAGTTTCAGTGAAAAGGAAGTTGGTATCCTGGTGGAGCAAGTTCAGGGGCATTATGATGCCCTCTTCACACCATCACGCGCTGACAAGGAAGGATGGAAGAGGATCTGGAAGGACATAGTGGGTGCCATCCACGTGGAGGGGGTGGCACACCGCGACATCAAACATGTCCAGAAGCGCTGGGAGGACTAAAAGTCCAGGACCCTCAAGAAGGCCCAGCGCCTCTTGGACGCAGCGGATGTAGTGGGGCATCGGGTCCAGCTTACCACTCAGCAGATGAGGGTCCTGGAGCGCATTTGCCCAGTGCTTCACCACCAGATCCTCAAGGTGCAGGCCAGTCTGGAGTCGAGCGGTAAGTGCCCATGCAGTGACGTTTAAAACAGTGCATGTTTCAGTGTGGTGGTAGTTAGCTACTTGGCTGTATGTGTGACATGGGTCATGTATGGATGTGTGTGTGCAGGGACATGATGGTGCTGCATGTGAGTCCAGTCAGGCGTGACCCACATGATGATGTATGTGTTACAATGCATCATGCGGAGCAGCATGCAAAATGCACACATGTATGCATGCCTGTGTCTGTACTTGGACATGTTTGGGGTGTGAGAGTTGTGTGCTGCTGTCACGGACATGCATGGTGTACATGTCCGTGTGTCTGAGTAGTGTGTGCACCATGGATGCATGACACATGTCTGTGACGATGTGTTGATTCACTGATACATCCTAGTCATCCTTGTATCCATTGTGTCTGTGGGTATACGGGGCCAGATGCATGACCCTGCGGTGATATGTGTGCATGTGATCAGTATGTCCCATGATGCATGTGAGTTTCAGCCCACCATTGGATGTTTCTACGCTGCCTTGGACATGGATGAAAATGTTTGTTGCATGTGCAATGCCTGTTTCTGCATGTGTGTTGCCTGCACTGACCCATGTGTTGTGGAGGGGCATGATGGAAGTGACGTCTGACAGTGCCACTCATGTGCCATTGCTTTGTGTTTAGGAGACTATTGTACAGTGCCCTGATGCTTGTGTTCAATGTCTCCCTTTACACAGCGGCGGGTGAAGAAGAGGGCGGAGACGGCGCTGTGGAGGAAAGCGGCAGGGGTGCCTCCACCGGCCGGTGACGCAAGGCCCAGTCACCCTCCCAGGAAATTACATCATCCGGGAGTGAGGAGACTGGTGCCGCGTCCGCCACTACGGCTGCAGCGGAAGGGGTGGGTGAGCCCCCACAGGCTCCTGCAACGGTGGAAGACGGTTCAGAGCCATCCAGGTTGGTGGTGTGTACGGAGGAGGAGGGGGCCGCTACAGAGCCGTACATGGGGCCTGGAGGGGGTGGTACCACTGGTGCAAGTGGTGCAGTACAGGGGCAGGAGGCGGCAGCACAGGTCACCACAGAGGGGCCTGTGCATGTCACTGTCCATGACAATTTCGCTGGTGCGAGCGGGGTATGTGTATTCTGGGTGCGTGGGGAGTTTTACACGCGATGTTGCTGGCGCGAGAGGGGTACGCGTGTTCTGAGGGGTGCGCAGGGAGTTTTGCACACGATTTCGCTGGCGCGAGCTGGGTACGTGTATTCTGGGGTGCGCAGGAAGTTTTACAGGCGATTTCGCTGACGCGAGCCAGGTACGTGTATTCCGAGGAGTGCCCAGGGAGTTTTACATGCGATTTCGCTGCCTCGAGCAGGGTACGTGTATTCCGAGGGGTGCGCAGGGAGTTTTACACATGATTTTTTAGCACTGTGGTACTTGTGCGCTTATTTCTATGAATTACCCTCAAAGAGTTTAAAAAAGCTTATAAAAAATAACCAGTAACATTTGTATTACTAACATAAAGTGGCTATGTGTTTGTCTTACCAGGTCTTCTGTGACTTCTTCCATTGATTGCCTAAATTGCATTCATTAGCACTGACAAAATAAGAAAAAACTAAAAAAAGAAATTCCCTTTTGTATTACTTCTTGTTTCTGAACATTAAAATCTATTCCATTTGTGTTTGGACACTGAATCCTTTCTGTGAATTATTCACCTTTGTTTGTGTGAGAAGATTATTATTATTATTATTATTATTATTATTATTATTATTATTATTATTATTATTATTATTATTATTATTTTATATATTGAGGGCACACATAGCTTCACAATTATAGGGGGAAGAACACACTAATGTAAGCAAAGAAGCAGCGAGTGGGGAGCTAACAACAGCGATCCGAGGAGGAAACAGTGTGGATCAGATCACTGAGTCTCACGTAGGGTGGTGAGTTGTGGGTGTGAGGACCTAGGTGTTAGGGAGGAGCCATTCATTGAAGAGGAGGGTCTTGAGCTCCTTCCTAAACTGTAAAAGTGAAGGGGAAAATCTGATGTTGATGGGGGGTCCCTGATTTTGGGGCATGGACAGAGAAGGCCTGTCTTCTGGTTCTTTCCTTCCTGCACAGCGGAGTTCAAGTATGTGCATGCCTGACTTATGGTGGATTGTAGGCCTCCAGAGATGCAGAGTTTCTCAGTGAGGTAGCTTTGGAAATTCAGGGCAACAGCCTTGTAGATGATGCTGGATTTGAAGATGACAATGATACAGGCTTGCATCAGGAGGTACACCAGAGAGAGCGACTGCTTAGCAGGGTGTGCTAAACTCTGCTTTTTTCACATTAGTCACTTTCTACTTTCCTCCCATCTCTCTACCCCTCAGGCCAAGCCAACTACAGCACTGCCACATACCTTCTCGGTCATCCGACCCATGAAGCGTGTGTCAGTTGACGCTTTCGTCGCCACTTTCTCTCACCCTACTCCTCCTCTGGCTGACTCACTTCCTGACACAGCCCTTTCCATGCTCTACTCTTCTATCTCTAATACTCTTGTTGCTTTTGCCCCTGTCATGAGGATCCGCTTAAAGCCCAAAGCCAAGTGCAACTCCTGGTATGACTTAAACGCAAGTGCAGGGTGGCGGAGAGGAAATGGCTAGCTTCCTGCGCATCCTTTGACAAACTGGCCTGCCGCCTGCTCCAAAGGCAATACCCACTCTCTGGATGCACTAAGAAGAGAGCCCACATCCAAGCCCGTGTCTCTGTGGCATCTAACAACTCGGCCGCACTCTGTAAAATCTGCAAGTAGCTGGCCAATCCTGCTGAAGTCTTTACCTCTGCTCTCCGGTGCCAGGCCCTCTGCACGGCCCTGGCTTCTCATTTCATCTCTAAAACCCAGGACATCCTGTCCAGCCTCTCATCCTCTCCTCCTCCCTCTACTCTATCCTCTACCTACAGACCCCTGTGGCCACCTCTCCTCCCTCTTTCTCTTCCTTTCCTCTGTTCTCCCCTGACAAGGTTTCTAGACAAGTCTGATCTATAAAAGTGTCATCAGAACTGGTTCTTCCCTGTTCTTCCAAAACCATCAAGGACCACATTGACACTCTTGCTCCTGCCCTGGATGACTTCTGCAATGACTCCTTTGCCACTGGAGCCTTCCCTTCCCCCCAAAGCACTCTCTTGTGCACCCTTTTCTCAAGAAACCCTCAGCCGACCCCTCCTGCCTGGCTAACTATCTCCCGATCTCATTCACTCCTTTCCTGGGCAAACTCTTGGAAAAGCCGGCCATCTCCCAGCTTAATCTTCACACTGAATCTGTTGGTTGTCTCCATGACCATCAGTCTGGCTTCAGAGCAGCCAGAAGCATGGAAACTGCTCTCCTGAACATCCATGAAGACCTGCTCTCTAACATTGATTCTAATCTCCCCTCTGTCCTCATATTACTCGATCCCTCTTCTGCCTTTCACACGGTCAGCCATGCCATCCTGCTCAATCGTCTCTGTGATGACCTGGGCATCACCTATCAGGCCCTGGCCTGGCTGACCTTGATCCTCTCTGATCGACCCTCCCAGGTTCAACTTAGGTACTTCCTTTCCTCTATCTCACTCTAAACCTGTGGTGTTCCCCAGGGGGTCTAACCTCTCTCCCTGGCTGTTCAACCAATACCTGGCACCTCTGCCCACCATATTGCCGCTCTCTGCTCCAACTTTCAGTGATATACCGATGACAATCAGCTCGTTTTCAGGCACCCCTCTGCCACCTCTTCTCCTTCTCTCATCTCTGACTGTCTGCTATCTAGGAGTGGTGTACCACCAACGATCTCTGCCTTAATGCCAGTAAGACAGAGATTCATCTCATTGGCACACCTGCACCCTCCTTTTCTTTCACTCTCTGGTCGTCCTCCCTTGGCCCTCTTCCTGTTCCCACCTGTGAGGCTAAGAACCTCGGGGTCATCTTCGACTCCACTCTCTCCATTTCTCCTCACATCTCTGATGTCTCTAACAAGACAAACTACCAACTACACCTCCTCAGAGGTATTCTTCCTTTCTTCTCCTTCCCCCAGAAGCTCACAGTTTCTAGAGCTCTAGTTCTCTCTAGGCTGGAATACTGCAACAGCCTCTTTCTAAATCTGCCTGCTTCTACACTCCGCCCCTCTACAACTCATCCAGAACAGGACTGCAAGACTTGTCCTTGGCCTCAAGCCCAGGTATCGTATCTCTCCAGCACTGAAATCCCTGCATTGACTCCCAGTGGCTGCAAGGATTAATTTCAAGACCCTCTGCATTGTCCACAAGGCCTTCTGGGGACTGGGCCATCAATACCTCCAACTCTCTCTTCATAAATACCTTTCTACTCGAGCTCTTTGCTGCTCCACCTCCAACTCCCTCAGGGTCAGTTGCTTCTCCAAGTAATGACTTGGTGGTAGATCTCTCTTTGGCTAGGGCCTCCCTCTGGAACAGCCTCCCTGCCTATCTGAAACTCAAGGAGAACCATCTCTGGTTCCGGGAGCATCTCAAGACCTTCCTCTTTGCTTCTGCCTTCTCTCTTCCTCTCCCCTGCTGATTTCCTGTCTGTGATAGCACTGGTCACCTGGCTACCCTCTGATTTTGGGCCGAGGTCCCTACCCGCCCAGATGCACACCCACACTGCCTCCTGGAAACCCTTGCACATGGGTCTATATCTGTAATCCTGCAGTCCCCCTACCTGCACTTTTGGACACCTGCTGTCTGCACTTACCCTAGCACCTGCCACCTGCTGGCCACACTTTTTGTTATTGTTTTGATCCCATGTACAGCACTGCCCCTCCCCTTTCCTCTGGCACCTTTCCCATCCGCCTCCCCTGCACTTGCGCGATGTCAATGTCATGTGGCCTAGTATGATAGTTTGTCTCTGTCCTCCCTCTGTTCCCCCTTCCTTGCCTCGTTGCTCCTTAAAACACTTGTGTATAGGCATGTTACAAATGCCCCATTATATCAATGGAAGAATAATTTGAGGGTAAAGGGTTGATGGATGGTTTGTCAATGACACAGGAGGAGGAGCTAGTGGAAGAAGATATCAGGGATGTGTCGGAGATGATGCAGTGGGTCCTTCTACAAGACAGTTTGGAATGTACTGGTGAGTCATCTGGAATGGACTGGAGAGACCTAGATGACATAATGGAATATACCAGATGTTAATTGGATTTACAGAAGCTAATCTGGACTGGAATAAAAAAAAACGACCAAGTATTGGTGCTTTATAACACTGGGTGGTGATTTGTGAATATGTGATGTGTTATATTTGTTGAAGGTTTTTTTATGTATGTGAAAGGTTTACATTTTATAAAAGAAGAAGAAAAAAAAGAAAATTGTGATATGGTCAGGACACAGACACAGAAATACATTCTAGTCCACCTACTACATATGTGTTACTTTTCATTTGCAACATGGAAAATGTGACCAACAAGAAACAGGACCAACAAGGAAAGGACCCCTTGCATTATGCATGATATGCTGGAGACTTATGAACGTTGTGTCAAGAACACTATGAAATCAATGTCAACGTTAACTGGGCTGAATAAAATAGAAGTAAAAATTGTAAAACGTTGAAGAGGATGTGTGGTGATAGTACACAACAAATACTCTAATAACACTTTAGAAAGATCATACTTGGTCATAAGTTATTACTTCTGCAAATGTGCCATCCGGTCTTTGACGGCCCCGTGGTGATGCTGTTTTTTGTAGTGCAACTGCATACATGTCTTCAAAGTTTGCAAAGTAAAATAAATCAGTTATTGCCATACAACATGAAAATGCCCCACAACAAATGAGTGTAGTTGGAATTTGTAACACATGTTTACAGCTGTTGTGCTCTTGTGTGAAAGAAGCCAGAAGTGCAGTTTGCAGAGGACAGAAAATATAACAAAGGTACTACTAGCTACACTGTTGTAATTTTGCTGTAAAATTGCAAAAACAGGGCACAAGAGGAGGACAGCAATTGCACACATGCTAACGGCATGTATAACAAATGCAGTTAATCACTAGCAGCGTTATTCACCAGGGATACTGTAGCAGCATTTTCCTCTGGGACAACAGTAGGGACGGGGAGGGGGGAATTGACTTGATGCTTGTGATTGGGCTGCAGTAGAGATCTTCTTGACTTACTGCTCATTGTGTTGCAAATATGCTGCTGCAAAGATGTTGTCCCTTCTTTGCTACCCTACATTTTATGGTAAACTTTTGTATTACAGAGTGAAGGTAGGGGGAACCGTGGGCCTTTTTCCATAGGTAATGAAAACATCTTTAGATAGTCTTGTGAGTCAAATAAGACATACTGCCCTACACTCTGCTCATGTAGAGATGGAGGATGTGGTAGAGCTTATGTTGATGCTTCCAAACACTGATATGTTCCACTTTCTGATCCATTGGGCTGCCTTTGAAATATAATGTACAAAGGTCAAATAGTAGCTTTGACCCTGTCTCCTCTCTCTGTATTTGGGGCATTGTTGTCCACCTTCTCCTCCTCCTTACTATACACTGGTTTCCCGAATCATGAGCTGGTGCCTGAATTTGGAATGGTAAACCTTATGTCCTCTGTTACCATCATCATCACCATCTTCACCACCGCCATCATCAGTGAGTGTGGGTGTTGGTAGACAGTGAAACCAGGATTATCCCACATCTTGTACCTCTTTGTGCAGTTTTTCTCCTCAGGTCATTAGCAGATACAATATGTAACCCCTCCCACACATTCACACTGGATGCAGTGATGAGTATCTTCTGCACACCTTCCTCTTCCATTGCAAATTGTATGTTCTCATATGGGAAATAAATGTGCTCTTGCACAGGAAGATGGCATGTGTGTTATGTATCCAATTACAGCTACTGAATCCACCCACCAACTTCCAAAAGATAGAAGACTTTTTTTCCAGACAAGCAATTTCCTTGGCCGAAAAAGACAAAACACACTGTCTCGGTCAATGAAGGCAGCCATCTACCTCCAAAGAAATCTCAGATTTTTCTTATACAAGCAATATGTGCTCTCTCTGTTGACAAAACACCGAAAAAGTATGTGATCACCTCTGAAAGCACTTTCCTACGCTCAAGGCATTATCAAACTTTTTCTATGCAAGCAAAACACATTTTCTGTGCCCTCAAAAACAACATGACGCACTGAACTACAGCCATTAGATCTAAGGCCTTGCCTTCCTCCAAAGAATTACATGGTATTCTTTTCACTATGACGATATAACATGACATGTGTGTCTCTATTATGCAAGGTATTCAGCGGGATTCTCTCATCCTTAGTAGTGAAATGTGGTGCTGGGCGAATATTCCAACTGCAGCGCAAAACCATCGAAATTCGCACCCGTTTTCACTTCCGCATGTTACATAGCATCAACAGCGTGTTGTTGCAAGCACCAGAGTTTAACGTACAGACCGAAATATTTCACCTTGTGCTATTTCAGGCAGGTTTCTGTGATTTTCACGAACCATTGCCCGTGTTAGCAAGCACAAACGTTTCACCAGCGCACCCTCATGTTTCGCGAACAGCAACCTTTCGTGCAAGGTTTAGAGATTTTCAAGCATCATTGGTAGGTTTCGCCATGCAAACCATTTGACTTTAAAGTGTCACTTGACGTGGCCCGAAACTTTCTGTGGCAGGTGAAACTGTGAATCATTTTGTGTTTCATACCGCCGAAAAGTGAAAATTTCGTGCAGGCCTTTTTTGGGCATGGGTATCTATTGGATCTTAGTCGAAATCAATAGGGAATGATCAATAGTTGATAGTTTTATTTATCTGTTACATGTGTGCCAATCATTTGAGGCACAGAGGTAACAGCCTTGCCCAGGCAGTATATTAAATATCAGTGCATTTTCTGGTGTTTTCATCAATCATCAGCAGTAGCAGTTGGTTTCCTCATGACTGGAAAGTTGACCATGATGACGATGACACACTGTGCTTGTACTGCTGTGCCACCTCGTTGCATGGGTAGATAAGCATGAGCAGGTCAATTTGCATTGTAGCACTGGGGACAGTGTCAATTTGTCTATCGCTCATGCATTGTGGGGAGTTTGTCCTTGAGTAGTGTTGTCTCATCATGCTTCCACATGTCCCACTTATCCCCACTTTCACTAGCGATGGGTGAAGGGTAGCAGGGTCAACGTGTGTCTTGCTCATTCATTGCAGTGGTGGGGTCAGCTTGTGTATTGCAGATGCATTGTGGGATGCCTGTACTTGAGTTGTGCTATGTCATCATGCTTGCACATGCCTAGCTTACCCCCACTTTCATTAGGAATGGGACTAGGGTAGTAGGGCCAATTTACACATCACTCAGGCATTGTCGGAGACTTGTACTTGAGTTGTATTGTCCCATCATGCTTTCACATGGCACACTTACCACCACTTTCATTAGGAAAAGGTGTAGGGTAGCAGTGTCAACTTGTGTATCGCTCATGCATTGTGAGGGCAGAGTCAACTTGAGTATCGCTCATGCATTGTCAGAGGCTTGTCCTTGAGGTGTGGTGTCTCATCATGCTTCCACATGCCCCACTTACCCTCACTTTCATTAGGAACAGGCATAAGGTAGCAGGGTCAACACGTGCATCACTCATGCATTATGCAGGGTGGGGTCAACTTTTGTATCGATCATGCATTGTGGGAGGCATGTCCTTGAGGTGTGGTGTCTCATCATGCTTCCACATGCCCCACTTACCCTCACTTTCATTAGGAACAGGCATAAGGTAGCAGGGTCAACACGTGCATCACTCATGCATTATGCAGGGAGGGGTCAACTTGTGTATCGATCATGCATTGTCAGAGGCTTGTCCTTGAGGTGTGGTGTCTCATCATGCTTCCACATGCCCCACTTACCCTCACTTTCATTAGGAACAGGCATAAGGTAGCAGGGTCAACACGTGCATCACTCATGCATTATGCAGGGAGGGGTCAACTTGTGTATCGATCATGCATTGTGGGAGGCATGTACTTGAGTTGTGTTGTCTCATCATGCTTCCACATGCCCCACTTACCCCCAGTTTCATTAGGAACGGTGTAGGATAGTAGGGTAAATTAATGTACCACTCGTGCTTCGGGGTGACGGGGTCAACTTGTGTATCGCTCATGCATTTCTGGGTGCTGTATTTGAATTGTGTTTTCTCATCATGCTTCCACATGTACCAGTTAGACTCACTTTCATTAGGAACAGGTGTAGGGTAACAGTGTCAACTTGTGTATCACACATGCATTTCTGGGGACCTGTACTTGAGATGTGTTGTCTCATCATCATTCCACATTCCACCTTAAAACCTCACTTTCATTAGGAACCTGTGAAGGGTGGGTCAGCTACCAATACGCTGTGTGTGAGTATGCTTTTTCACAGCACCAGAGCAAATAAAAAAGACGTGACCAACTCCACACACTGTATATCTGCCACAGTTGCGTTGGCTGATATAATTAACATGAATGGCAATGCTCCTCTAAATTCCTGTGGGTCAACATAGTAACTGCCAGTGGCATTGTCGCTGACCGGTGGCCTTTGCCGTGAAAAATGCAAAGTGGCAACAGATTATGATGTTGAGGGTAGTAGCGACAAAGAAAGGCTGCACAAATTATAAAAGAACATATCATCAAACACAGGTCTGGATAATGAGGACTCTGATGACTAACTGTTGATGAATTTTCTGTCATTGATGAACATGAGGAAGTCATTTGCATAGAATCTGGCAACAAAAGCAATTAGCAACATCAGCAAGCCTATACTCTCACTTAAATGGCGCCAATCGCAAAGCACTGAAAACCACCCTCTTCTCATAAGGTCCCTCGCAGCTGCATAATACCAACCATATGACCCACTGCCTAAATTGTATTGACCAACCGCATAAGCTGTAATGATAACCTTGCTTGTTCCTATCTGTATTATGCCTCTTACTTATACCATGTCTGTAACTAAGCTCATGCAAGTAACAGCGCCTCAATGCCCCTGAGCTGCTTGCGCGCTATACAAATTTAAATAAATAAATAAATAAATATGCGAGAGTCAAAGGAGACTTGTTTGGCCAGGTAGATTTCTTTTTTGTAGAGTGCAGTTAGTTTAGAGAGTTAGATTTTGTTGGAGACTGAAGGGGATTTTTTCCAAATGGACTCGCAGTTTCTTTTTTTTTGCCTTAGATTTTTGAGGAATGGAGTGTACCATTTGTTGAGGTGCGTTTTTGGTTAACTAGATCTAAGTTTGAGGGGGGTGATGCGGTCCAACGAGGTGGCCATAATCTTGTTATATTCTTCAACCAAGGGGTGAAATTGATAGGATCTGCTCCGCCCGCTGCAAAAATGAAATCTGTCAGATTTTGATTCCCTCCGCCCATCTCCACCGTACTGGCACACCGATGATCTGACTGAAATGTTAGCACTTGTCTGTCAGGTCATGAAAAGGGAAATTTTCGCTGTGACCTTCCGGCTTGCCGTATCCCCTTGCCGTCAACCCCCGCGATGCAAATCGTTAGCTTTGCTTCAGTGGTTTCATCCGCACGTGCTGGGCATTTTGCTTTTGTTTCAGTCGGTTGTTTCTCGATTGGGTCCCTTGCATATTTTCGCATTACCCGCACAATTCTCTTTGAAGTGTAAGCGGGCATCGGTCCATTGAAGTTTCGACCAACACGGAACACACAATTAATGATTACGCTTTTCCGGCGTTCGTTAAGCTTTATTTTGACCAATAAATGCCATAGAGTAAAACACAAGAAACAATTGATCATTATTCAATACAATGTGATAAAAACCTAAAAGGGCCTAATTCACAGAACAGTTTTATAATGGCAAAAACCCATTGGAAAACGCTCTGTGAATCAGGGCCATAATATCTATCAGCAACATTCAAGAAATAATCATGTAGCCGGGCACAGCACACGAAAGTGCTCTAGGTCCTCATTCACACTTTTACACATAGGACACAAGGAAAAAACCTTGTCACGCCATTTGTCTGTTACTGAAGCTATTGGCAATGTACCAAACCGAAATGTTATATATAATGATCTTTCATACTTCAGATTGACATACTCAAAGTAATCCTCGAGTCCCACCCGTTTTTTGATGTTTATGCAACATGCCCAGAGAGTTGAACCAAGAGCCTTTGTAAATACATCCTGCTGTATTTTGGCATGGGCAGCACTTTTTACCACATCTTTCGACTGTTTGGTAATTAAGCTTGGGTTACTCCAATAAGCCCCACGATCGAGAACTTTGAGACATGACTTTACATGCAAAGCCCATTTCAGAGACAAGCCCTCCTGCTGCAAGAGGACTTCTGTCAGAGCCTGTCACTTGCATGGTTCTGTCTTGTAGGAAGGATTTGATCCATGCTGTGGCGTCAGGGGAGAACTTGGCGGTGAAGGAGAGATGATGGCAAAGGACGTCATGACCTACGAGATCGAACGCTGCAGATAAGTCAAGGAGTAGGAGAAGAGCTGATTTGCCCATGTCTCTGGCATCGTCCATTTGGTTTTTCAGGTCAAGTAGGGCGGTTTCAGTCCCATGTCTAGGGCGGAAGCCAGATTGGCGGAGTCCCAGGAGTTTGTTTTCTTCGATGTAGTGCTGAACCTGCAGATAGGCTGCTTTGGCAAGTATTTTGAGGAGGAAAGGGACAGTGGTGATGGGTCTATAATTGTTGGGGGAGGTGGGATCGAGAGTAGGTTTTTTTAGGAGGGGACGGACCCATGCTTCCTTGAGGGAGGTGGGGACTTTCCCTGTTGCGAAGGAGGCATTAACAAATGCTGTCAGGAAGGGAGCAAGTGCTTCAGTGCAGTCCTTGATGAGAGTGGCTGGGCAGGCATCACCTTTACAGTTGGATGCTTTGATGTTCTTCATTATGTTAATGATGTCCTTTTCCTGTATGGATTTGAAGGAGAAGGGTTGGGGAGGGTCTTGGGCTGGTGGTGGGAAAGGGATATGAGTATTGGGCAGGGCTTGTTTGGTAGCTAGTATTTTGCTTTGGAGGCGGCTCAGTTTTGTTAGCATTGCCGTTTGAATTTTGTCGCACCAGGCTTTGTCTTTGGTGAAGTTCTGGGGGGTGGGAGTAGGAGTCTCTAGCTCCCTAAAAATTGCAAAGATTTCTTTTGTGCTGGATTGGGCTTCCGAAATTCTGGATTCAAAGGATTTGGATTTTGCCCGGGTGATAGCTTTTTTGTACTCCGTGGAGCAGGCTTTAAAGATCAGCTTGTCTTTGTCAGTGTGGGATGTATGCCACTGAGTAAGTGCTGCCTTTTTCTCGTTTCGGAGTGCGAGCAGGTCTGGGGTGAACCAGGAGTTAGAGTGGGTGGTGGGTTTGTATTTACGGGGTTTTAGTGGGGCAATGGAGTTGATAGCTGCTTTAATGGCAGCATCGTAGGTTAATGCAAGAGTTTCTGGGTCTGCGGAGAAAGGTGGTCTGAAAGCTGGGCCTTGTAGGAAGGGCAGTAGTCTTTCCTTAGTGAGCTGGCGGGAGCTTCTTGTGAGGCAAGGTGGTAGGGGTTGGGGTGGCGGGGTAGAGGAGCTGGTGGTGAGGATGCTAAATGTGATGATATGGTGGTCAGACCATGGGGTGGGAGTGTTTCCAGTGATGATGAGTGGGCCAGGAGGGCGATAGACAATATGAGCGGTAATGGTACAGTTGGGGGAGAGGATAATTTTGACTTGGAGGTAGTCATAGTTGCTGTGTAGGGGTTTTTCTACCTTTCTAATACTATAGCAATCCTTAGCGATGATTGCGACCCCTCCACCTTTAGAGGGGCGATCTTGTCTGGTGATGGAGTAGCCAGAAGGGAGTGCCAGGGAGAGCGCAGGGCCAGAGGCATCGTGCAGCCATGTTTCTGATATCATGAGCAGGTCAAGGTCATGGGTGGATATGAGTTCGTGAATGTCTAGAGCGTGGGCGCTGATGGATCTAGCATTGATCATGGCGCATTTGAGGTGGGGTTCTGTGACGACTAGGGAGGGGTGTGTGGGAGGAGAGGGTGAGGTGATGGGCATGGTCGGTGTGGAGCTGGGGGCTCCAGTGGTGTTGTGGTGGACGGTAGTAGAGGAATTGGATATGATATATTTAGCACTGGGGGGCGCAGTTTTGGGAGTGGCGGGCAGAGGTGAAATCACATTTGGCACAATAGCATTCACAATGGGGGTAGAAGAATTGCATATCACACATTTTGCACTGAGGGGCGCAGTTTTGGGAGTGGTGGGCACAGGTGAGATCACATTAGGCACAATAGCATTCACAATGGGGGTAGAAGAATTGCATATCACACATTTTGCATTGTGGGGCGCAGCTTCAGTGGTGGTGGGCAGAGGTGAGATCACATTAGGCACAATAGCATTCACAATGGGGGTAGAAGAATTGCATATCACACATTTTGCACTGGGGGCGCAGTTTTGGGAGTGGTGGGCACAGGTGAGATCACATTAGGCACAATAGCATTCACAATGGGGGTAGAAGAATTGCATATCACACATTTTGCACTGGGGGGCGCAGTTTTGGGAGTGGTGGGCACAGGTGAGACCCCATTTGGCGCAATAGCATTCACAATGGGGGTAGAAGAATTGCATATCACAGATTTTGCACTGGGGGGCGCAGTTTCAGTGGTGGTGGGTATGGATGGGGAGAAATTGCGGGTAGAGGTGGAACAATTAGGGGTGGGGTGGAGTGTATCATTTGCTACTATATAGGGGGTAATTGAGAAGGCTTTAGGCTTTGTGGTTAACCGCCTGGGTATGGCCATGTAAGTGGGTGGGTTGGGTTGCGAGATACGGGAGCATAGCCGTGCATTGCGGATGTAAGTGGGAAGGGGAATGGAGCTGATGGTGGGCTCTATAGTGCGTGCACGTAGTCTGGAGCTCCTGGTGGCCAAGTCTTGGTGTAGGAGGCAGTGGGCAAGCTCCTTACCTCTGTGATGTTGCATAGTGTTGTGGCAATTGGCAGCTAAGCAGCGAAGAGCTGCAAAGAGGAGTGCAGGCCTTGTCCTCTGGCCTTCTCCTCGCGGCTTCGCCTGGCGGTGAGCCCCGTCTCCCTTTATGGTAAGGGGGGTGGAGCCGGCAGGGCGGGAAACCGAATCAGGCTGCGGGCTGCGGGCGGGAACGGGCATCGGAGCGGCAGGAAGTTCAAAAGATGCTTTTTCAAAAGCATTGCAGTCGGTGATCGGGCCTTCCATGGTGGAGGCCTCTGTAATG
Source organism: Ambystoma mexicanum (assembly GCF_040938575.1). Lineage (NCBI taxonomy): Eukaryota > Metazoa > Chordata > Amphibia > Caudata > Ambystomatidae > Ambystoma > Ambystoma mexicanum. The sequence goes on from NC_090924.1 coordinate 1,218,823,665, forward strand.
TGCGCGAGGCACGCTGGGGCTCCAAAACGAAGGTTGAACGTTGCAGTCAGCTGTTCAAGCTCAGCTGATGGAGGCACTCGCAGCAGAGCTGCAAAGAGGAGTGCAGGCCTTGACCTCTGGCCTTCTCCTCGCGGCTTCGCCTGGCGGTGAGCCCCGTCTCCCTTTATGGTGGGGGGGTGGAGCCGGCAGGGCGGGAAGCCGAATCAGGCTGCGTGCTGCGGGCGGGAACGGGCATCGGAGCGGCAGGAAGTTCAAAAGATGCTTTTTCAAAAGCATTGCAGTCGGTGATCGGGCCTTCCATGGTGGAGGCCTCTGTAATGTGCGCAAGGCACGCTGGGGCTCCAAAACGAAGGTTGAACGTTGCAGTCAGCTGTTCAAGCTCAGCTGATGGAGGCACTCGCAGCGGAGCTGCAAAGAGGAGTGCAGGCCTTGTCCTCTGGCCTTCTCCTCGCGGCTTCGCCTGGCGGTGAGCCCCGTCTCCCTTTATGGTGGGGGGGTGGAGCCGGCAGGGTGGGAAGCCGAATCAGGCTGCGGGCTGCGGGCGGGAACGGGCATCGGAGCGGCAGGAAGTTCAAAAGATGCTTTTTCAAAAGCATTGCAGTCGGTGATCGGGCCTTCCATGGTGGAGGCCTCTGTAATGTGCGCGAGGCACACTGGGGCTCCAAAACGAAGGTTGAACGTTGCAGTCAGCTGTTCAAGCTCAGCTGATGGAGGCACTCGCAGCGGAGCTGCAAAGAGGAGTGCAGGCCTTGTCCTCTGGCCTTCTCATCGCGGCTTGGCCTGGCGGTGAGCCCCGTCTCCCTTTATGGTGGGGGGGGTGGAGCCGGCAGGGCGGGAAGCCGAATCAGGCTGCGGGCGGGAACGGGCATCGGAGCGGCAGGAAGTTCAAAAGATGCTTTTTCAAAAGCATTGCAGTCGGTGATCGGGCCTTCCATGGTGGAGGCCTCTGTAATGTGCGCGAGGCACGCTGGGGCTCCAAAACGAAGGTTGAACGTTGCAGTCAGCTGTTCAAGCTCAGCTGATGGAGGCACTCGCAGCGGAGCTGCAAAGAGGGTCCCAAGCTAAATCCAACATGAAAGAACTCTTCTCCATCCTTAAAGAAATAGAAACCCCCATAACTCCCATTGACACGTTCACCAAAGATAAAAACTGGAGCTCTGAAATCCAAAACGCCCTAGCAAATAAGATCGTGACTCTACAAAGCAAAATCTCCAGCAAAAGAGCCACCTTGAATGACACCCTCAACTCAAAAATGCCGGAGAACCTTATGTCCACAAACCCCACCCGCTTCCAGTTCTCTAAAGTCAATACTTTGGAAGATGAAAAAATTATCCTGTCTCTGAAACCATCTAACTGCCAGGGAGACCTATGCCCTGCACAGCTCATTAGAGATGCTGCCCGTGATCTCTCACCTTTTATCACAAAATTGATAAATGCCTCCTTCCCTACTGGATCTATACCTACTAATCTAAAACAATCTTGGGTACTCCCACTACTGAAAAAACCCACACTTGACCCAGCGATACCCACAAATTACCGCCCGATAGTGACTTTTCCCTTTTTACTAAGAATTCTGGACAAGGTTGCCCATGTACAAATGCAGAAGCACCTGGAAGAACACAACCTACTATGATTGAGACAATCTGGATTCCGTCCCCAACATGGGACCGAAACTGCTCTCATTGACCTGAAAGCTCAGATTGATCTGCTCAGAGACAACGGGCAAGTGGCCCTACTCCTCCTCCTCGACCTATCTGCAGCTTTTGATTTGGTCGATCACTCTGTCCTATGCTCACGCCTTCACACTTCAGCTCACTTTTCCACTGAAGCCATCACCTGGATCACATCCTTCCTTAACGGTAGGACCATGAGGGTCTTTTCTACCACAGCGGCAGCGACCCTATACCCATCACCTGCGGTGTTCCTCATGGCTCCTGTGTCTCCCCCACACTACACAGCATATTTACCAAGCCCCTTTTCGATGATTTGGATCATCTTGGTATCACCTACACTAACTATGCAGATGATACCCAGATCCTCCTTCCGCTTTCAGGAGATTATGAAAAGGATTTGGCCTTGCTAAATAGACTGTACATCATCATCCAGGCATGGATGGCCACCCATGGACTGTGCCTGAATGATGTTAAAACAGAGCTCATCATCTTAGGCACTACATTCAGCATAAAGAAACTTGGCCCGGCCTATAACTCCTTCATGATTGATGGGAACAATATCAAAGTCGGACAGGAGGTCAAAACACTGGGTTTCTACCTAGACTCCACTTTTTCCCTTAAAAGACAAGTGAGCTCTCTTGCATCCTCCAGGGCTTACACATGTAAATTAATCCGCGCAGCCAGACCCTTCCTATCGGATTCTAGCTGCCTGACACTTGCCAGAACCCTCATATTGTCTCGACTTGACTATTGCAATGCCATGTACTTGGGGTCCACCAAGGCCACCACCAGCAAATTGCAAACCCTCCAGAACAACGCTCCCAGAGCAGCCCTGGCCATTTCCAGAAGAGAGCACATTACAGGATTCAGCCAACAGAACAACTGGCTCCCCACTAGAGACAAAATTCTCTTAAAAACGGTATCACTCACCCACAAGTCCCTTAATAACTCTGCCCCCATCTACTTGATTAACAGATTCCACAGACAACCCTCCTTAGGACCCATTAGAACTATATACAAAGACTGTTTATCTGTTCCCCACTACAAAAGGGCAACTATAGGGGGCAACAGTTTCCCGGTAAAAACTGCCAAGCTCAGGAACTCGTTGCCTCCTAACCTCAGAGCAGACCTACCCTACCAGAACTTCTGATCCAAGGTGGTTTCTTGGCTGAAACTGGTCCCACTCAGACAATAAAATGCCCTGCGTTACCTGCACACTTTGTAACCACGTGCGCCCTCTTGCTTCCTTGTACATTATGGTCCTATAATATGACTGCTGATTTGTATATAACTCTTTGCACCTATTTTGTATTTTGTAATCATGTATATTTTCTGTGTATTGTAACCAAGCTTTGAAATTTCTTGTAAATGGTGTGCCCTGATACCCCGGGTACTCTCGCGCATTATAAATAATAAAACAAAACAAACAAAAATAACCCAGCACAAGTGAAACAGTGCACTCCGTTACAGCCGCTGAATGGAATCTCATGTTTCCTTTCAAGAATTATAAGACTTTTTCTCTGAAACTAGTATTTGATCTGGCCACAAAGTGCTGGCACACACAGATCGTGCCCATAGTGCACTCTCTTAATGCTGAAGAAATATAACACCAGTCAGCGCAAGCAGCAGAAGCAGCAAGCATTTTCATCGACAACTTAAAGATGGCAAACTAACTTATAGCCACTGAATGTAATTTCCTGCCTGCTTCCAAACTGTTCTGCCATGTTCTTCTCCTAACTAGACAAGACCTGTAATGGGCATTTATGGCATGCAATGAGATGCTTCCCAAATGCTGCTCTCACTTCCAGCAATTTAAAACAATGTCCTCCCCTACCAATTATTAGTCAGTTTCTCTCTAACTAGTGTTTTCTATGGCCACAAAAAGAGGGAAAACTTGGTTACAACCACTAAATGTACTCTTCTACATCCAAACAAATATGAAAACGCTCTACTGAAGAACATTTCCTCTGGCAAGAAAAATATGACACGCTCAGTTGCAACCACTGAAGGCACTCTCCTATTAAAAAAAAAAATACATATTTTTCAACTGAAGAAACAAGTACTTTCTGTAAAGGGTACAATACTAGTTGACATCTATTGAATATAATCTGCTGGTATTCGAAAAACTCTCTTACTTTCTTATACTCATAAGAAATGGCACGAATGTATATCATGCCAGGCAATCTTGTATACAGCCATGAGCTATATTCTCATCCAGCCTTCGAGGAATTATAACTCTTTTTTCAGTACCACTAATGTTTACTCTGCCCACAAAAGAGACTTTAATCTGCAATTGATAATTTCTCGTGCCACAAAAGAAGACATATTCAGACATAGCAGCAATGAATGCAGTCTCATAACGTCAAAAAATCATGTACAAAAAGATATTTTCTAAGCAAGTAACACCATTTTTAGAGGTCACTAAAAATGGGTTCACTGATTACAATTGCTAAATGTAACTTACTGCGATAATATTCTCGAATTCTTCTCACACTGTCCAGAAGTCTTAAGCATGGCTTGAATCAAATACAGCTCTCTGCACTACTAGCTTCTATGGGATCCTTCAGGACTACCAGGCAGCAAATATAAGTGCCCAAACGTTCTCCTTGTGATCAAACTGATGGTGTTCTGTGATCCAATCAGATATACTGAATCTCACAACATGTTTCTGTTTGCTCTATAAGGGTTGTAGCCCTGGGTTCATATTGTATTCTCTTTGTGGGTTTTGTAAGGGTGTATGAGCAGGAAGGTACAGGGCAATACCACAATGTGTGCTTAGAGGAGAGTTGGTGTATTTATACAGCTTGTTCCAGCCGCCATTTTTGCGCATCGGCTATGAGTCTGATGTTGATCATCATGATATGATATACAGTTGAAAAAACAAGAAGGTACATCAAACTTGGATCAAACGAGCCTATAGTATTGATTTCGTACATGATATGTGTATGATTATATATTACATATGTTATTGTGATATAATCTAATGGAAATATCCGTATGGAATATTGACATTAAGTATCTTATCTTCACGTATGATTCACACTACTGTATTGATGCTGTATAGAGTTTGTGGACACTACTGACACAAATACTGATTATATATTTCAAGATCAACCTTCCACATGTGTACAGATTAGCAATGTGTAATGGATAGGGTGCAATGCCACATGGAACCTGGATAACAAAAACGAAAAACTGGCAACGGGCCAGCGTATAGTCAGTCATTTGGCTTTTATTTGCTATTGACCTTCCAGCATAACAATAAATACAACATACAGATTGATAAAAAACAGATATAAAAGATACAATGAATATAAGAGTATTGATATGACCATAAACATACAGATTTAAATATAAAGTAGCAACAAACAATACAAAATACAGGTTCAACTGCATCATCTCCTCTTTACCCACTGGCCCCAATCTTAATATCACTTTGTTTCAAAGCTTTGGCTCTCTGCAGCCATTCTCTAAAAATGTAACGTGCGTTTGCAAAAATAACATTTAAAAGCAGGCACTAGCTTAAAAACATCAAAGCATGAACTGCATGGCAAATGCCAGAGTCCTTCAGTATTGACCTCAGATACAACCATCTCAGGAGGGACGTTTTCCTGCAAATTAACATAAAATGTAACTGTTTCTTTAGAGGATCCACATAGGGGGCACTGTGCAATGTCATCATCCCTTCAAGATGAGGTAAAGGAGGCTACTGGCAGAACGCCAAGTCTAAAATGCAAATACAGGAATCCCTCAAAAGGCGAGGGAAAGTATATCTAAACAAGCTTTGAATCCCCACTCCATTCAGTGTTCTATGCACTCTTGGCCCAATTTTAAATTAGCAGCATCAACAATCAGGTTCTCACAGGCTATCAGATTTATAAATGTTTTTAAATGCTTAGTTTCCTGGGAAATGAGACCCCTCCAATTGTTCCAAAGGTCGATCCTATTCAAATGGGAGAGGTTTGATTTAACGTAGATACACCATTGTAAACTCTCGCCTCCATTTATACTCTTGATAAGAGATAATGCATCATGGTCTTTTTCAAGCCCCTGAGTGTTCCAAACTCTGAGCCAGTATGAAAATGGTTTGAAGGTTATCTGGGACACTACTGGTACACAATTGAGTTCTAGATGGACCAAAGCAGAAGGAGCACTGGTGGGTAGTAACAACAGTTTTTTAAGAACATGTTTTAACAAGTGCTCATCCTACGAGAGTTTGAGCAACCCCATAATTCGACAGCATACAATGAGGCATTAAGAGCTAGTTTGTGGTACAAATTCAGTACCGGGGAAATTGCCCTAAAAGAAAGACAAAGTACCACGACCATACTTCTCTAATGTAACATATTTAGCTATCTGAGCTCCCCAGGCTCCTGTCTCCTGAAAGCGCAACCCGAGATAATCATAATGGCGGAATCACACACTTTCAACATCACTTCTCTTCACATCAAGTTTATTCGGAAGCAAATTATCCATAAACCATACACAAAATAGAACTGCATAGTAATACAAAATCCAATTCAACATTTTTTTAAAAAGTCCATGGTATAAACTTATACAAAAATGTGTGTAAATCAAGATAAAATCCACAGGAAGCGTCCAAACGATTCAATAAAATGTTCAGGGTTCGATCATATTTTGGCAAGTGAATTTAGTTCTCTGGTACCAGACCCTTCTCAAGTAGTCCACAATGCCCCAGGCCACTGCCATCCTAGCGGCTGAAAGCAGATAACGTAAAGCAGGTCTAGCCTGAGACAAGCCAGCGGACCTAAGTAGTGGCAGAAGTGTTTTTCGTCTTAGGTCTGTGTAATGTGGGCAAAACAACACAAAGTGTAGAAGGTCCTCCACTGGCCACTGACAGCAGGGGCAAGCTGTAGGTTGCCCATTATGAGTACAGCTTTTTATTCGTGCCCCTAGCTATAAGCAAACAAACCGGCCTCGGGTCAAGGCCCAGCGATCTGCAGGATTATCGCTGTGGAGCAAGTACGGCTGAAACGCGTGTGCAGGTGTTAACACAATATGCCTTCTGTTTGCAAGAATGCCCAAGGGAGCGGCCTCCCTATTTGCCACCAAGATGGAATTAAACATTTGTTTGTATGCCCTGACCACACAGGGGGTCAAGAAAATTCAGGGGCGGACAAGATTAGCATACTTTGACTGTCTAATACATTTCTGGATGTACATAAACCAGGGGATTTTCTTTACAGCTGAGCTACTCACTGGGGCTCTTATGATCTTATGTGAAAGAGTGGCTTGCTGGTTAGCCCATAGTGCCAGCCAATGCGAGACTGGAGCCAATAGCCACTCATCAGCAATGTGTGGACATCCCAATTCTAAATGTGTCCCATAGTTTGGAGCAGACTGTTGTAGCCCAAGCAATATTTTAAGAAAGGAGTTCTCCACATTTTCGATTTTTGGAATCCTTTCCATACCCCACAGTGCTGCCCCATAATTAGTGGCAGTTTTTGTTTGAGCCCTGTATACTTCGAGAATTGATTTGATTGGGTGCCCCACGCAGTTATGTTGAAAGCAGCACAAACACCCAAGCGCCTGTCTCATCCTCATACATTGCTTATCAACATGGCCAAACCCTCACCAATTCTCCGTAAAGCAAATTCCCAGATAATCAAAGCTGGTGACCCTCAGGATAGGTTTGCCTCCTCTCCATATAGTGCGCATCTTGAGATGTCTAACACCCGAACTCTTACATGCCATAACTGCTGATTTTTGTAAATTCACAGTCAGCTTATGGGAAGCCATAAAGTGGGTGTAGACATCCACCAGGCATTGCAAGGCTCTGGGGGTACAGGCAATTAAAACCATATCATTGGCATAACCTAAGACTGGGAGGTTGATGCTCTCAACATCAATGACTTACTTTTGGCATAAGTAGATTTAAAAACTATCACTTTGGATTCATCATAGGTTTAGACATAAATACTGCATTCATCCCGAAAAATATCCAATGGGCCTCATTACCAGTGAGGGGGTAAAGGATTAACGGCGCTGGTAAAGGTGCCGGTGCCATTAACCCTGTACCACCTCAATACCAGGTCCCCTCACGGGACCCGCTCTGGATGTCATTAACGGGCCTGTTGTTATTATGCTCCCCATTCCCATTGGGGATGGTCCGGGTCTGGGCCCTCCAAAGTCAGAATCGCCGGGTATATCCCCATTCAGGGACCACGGACCCGGACACGAGTTTGGAGGCAGCCATGCCCTTTTTAAGAATTGGGATGTCCACACATTGCTGATGAGTGGCTATTGGCTCCAGTCTCGCATTGGCTGGCACTATGGGCTAACCAGCAAGCCACTCTTTCACATAAGATCATAAGAGCCCCAGTGAGTAGCTCAGCTGTAAAGAAAATCCCCTGGTTTATGTACATCCAGAAATGTATTAGACAGTTAAATTGTGCCTCCAAACTCGTGATGAGGACGAATGCCTTTTTTAATCCCTTTCAGGTAGTAGCGAGTAAGATGGCATTGTCTGCATAAATAAAGCAGGTAAAGTATCCGAAGCCATTCTAGGGGGGTACTGGCACCCTTCCATCAATACATCATTGATATCCTGTACATATATGTTTTATAGATGTTAAATAGAAGTTGTGCCAGGACACAGTCCTGCCTAAAACTGCATATAATATGGCAGCCATGAATAGATTATAAAAAAGTAGTGTTCTACTGCAAGAACAATAATTTTTGGGAAGTGTAATATAAATGTATTTCTGATGCCCAATCTGGCTGAAGTGTTACTTAAATCCATTGTAGCTATATATTCTTCACATTAAATGTTCTAATATGATGCTCTATTGATCACATTTTTGACGTGATGTATGAGGGTGTCTTAAAGAGTGGAATTAGAGTCTAAAATAAGTTATAAAGGCCTCATTTAAGTACAATAACAGTTATATAGTACACTCAATCATGTAACACATAAATAAATAAATCACACTAGAAATCACTCAAAAGTTCATATAAAAAGAGCCAACTGAAAGCCTTCTTAGAACATGAAATTGTACTTTGGTGCAAAAATCAATGCTTAGTCTCATAAGGCTACCCTGATCATAAAATGAGAATGGAGTAAAGTGTGCAATCAATATCATACTATTCCAGGCATTCACATTCTGACCATAGATAATAAGTAAATCACAATATAAATCCCTCACAAATTCGTATCATTAGTATGAAAAAGAAAACAACTAAAAACCTTCTAAGAAATATGGGGTTAATCAAGTAAAAAGGTTAATGCATATTTGATAAGGTCACCATACTCATTCAAAAATAGAGAACACCCCTCTCAATAAGATGCTGTTTGCTCATGAGTCGTACAATGGAACCAAGATGTTCAGTACCAATTTGGTGTGATACTAACACAATAACACAACTTATTGAGACAGCACAAACATTCTTCTGGCTAATGCTTGCTTTAGAAACTGCAGGAAACAGCAACTTACTTTCGGGATATCTACCCACAGCAAATACAATGACATTGTGCACATTGACTTTTTCTCAGGATTGGCATTAAGGTTTTGGATCTTATATCTCTCTATTGTGGACAAAGTAACATGAAATATAAGAGGTCCTCCTCTGCCTCTTGTTAAAAGGGACAACATGTTCTCTCTCTAATATCTAACCAACGGGACAAGAAGATTCTCCTTAACAGAAGACAATTGCATCTTGCCGTGGATATAAATGTTCTCTTAGTTGGGTTGCTCACATATAACAGGTGTTTCTACTTGAGTCTGACACAATAATGCATACCTCAGTTTGTGTCGTTCTGGATTTCACAAAGTTCACGGTCATCTTTGAATTTCGACAACAGCTGGATTTTTAGATGGAATACGGTAACATAATTCAACAAAGTTGTCTGGGTCAGATAAGACTAAGCATTCAATTTTAACAACTGATTTCTGACATAACTACACTATAAAACGTGTTTTTATTATCAATGAAAAAATACATTCCCAATAATTCATATCGCATACCACTAACCTCACAGACGCATAGAGGCAGGCATTCACCCAACATGAACATTTACTGTACAAGGCCTTCAATTTCATGCAGGAGTTCTGGAATGGTTTGTGCCCATTGGACAAAGCATGACATGGATCCTGCCCTGCACTCTAAAGTGGAACACATGGTAGAGGCAGAGATCAGGCGTTTGCAATGCATACACAGTTGCAATCTGCAGCATTCTATTGAAAAGACACAATCAGAGATGGGGGACCCAGTTCCCCATGAACTTGCCACTAGGTCAAATGACTCTGAGAGAAGAAAGGCATGGATGACGACTGGAGAATGAGGGTTAGAGGAGTAAACACGGAAGTGGTGGTGGTGGATCAAGAAAAGGAGGGGGAAGAAGGCAAGAACTGCAGTGTAAGAACACAAAGAGCCACATGGGGGCAGAGTCAGGGACCATCATTTACTGGGGATCATAGTAACCAGGGGGAAAATCCAGGAGAAGCTAGAGGGCCAATCCCATCCTTTGGAAAACTCAGATGTATATGACTTTGTGCTTAACCTAAAATGTGTGTAGGCCAAATGAATTATGAAAATGTTAGAATTTTCAGAATATCAGTTATACATAGGTTAAACAGCAGAGTTTAACTGCTAAAGGAAAAATGTGCTATCCCTCTGTACAAATGATGCTGGTAGCTGAGTTAAACCAATGCCATCTATGTGCGCCAATTATATCCCGTAAATCTATCAGGAAGACTTGACATTTTCTAAACATGTCAAGATACTCAAATGGTTAGTTTAACTGAAAATAAATGTTTTGCAAAGAAGCATTCGTTTATAACTATATCACAGATATAACATGCCAACAGTAATTACAAAATGCTACTTTTGAGATAAAACATTTAAAAAATAGATACATTGATAAGTCACTATTTACATCTGGACTGCTTAAGTTGCCAAACAGATAAATGTGTAAAATTGACAAAACATTTGCTTCACTTGTCATAGAAAATTAATAGCATACCATTAGATAAGCCAAAACATATGCAAATGACAAAAAAGTCATATCACATATCAGTGGCACAAAAGTTACCTAGCAAAAGGCACACCTATACATGGCCCATGCTTTCACAAGGCTGTGTTGCTATACAATTCACTTTTAGCATAAACCAAAGATGAACGAGAACAAATTAGTATATTGAAAGGGGAAGGGAAAATAAAGTAAACAAACAAGTCATTAGATCAATCTCTGAGCAGTTCGTTCTCATCTATTGGTAAAAATAATGTCCATATCTGTGTTGTGACAATATTAGCAGTTAATTATATATTCATGAAAGTTTGAGATGTAGCAAGTCTAGATTTGTTGCATAGGCAATGTTTTTAAAATACAATAATGGTTAAGCAATGAGTAAATCTGGGGCAACATAGAAAAAACAATCATCTATTCATTTAGAGGTCAGGTAGGTTACTATTCACCTCTGATTATGAATCTAAAATGTGTCTATTGCTGTGCATTCAAAGAGAGACAAGGGCCTCATTACGACCCTGGAGGTGACCATGGCACTATTAGCGCCATGGTTGCCTCCAAAACCTTACCGATTCCGCCATGGTGAATGGAGCAATTACCGCCCCATTCCAAGGTTGACGGGGGCGGTAATTCCCCATTCACCATGGCCCTTCCCCATTCCCATTTTAGCCCCCATAGGGCTCAATGGGAATGGGGAAGGCGGTAATAACGGTACCACAAATTGCGGTACCATTATTACCTCTAAAGTCCCTTTGCGTGTCCCGTCCTTAAAGGCTGGTCTTACCAGCCGTTAAGGAAGGCCCCGCAAAGGGACCTCGGAATAGGGCGGTAAGGGATTACCGGCACCGGTGCCCTTACCGGTACCGGTAATCCCTTACCGCCCGGGTCGTAATGAGGCCCATATTATCAATTCATTGGCATTCATTCATTTAAGGATTCAAATAACTGTGTATAAGGAATGATGACATTTTTATCTTAATAAATATTGAGTAAAGCTGGGAATTTTCTAATGCTGCAATTAAACTACAGGTTTGCAGAAATTGAATAAAGTTTACCTTAGCTGTGGGTTTGTTATTAGTTAAAATGTATGTGGTGGGTTACTATTGACTTGAAGTTAAAATGAACTGATTCTGTTATGCTTACCCTGTTGCGCAATGTACGTTTCCAACGTATGACACCATCTGCAATGTGGATTTGCTGGCTGCCATCATTTTAAACGATTATATTTTAATAAAGATCAAAGAAGAACGAAGATCAGAGCACAATAGTGTTTTTAGCAAATGTAGGGGGCATCTTGTGTTGTATATTATAGATGTAACTTTTGTAGGATATTTGCATAATCGCTTATTCAGAATTCTGTGAAAAGAATAGGAAAACTGTCAGCATTAATATCAATTGTTAAAATGAACTATACCAATTTAGATAGTATGTTGTAGTGCATCACATTAATTCAGTAACAGTTTGAATGTGATTTCTATTAAAAACGAGTATCCCAGATAGCTAATTTAAGATGGCTGGAATAAAACAAGAGGTAATCCAATGACTTATTTTCTATTAAGGTTATTTGCATTACCATGTTGTTCCATGATTTGACCAACCACGTTTAATTAATAATAATAATAGAAGCTGGGGGTTACACTGTTTGTGATTTTGCCCAAACAGTAATATAGATAAATAGATTAATCACCATTATAGCATCCAAGGATAAGATAGCGAATTATGAGTATCACTTTAAGTGTACTTGAGTTTAAGCTTTGATTATTAATGACACAGAATACATGTTACGTCCTTTGAAAGAGAGAATTATTGAAGGGACACAGTCAGTTCATTTGATGAGTCCATTCCAGTATTTACTCTGTCCATTTAAACAAAATCTATTGTATGTTTCAGAACAAAGAATGTATTGAGTTTCCAGTCTTCATTTTCATGCTGTTCACTCCACTTCACGGGCAGTGACTGGCTTAAATGTATGTTCTTAATATTTCTGATAAGGGCCCTCGTTAGGACCCTGGCGTTAAGGGGTTAACGGCGCCGTAAAAGGCGTTGGTGCCGTTACACCCTTAACGCCTGATTAAGAGGTCCCTTTGCGGCTCCCAACCTTAACGGCTGGTTTGGACCAGCCGTTAAAGTAGGGACCCGCAAAGGGACTTTTGAGGTAATTACGGTACTGCAATTTGCGGTACCGTAATTACCGCCTTCCCCAGTCCCATTGAGCCCTATGGGGCAAAAATGGGAATGGGGAAGGGCCAATGGTAAATGGGGAATTACCCCCCCGCCAACCTTGGAATGGGGCGGTATTTCCCCATTTACCATTGGCGGACTCTTTACAATACCGGCAGCAACCATAGTGCTAATAGCGCCATTGGTTACCGCCGGTGTTGTAATGAGGGCCAAGGTCTAATATTCTAGCCTTGAGGCTTATTTCCAAAACCACAGTAGATAACATAAACACAATATAAAGTACTGTAGTTGATGAACTGGTCTAAGAACCGTTTTGAGCTACTCGCATGGTGTATAACAGTTGTTATATTCATTGCAAAGGTGGCATGCATTACATATATTGCTGCCAATACAAACCCTTAGGTTTTTTTTTTAGAGCCATGTTTCACATTTCTAGGTTGCTAAATTACCAGGACAAATCAACTACATTTTATTATATTTTGTGCTTCAGTAAATGAGTGTATGCCACTCTTGGACATTCTTCTAAGCAATTGCTAAGGCCCTTATCAATAAGAAGAACATTCCAATGTTTGTTGAATCAGTCTCTTATTGCATTAATATGTGCACTCTGTTGGGCATTAAGTAAGTATACCGATTCTGATTGCACTGCCATCATCTTTGGTTTTTGGAACTATGATTTCCATCAGTTAAAGCTTACTTTTCATTGTTTTAATTGGATAGATCGTCTGTGAAAATTCCTTGAAAATTGCTTTAACCTCCAATTCAAAATCTGAATATGTTTTGCTCTTTCCTTTGGCCCTCAAGATCTCATCTTTGTGGATAGTGTTGATGATGTCAGCCAAATGCTGACTTTTTGCATGTAGTTTTGAATTGCCTACTCTTGGCTTACTATGCATATTGCCTTCAATTTGATTACCTTTGATAAATCATCCAACATCCAAGTACGATATGTTGGCTCCACTACTATTACAGGTAAATTGTTTTCCCTCATCATTCCGATTCATTTTCAAAACACTTGCTATAACTCAATGTCTGAGCCATCCCATATTAGAAATATATCATCTATATATCTCACGCAACAAGTGGTGGAGAAAATTTAGCACCCCTAGTAACTCCACAGACGGGTTTGTAAATATTACTGTTAAACATATAGATCTTATTTTTTTAAATAAATAAACATTTGAGCTTGCCACTTTTTGTTTGAAAAAGGTTTGAGCTTGTAAAAAAGTGGAATCATATTTAATTGAGGGATACATAGCCATATATCTAATATTACCAAAGTGTACTTCTATTGCCAGTTAATGTTCAGTAATTTGTACAGAAAATCCTTTGTGTCTGTCAAGTAGCAGATTGTGTAATGGCTTTTGGATTCAATTGTTTGTATATGGATTGGGAAACATGCTCTGTGAGTGAGACCATGCCACAAATATGAGGTATTAATGGTCGAACACCATCTGGCATTTTATGAATTGCTGGTAGACAATTGTCATCTTAGGCCAGCTTAGGATGCATTACATATAATTAGCTGGAGGACCTGCTGATTACAAGGCAACAGGGGCTGGTAGGGGCTAGTCAGAAGGTACTAGTGAGATTGCTTAATCGATCCGGGCAGCTATCTCTCATGTATCAGCAACACAAGGAAAACAAGGTGTGGTCCAGACTACATGGTAGTGAGCTGACCACCAGCAACTACACAATACGCCAGAAAAGGGGGAATGCCTACCCAAAGTGACCGATGCAGGGACCCCCAAGCCTAGGAAAAACACAGGCGAGAGGTCTACACACCTGCCCATTCCACTTGTTGTCACAGATTGGAGAGACAAGCCCAAAGTAAATACCTTGGGCAGGAGGAGGAAGCACTCATCAGTCCATTCCAGGCTTCTGAGGACGTGAAGGATCCACCGACCACCTAAGCCATCTACCATCACAGGAAGTGATACAACCAATACACAGGCACTGAACTACAACCAAGGTCTCTGCATAACAGACCCCACCATGGGAAAAGAAGGGCACTAGGACCCTACAACTAAAGAGGGCTTTGGGTGACTTTTGTGGAGAGTGTCCTGTGATAATCTAGGCCCTAGGGGTAGCCAGGATATTTTGGACTTAAGAGACACTTTTGGAGTAGGGTATATGCTTTTTCTGTATCACCCATCCTCATCCATGTTTGATTAGAACAATGTCAGATTACATGTTGTGTAAGCAATCCCTGAGCACACTACTGTTCCCATAAACCCTACTTGACATCATGATTCTGGGGGTGCCTGTGCCAGTGTGCTGTCAATAGACAGGACCTTGACAGGCAGACTGTATAGTGGTGGAGGCATTTGTAATGTTGTTGATTATTTGCTATAGATGATAGTTAAATGTAGTCATGACATGATATGAAGATTGTTTATGATAATTGTATTTTGTATCTGTATTTTATACTGCATATTGTTTTGAATTTAATAGTGGAATTGGGATATAAAGGGAAAAGACATTCAAGGAAGTTGTGAATTTTTTATAAGGATGATTTCGATGTTATTTAGTTGATATTAGTTATGTTTTTAAACGTCAAATTGTTTTATGCTGAAAGATAAAATTGTGTAAGGTTTATATATGAAACCGGAACACAAATAAAACAATTACAAAAATAATGTTCCCAGCTCCAGGCAATGTGCCCAGTGGTCAGTGAACTCACCAGGTGGCCAGGAATTGCCATGCCACAGAAAGAAAAGCACACGGGGCATGGCTGCAGTCCATGTCCGCTGGGTACCATACATATCAAACTGTGTATTAAAGGTCAGAGAAACACATTGCTAAAGAGATGTTATGGTTGCAGCAAAAACAACAAATCCCCACACATGCACAAGGTATGGTTCCTCAAGTTGGCTTCATTTCACCACCACTATCATAAGACAACCATGGCTGTCCGTGTTTGGGGACGTGTTCATTAATTTCTGTTTGAGCGGGTGCGGAAGCCCATGCAAACTTCCATGGTGAAGCTACGGGACATCTGCAGTAATGGTGGAGCAGGATTGAGTGGCATAGACCTCATTTCCTGGTGAAGCTACAGAACATCTGCAGTAATGGTGGAGCAGGATTGAGTGGCATAGACCTCCTTTCCTGGTGAAGCTATAGGACATCTGCAGTAATGGTGCAGCAGGATTGAGTGGCATATACCTCCTTTCCTGGTGAAGCTACAGGAGATCTGCAGTAATGGTGGAGAAGGATTGAGTGGCATAGACCTCCTTTCCAGGTGAAGCTACAGGACATCTGCAGTAATGGTCAAGCAGGATTGAGTGGCATAGACCTCCTTTACTGGTTAAGCTACAGGACATCTGCATAACTGGTGGAGCAGGATTGAGTGGCATAGACCTCCTTTCCTGGTGACATCTCTCTCGTGTCTCTGTTGGTAATAATTGGTTGAAAAGAGTTTGATTGCTGCAGCACAAAATGCAGGTGGAGAATGTGTAGGCTTTTGTGAGTGGTGCAATTTTGACTGCTCCATTTTATGCTCTATATATTAACTAGCTAATACGTATTGCTATTAGTACCCTTGACCTAAATCTCAACTGCAAAGCATCAATAGGGTCATTCCGAGGTTGGTGGTAAGGGAAAAACGATGCCGGTAAAGCATTACCAGCATCGCTTGCCGCTACGGCCTATTCTGACCAACCAGACCGCTATTTATGGCACCGTAAAGTACGATGCCGTAAATAGCGGTCATGGCATGTGCGCGACACACCATGCCGGCATTAGCGGCATGCCCTAAACCAGAGAAGATCCCAAGTGATGAGGACATGCAAATAACGGCCTCTTGAAGGCCGAAAAAGTGCATACCGGCATGGTGTAAATATCGGCATTGCAGACCAGGTGTTAAGAACCCTGAGCAGTGTTTCCAAGAGCCACAGGTGCACACAATCAGCACAGGTGGAGGCAATGGAGTCAGGGCCATTACAAAAGGAGCACACCCACACACCACACCCCCTCCCACACCAAGATGATACCAATAGTAGTAGCATTACTGGAGCTGAAGGTCCTGCTTGCAATGCCTCAACAACAACAACAAGTGCCGCCACCACAGAGGAGACGCAGGAGGAGAAGGAGGTTGAGACAGGCCCAGCTTGCCCCACCAGTGCAGCACCGTTACCACACCGGCAGCCCCCAATCCCTTGCATCAGAGCCACCCCCTTCAACCCAACACCTGAGCAGATTCACACCTTGTACCAGCTTGACTGTGACACCATCACCACCATAGTGGACCTGATACACACCGACATAGTGAGCCTCATAGAAATACGCACCGCCATCCCCCCTCTACTGAAGATAGTGTCTGTGCTCCACTTCCTTGCCACAGGCACCTACCAGCACACAGTGGGGCACATGCATGGCATATCACAACCCTTATTTTCCTGGATACTGAACCAAGTGCTGGATGCCCTCCTCAAGCACACAAGGGACTACATATCCCTACCACAGACTCCCCAGGAGATATTCAATACAAAAGTTGCCTTCCATTTACCCACCAGGCATGCCAAATTGTGTATGTGCCCTCGACTGCACCCACGTGGAGTTGGTGGTCCCGCATGCCATGGAGGTGTTGTATCGAAACCGCAAGCAATACCACTCCATCAATGTGCAGATGGTATGCAATGCCAGCACGATCATCACACATTGCTGTGCCCGATATCCAGGATCAACTCATGACTCTTTGGTAATGCGGAACTCCGCGCTACCATGCTACATGGAGCGCTATGCTGGACGATGTGCCT
The DNA here is from genome assembly GCF_040938575.1 of Ambystoma mexicanum. Classification (NCBI taxonomy): domain Eukaryota; kingdom Metazoa; phylum Chordata; class Amphibia; order Caudata; family Ambystomatidae; genus Ambystoma; species Ambystoma mexicanum. The sequence goes on from NC_090924.1 coordinate 1,218,841,262, forward strand.
GGCTGCTTGGTGAGTTGCCTGACTGGCCCACTGCAGTGCATCGGGGTTGTGAGGTGGGTGGCTGCATACTCCACCTGGGTGGGAATGGGGGAGGGATGCATACTCCACCTGGGTGGAAATGGGGGGATGCATACTCCACCTGGGTGGGAATGGTGGGGGGGAATGCATACTCCACCTGGGTTGGAATGGGGGGTGTATACTCCACCTGGGTGGGAATGGGGGTATGCATACTCCACCTGGGTGGGAATGTTGACGTCAGTGCACGATGTGCACATCACTGAACACTGTGCCCCAAAGCAACTGAAATGGTACATGACTTCCAAATCCCATAATGATGAAGTGAGACCTACACCTATCACTACATGACTAACAGGTAACCAGCCCACATCCCACAACACATGCACCTCTCATCAGCAGCCCTCACACACCGTAAGGTCATCCTGCACTATGCACTGCATATGCACTATGTTGCTGTCTCCAGCACATCACCACACAGGACAGTCATCCCTGGCCGTCCATTGAACTGAGTCAACCAGGGATACCACAGTGTGTCACTGGTTAGGCACACCCATAGGAGTGCTGCATGTCACAATGGAACTGATCAGTGCAGAATACCCAATATAGAACTGACTATAGCCAACACTCCCTGCTACCAAATTCCACAGAACACTACTCAACACTGATTTTACACCAACACTGCTGTATGCATATACGATGCACGTGCAACAAGATGTCAGTGCACACCATGAGCCATCTTGAAGATGCAACCCACACCATTAATCCATTGCACAGGACACATAGCGGGGCCAGAAATGGGGTCAGTGCATTCAGGGACATGTGCGTGTGGGTACGAATTACCTGCTTCCATGTGAGACTAGTACCGTTGTCCTACATGAATGTGTGAACACTTACCTTCATTCCACCCTCATGCAGGTGATGGTGGCTATACCTTGAAACCATGGATCATGACCCCTGTCGAAACCCACAGAACAGGCATGAGGAGGACTACAATCGTTCCCATACCCATACACGTGTGGTGATAGAGCAGACCTTTGGCCTGTTGAAGGCATGATGTTGCTTCGTCAGCCGGTCGGGTGGGGCACTCCTCTACAGCCATGAGAAGATGGCCAAGATTACCATGGCATGTGTGATGCTGCACAAAATGTGCATCCGTCGGAACGTGCCCCTGCCCCCTGACATGAAACTGCTACCACCTGATGATGATGAAGGGGAGGAGGAACATGTGGCAGGACATCATCAAAGTGCTGATGCACAGGAGGGACGTGCCGTGCAGTAGTCATTGATTGCACAATATTTCTGGCACACAAGTCAGCAGAGGGTGACATAATGTTAGGACATAGGGCACTGGGTGTGGGGATACATGTACACTATGCACTGTGCAAGATTAAATGACACATGCGCAATGATGAATGCCCACTCTGTTTTTTTTTGTAACACAACCCTTGTATTAATAGTGAAAATAATGTGAAAAACAAACCTTCCACCACCCTCACCCCCCTCTCCCTACCCCACAACTCCCCCCACAACTCCCCCACAAACCCTCCCCCCCACCCCCTCCCCTCACATCCCCCCCACACACCCTCATCCCCTTCCCCATCCCCCCACAACTCCCCCACATACCCTCACCCCCTCCCTCTCCCACCAGAACAACCCCACACCAGTCCCATAGGGTCCACGTAGCCCACATGTGACTGCCAGTATAGTCACTCTGCGCTCTCGGAGCCAGGGGGAGGCATGTCCTGTTGGCGCTATGCACCGAGCGACCGACGGAGCGGGCTAGTCTGGGTGGAGTTGCTCGTGGACGGTGTGTCCTCATGCTGAGTCTGTTGGCCAGGATGAGCAGCCTCCAATGCATCGGCTATGTGGCCAAGCACCTCGCAGAGGCGGTTAGTGTTTTCCGTTATGGACTGGCCCAGTGCCCTCAAATCAGCATGCCACTCCTCCCTGGCCTGGCGATTGTCCTGCACGAATTCCGTTATCAGGGCAGAGAGCTGGTTACCCCGCTGTGCACCGGCGGATGAAGCAGTGGCCCTGCTGGGGATCGGGCTGACATGTCCTGGCGGAGCTTCCTCAACGGGACTGTACACATGGCTGCCATGTCCCTGTGTCTCTCCTTGGCCATATTGCTCGCGTATGTCGTTCTCACCATAGTCACTGAAGGATACCTGGGGGCTTGCGAAATCGTCAGGGGTGTGCACGACTTCCACAGTGTCATCCTCAGTAGTTCCTTCAGATGTCATGGGGGCTGTCCTCAACTTTGAGGGGGGCCATGGCTGCCACCACCCAGCCACACTGGACTCCTCGGACCGTGGCATTGGGCAGGTGTCTGCAGGCAGTGCAGGGGGGGTGTTGGTGGGGGTGGTGCACCCTCCACGGGCCTTGCTGGTGCTGGTGGTGTACATCCCAGTGTTGTCTTTGTCACTGGGACACGGCGGCCCCTGCCTTGGCCCCTGGATATGCTGGGACGGTTGCTGTCCTGCTCCTAACTCTCACGCTCACTGCCTGTGGTGGTGGAAGAGAGGGACGACATGAGCGATGTTTTTGATTGCCAGCATTCATACATGGCTACGATAGCACATTCAGTCATTTGTGGTTAATCAGCATTTGTGTAGGGGACGGCACGTCATTCCATACATGGGTGGTAAATGCATGCATATGTCGGTGTCACTCATGTTTGCCAGGTACTGTGCTGTCTAACGTGCACACTGTTCACATCAACTACCTTGTGTGACTCATGGAATTAGAAATTTTGCATGGTATGTGTCATGTAAGTTACGGCCTTGCACCTGGCACTGGCTTGGGTCTCACTTGCTTGGGCATGATTTACAGGGGGGGGGTGTGGTCGACCATGGCGTGACTCTTTGGCCAGACGTTAGCAGTGTCTTTAATCACATTTGCCCTAGCAGTATTTACTTTGGACACTCACCTCCATCTGCGGATGACGGGGAGCCACACTCCGTTTCTCCAACCCCTCCAATGGATTCGGGCCCTATCATGCCCGCACGTGTCTCCTCCCACGGCATGAGTTTTGTTGGCGAACTTGCTCCTCCTCCAGTCTCCAAGGCCTGGTTTCTGTTCGCAGAAAGGATGCTCCGCACCCTCAGCCGCAGGTCATCCCACCTTTTGCGGCAATCCTTTACGGTGCGGGGGGTGTTGCCCACTGCGCTCAACTTCTGGCATACTAGTGCCCAGATTTATTTTTTCTTCAACACTGCATCCTCCTCATGTCGCCGCTAAACACAGTCCCAGCATGCTCGTGTAGGGTGTCCACAAGCATTTGTAGCTCATCTGGGCTGAACCGCTCCTTTCGGAGGCGGGCAGCTCCCTTCTTTGGCGCTTTGGGCATTCCTGGGTGGCAGTAGAGACTTTCCGGTCGATCACCAGTGTGCCAGGGATCCTGTGTGGTGAGGATGGCAATGGATTGTGTTTTTAAAGATGGCCGCCGTGCTCCTTCCCGTTCCTGTGCGATAACGCTATTTCCGGTTCCGCAATAAAACGGTGACCGTAAATAACGGTGACCGCTATTTACGTCACCGCTAATGCCGCTTTGGTCTATGGCGGTAGTGTTGTCTACGGTGTGATTCATGCCGGTAGGGGGGTTTTCGGGGCCTTTTGCAGCATGGCACTAGGTCCCTTACTGGCATGGCGCAAAGCTCGTGCCCGCGAACTCATAATAGTGCGCTTTTACCGGGCTACTGCCAGCTCGGACACGCTATTTGCGCCATGCCAGTCAGGGACGGCACTTACCTCCAAACTCAGAATGAGGGCCAATGTCTTCCACCTTACTGCTTTCCTGACTTATCCAGTGAGTCCTCCATCTTTGCTTTCAGTTGAGTTGTCCTTTTATCAATCTCAATGTCTTCACTCCTCGGGGCACATTTGTCCAGTCGTGGGATTGGCAAAACAACACTAAAATCACATATTTTTCCCAGGTTTTACTGATCTGGGAAATGTTAATGTTTCTGGCAGCAAAGCAAGGAATGGACCGGAATTCATATGTCCACTACCTCCATCTGCTCAGCTTGTCAGAAACTATTACTTTTCAGGCAGCATCACGTTTTCATGTTGGCAGAGAAGCAATGGATTCAGATGGATTCTGCCAGGTGTTAGAACCTGCCAAAAACTGGAAAATTCAATAGGAAACCATTTAATTCCTATTGAATGGGGTGTGCCTCACGCCGTGCGTGTATGGGGTATGTCATTTGCACTCGTTTGCACTATACAAATTGCACGTAATGAAACGAAAGCTCAGTGCCATCTGGATTTGGGTACATTTATTGCACTTTTAGTCCAAACAAGATGTTAGAAAAAACGCATTGGACGTATGCAAGCTCCCGATGTGTGTTGCTCTGTGGAAGCCAAGAATACTCACGGAATGTACTGGAAGTGTACTGTGTTCTATTTCATGTATTATTTTGGCGTTCCGAATAGTCTATCAATGTATAAGCCTCACTATCTCTTCACCTAAAATGGTGCTATTCGAGCTATTCCATGGAATATCTGGTCCTACGGATCCGTGACGGGTGGTTGCTGATCAGAAAGCACCCATCTCTCTGGATTCAGTGTGACACTCAAATACCCACCAACCCCCTCTGCCCAAACCCTTCTTGCTTCAGTTACCATGCTGGAATTCCGATTTGCGTTTATGGTAATTGTTTGCTTTGGGGAAAGGCTGGCTGAGCAAAGCATGCCTTTATAAGTGGGGATAGCTACTACAGATAACTGATGGGTAGAAACAACGTTGCCATTAGAATAAATAGTTGCACTCTTAATTGTGGGAGGTTTATTAAACTCAACTATTGTTTTTTTAAAAATATATTTACCCCAACTGCCAGCCTCATTTCCCACAGACACTATGCACTTCTGCTTATAGTTACATTTTCTGAGCTTTAATTTATGCCCTTCATTTGCAAGTTCCTACTTTCTCTGTCAATCACCTATCTTCCAAGTGAATTCGAAGCACTCTCTAAAGACTAGGGTCCTCATTATAAGGCTGGTGCACCCGTAATGAAGGGGGCCGGTATGGGACAGACCCCCTTCTTTCCAGGAAGCGCCGATTATGAGCTTCCTATCACGGGACCGGGATCACACGCTTGGTAAAACCGAGTCCCGTTAGGGATAGAGGGAGGCAATACCAGGCCAGATGGAATCTGCCCGTTATTACCTCCCTAACCATTCCCATTGAGCCCTATGGGGGCTCAATGGGAATGTGGATGGGTTCCTGCAAGGAGGAATTACCGGGTCCTCCTATGTCGGAGTAACCCGGTAAGTCCCCATTGCAGGAACCCGGTAATGGAGCCCGGATCGGAGGCAGCCATGGAGCTAAAAGCTCCATGGCTACCTCCATTCTCGTAATGAGTCCCTAGGTGCCTGATCTACGAAAGCGTTTGTCAATTGAAAAATCACATTGAATAGCGCTTTGTACATCAAACACTAAGGGCATGATTCACAGAAGCGTTTTATAATGGCACAATCTGATAGGAAAACATATTTTCTGAGCGAAAATGCAATGCACTGATTAGTTTGAATGTGGCAAGGGGTGTTGCTTGATCGCATACTGGATTCCAAATATCTCTATATATAAAAGGGAAATGTGTTGATATTTGTGTGTATCTGTTCGAAATGTTCAGCATGCTTCCCAACATGCTACGAACTTAAAATGTGGCATGTGGATAGGTTCCCTGGTTTAGGCAATGCAGAAAGTATACAAAAATAAACATTTTTCTAAATGTGTTTAAGCCTTTTTTTAAGCAGTCTGCAATGCTTGGATATGTGTCTGTGTATTTGTATTTGTATTTATTTTATTTGTAAAGCGCACCTGGCCCGGAGGCATCTGGGTGTATTTTTGCAAGAGACATAGGTTATATAAATTGAGAAGTACAGATGTTGCAACAAGGTGAACATTTACATAGAATCATAAATAAGTCAAAGAGAGATTTACAGACAAAAAGGGTGAACAGGGACCAAGAATCCAAGAAAGTAGATCAAAGATTATACTGAATTTACAGGCGAGAAGGTGCTTAAAGGAGCTCAGTTGAGTAGTGGAGGGTATAAAAGGTATAAATAAAGAACATAACGAATGAGAACCAAGATAAGCGGGAGATACAGTAAATGGCGCAAATCACGTTACAGGTGTAGGTCGGTATCCTGGTCACAGAGCCTTTTTTGGCTTTACACTTGAAGGCATGGAAGGAAGGCTCAGCTCGGAGTATGTTGGGGAGAGTGTTACAGAGTTTGGCCGCAAGGATAGGGAAGCTAGGCCCACCTGCTTTTTGAAGATTAAATCTAGGTATGGTTAGAGAGTGGGCTTGGGTGGATATCAGTGGTCGGCAAGCAGTATGTATTGTGAAACGGTTAGCTGGGTATTCAGTGGCAAGGTTGGCCTGGCATTTATGAGTGATAGTGAGGGTTTTTAAAGATATTCTATGAGCAACATGAAGCCAATGAAGACTCTGTCTATTGTCTGAGATATGAAGATTTCTGGGAAAGTTGAGAGCAGCTCTGATGGCATTATTCTGGGTAACCTGTAGTTTTTTGATGTTTCTTTGACTAGTCCTGAGGTAAAGAGCATTACAAGAGTCAATTTTTGCCATTATGAGTGTTCTAGCAACGATGATACAGTTATTAGTAGTGAAAAAGGATCTACATGCTGTTTTAAATTTGCAGGTGTAGGCTGCTACTGAGGCCACTGCATTAGTTTGTCGAGTGAGAGATAGGGTGGAATCAAGGTAGATGACGAGAGTTTCAGTGTCATTGGACACCTTGATCAAGTTCCCATCAATGGCGAAGGATTTGAATGCTACGTCTAACTTGTTTAGTCTATTTTGTGATCCTAGGAAAAGTAACTCGGTCTTATCATCGTTCAGACAAAGCCCATGATGCACCTTTCAGGCCTGAATGACTGTGTAGACATCATTGAGTGCTTTGGAATCAGTTACGTGATCGCCAGTGATAGGGATGAGTATCTGGGTGTCATCTGTATAATTTGTGTAGGTGACACCCAGAGAATCCAGAATATCGAAGAGAGGCTTCGTAAATACATTGTATAGTGTGGGGGAGACACAGGACCCTTGCGGGACCCCACATGGGACAGGTGAGGGTTCAGCTGCTGCAGAGGGTGAAAAAACCCTCATGGTTCTATTTTCCAGGAAGGATCTGATCCAAGAAGTGACTTCCTCCGAGAAGTGAGCAGCAATTTTGAGGTGATGGCAGAGAAATTGGTGATTGACCAAATGAAATGCTGCAGAGAGGTCGAGCAGGAGTAAGAGGGACAGTTTACCCTTGTCTTTTAGGTCTTCGATTTGCGTTTTTAGGTCAATCAATGCAGTTTCAGTACCGTGTCTTGGTCTGAAACCAGATTGACGGAGTCCCAAGAGTCTGTTGGCTTCTAGGTAAGCCTGAATTTGTAGGTAGGCTGTACGGTCGAGAATTTTCAATAGAAATGGTATCGTGGTGATAGGTCTGTAGTTAGAAGAGCTGCTGGGATCAAGGTTGGATTTTTTGATTAGTGGGATGACCCAAGTATCTTTAAGGTTATCAGGGATGGTACTGGATTTTAATGAAGCAAAGATGAAGTTGGTAATGAAAGGGGCGAGGTTGTGGGCTGCCTCCTTGATGGTGGGTGCCGGGCAGGAGTTGGAAGGTTTAATTTTGTTGATGATATTTTCTTCTTCCTGGGTGGACAGAGGAGGAAAACTAAAAGGTTTGAAAGAATGTTTGGGTGCTAAGGCGTAATTTGTGGAGGGAGTAGAAGATAAGTCTGTAGGTAGGCTACATTTTTTACTATTGATTTTTGTCTGTAGGGTAGAGATTTGAACCAGAAGCGCTTTTTGGAAATTAGTACAGCAAGTGGTGTCAGTGTTGTACTTGTTGATAGGGGCTATGAGAATATACAACATACTTCCCAACATGCTTCAAACCTGAAATTTGGCATGTGGGTAGTTTCCATGGTGTAGGCAATGTAACAAGTATAAAATATACCTTTTTCAGATGTATTTATTTTTTAAGCGTTCAGCAGTTCAGGAAAACTTCAGCAGTTCATTGCTTCTAAAATGTCCACACTATCAGCATTCTAGCTGACATTAGCAGGACTCACTTTTGAAGTCATGCAGGTGACAAAAAACAGTGCTTTTGCAGTAATGCGGGTAACAAGAAATGGTGCGTGTCTCTTCAATAGTGTCTGCAATGACGTTGTCTGCCACATCATGGCAAGACTCTCATGATAATTACAGGAACTGCATTTCCCACCGGAGTTGATGAATGTATGCCATCGCAACAGTAGGAAGCTAACATGCTTCAGTCATACATGTATGAATACAACACTTCAAGCTTGCACGCTTCAGTGCTACACATACGCCATTTATGTGGAGGTCGCTGCATCCTCAGGTGCAGATCGGAACAGCAATAATGTTGCTGCGCAATCTCAATGCTCTAACTCAAATTAGCTCGAATTGAGTTACAGGATTTGTGCTTTTCCCATAGTCAGCTTTATGTGGCTTGCTCCAGAGTTGGAAACAAAGACAATTTGTTCACACTAGTTCCTACAGGAACGACTAACAATATTGTCTGTGAAGAATCATTGATTTAGTTAATGAAATACACTTCAAACTAGGACTGAATTAAGAATTAGTGTGCAAAGCACAGATACACGTACCAGTGTATAATACATTATTACTATTAATAATAATTAACAATAAAATGTGAGGAATCAGTTTAAGGGATATGCAGAAAAGTGTGTATCTGGTATTTGTTTTATCAGCATCAACGGATAAAGGGTTGTTTTTCACAGTGGCTATCAATCACCCTTATGATGATTCACTGGTTCTCACCTGGTTCTCCTGCAGCTCTGTATTTATTAGAGAGGGCATTTTGAAGCATTTCTGGTCTGTTATCAAGCATGGAACATGCAGTAAATGGGTTTTCTGGGTAGAGCGCATGGTGCAGCTGCTGCAGGTGTCCTTCAGCTAAGTGGTAAGACATGAATGCCTCTAAAATGTGTATTAGCCAGAAAAAAAGCATCTGGCTTTCACACTATCAGTGCTTTCTCATTAATTTATGACCACAATTTTTACACACATGTTGAGGCCTTCTTTGCATGGGCATAGCCGCCAAACTGGTGCTGGGTCCCAGTACAGCATAATATTCTCATCTTGGTGCACATGATAGTTATCAAGCAGGTGTTTAATCTCCTTGCCATTCACCACCCTATTATTTTAGGTCCCCTAGTAAATCATGGTCCTCCAAATTTGCAAAGGCCATGGGTCTCATTACGAGGTTGGAGGTAAAGGATTACCGGCACCGGTAAGGGTGCCAGTGCTGGTAATCCCTTACCTCCATATTCCGAGGTCCCTTAGCGGGTCCCGCAATGGGCACCTGGTTTTACCAGATGCCCTTAGTGGGACCCGCTAAGGGACCAGGGAGCTAATAACTGGTCCGCTAGCTCCATCCCCATTCCCATTGAGCCCTATGGGGGCTTGAATGGGAATGGGGAATGGTTCTCGGAATGGGGACTTACTGCAGCCTCCAAGGTTGGAATGACCCGGTAAGTCCCTCTTTCGTGAACCCGGACCCGGTGTTACGCTCACCTGGTTCCCACGGGGGCGTCGACCGGAACTGGGCCGCTGTTACTTCCACCAGCGTGACGTGTAGCGCCGAGATGACTGACTGGACTGGCCCGCTCAGCCTAGTTTGTCTGGCTCGCAAGAATATTCTTCTGCAAAGGAGAAGTGGAATTAACCACCTGTGGAATTGAGTGTCAACCCACCTTCCCCACTCCCGTTGTCTTCCCACTGATCACTCTTGATGTCCCCTCCTTAGTCTCACCTGATGGTTTGGAAGGATGAGCTCTCCATCCTGCGTCGACCGCAGGGGCGCGTTGATGACCAGTTACTGCACTGGCGTAGAGGAATTGGTGAGTTCCAGTATTGACTCTAAAGTCCAATTGTTCATAAGAGTTCAAATGTCTGCTCTTCACTCTGTCCGATTCCTTGCAAGTTGCCGATGAATCCACTCGAAGATTTCCAAATGGCACTCGGTAAGATTCAGGTAAGTCTATTGTGTTTTTCCCCTTAGGGGCCGGGGTACGGTGATAAAGCAGAGTTGACTGTGCCGACCCGAGATGAGGTGAGACTCCCGTGGTAAATCAGGTAAGTTTTGTGGGGGGTAACTGGTATTGTCCTTGCTTTCTCCCCTTAGGGGTCGGGGTACGGCGATGAAGCAGAGTTGACTGCGCCGACCCGAAATGAGGTGAGTACCTCCCATGGTAAATCAGGTAAATCCTTGGGGGTAGCTTGTATGGCCTTAGAGAGTCCCCTTGCTCACCTTGCTGTCTTTGTCTCTTTAGGTGTCGGAGGGCGGCCGTGAGATGGAGAGAGCGTGATGGAATGCTGAAGTACCGCCAAGCAGGTGAGTTCAGTGCGGCGCCGTAGGAATGTTAAGCGATGCTTCAAAGATTTCTGTCTTTCAGTTCCGTGGTGAAATGGATCAGGATCCAGGTAAGGATTAAAGTTAAAACTCCTGTTCTAACCTTTATCCTTTTTGTCTTCTTGTTTCAGGAGTCCCAGGACTGAAGCGGGCGTGGCTGAAGACTGGAGCTGCTGAAAACACGGTGAGCGTTACGCTGCAGCAAGCAGAATAACGCGCAGCACGTGTGGCTGTCCAGGCGTGGTTTAAATAGCCTTGGAAGAAGATCCAGGTAAGTATTCTTCCACAGCCCCACCCAAGTAACAAAATAGTCCCTTCAGTAAAATAGTCCCTCCTAAGCCTCATTTGGCTTGAGTCTTCAAGCAGCATGGTCTGCCTCAGGTGAGTATGCAGCATGGTCTGCTTCAGGTAAGTTATCAATAATGAGCCTGGCGCCCATGGCACCAGGACTGACTTTATCTTTATGAGCCTGGTGCCATAGGCGCCAGGACTGTACCCAAACAGCCCCTAACTGGGGCTTTTGGGCATGCTCCAAGTGACATGATGCCTGCTTCCGGGACTGCTGGGCCTGGTCTGGTCTTCCGGGGGCAGGCATCATGACACCCGGACCCAGAATGCGGTAAGGGGGTAGCCATGGTGCCAATAGCACCATGGCTACCTCCAACCTTGTAATGAGGCCCCATGACCAAGATGTACAATTGCAATTAACATCTGTTTTGTTGCCACTAATATTGCTCATATGTTCCTCTTCAAACTCTTCATTCTAAGGATTCTCTTCTTGATCAGGCTTCATGTTTCCAGAGATCTAGGATCAGGGGTCATGCTTTTTTCTGTGGCTGCCTCCACTTTATGGAACCAACTTCCCTGTTTGCTTTATGGTATTGAAAACATCTGCTTTGCTGTGATTCCATGGAAACACATTTGTATTACCATCTACATGAGGCAACCATACATGGTTGGATCTTTGGGGGAGGGGTTCCCATCTGTTTTGATTCTGAAAGGGTGATGATTGGAAGTATTGCTTTCATTAAATGGTTTCAGTCTCCAAGAGTTCAAGGAAATTCCATGTAGCCAAGAGGATGCCTTAGCTATTTTTTGCATTTTGTTAAGACAGTCTTATATGGTATACTGAACATATATGCAGTTGTAAATATTGATGATATTGTGATAAATTCTCATTCACAATCCGAAAACTTTAAGAAGTAAAATCTGTATTTCAATGATTTCAGGTTCATTCATTGAATGAAAATGTGGGGAACATTTCGATTCTTGGGTTATGTTCTCATCCCTCACATATGGATCAATGAAAGGTTCAAACTATTTGAGTCTTGTCGGAACCAATTTCAGTATGGGATAGATGCCGTATCAATTTCTATAGGTGTTACGTTTGCACTTCCTCCTCGAAAGTCGTGCCCATCACCAAATTGCCATGCCTGCTTCTTCAGAGCAGGCATTTAAGGATCTAACAGAAGGCATTTCCTATAAGCTCAGTATCTCGCCACGCAAATATGCATGTTCCACATATCAACCAAGCCAATTGGCACCATACTGTCACATAATCATGTCGCCACATAATCATTACATAGAGTGACTTACTTTTTAAGGATGCTATCAGATGTAGAACACACTTGTGCCATTGTGTATACGGAATTACTAGTCATTAAACCACCTTTTTGTTGGTAGGCATGAGAGAGTGAGACAATCACATGCTTGTTGTTTTGCCACAAAGAGGGGCTTAATGCCTAATCTGTCCACATCCCCAACCCACTTCCACACACTGCTGCCATTTTACTTGGTCCAGCGAGCTTTGTAGAAGAGGCACTCTGAGTTCCCTCTCTGCCTGCAGGCACAGCTGAATGAATGCAACATGTTGCAGAAGCTCCAGTGGAACGTTGTTCACTTTGCCGGGAGCTGGGAATTTACATTGCCTTCCACGCAAACGTCCGCCGAGAGGGCGTCTTTGACTGTTACACCTCCTTGCCTGGACAATAGAAAGCAAAGAAGGTACTGACATCGTACGTCGGCTCTGCCTCCCGGGCGCCGATGCCCCCTTTTGACGAGATAAATACCCAGAGACCAGCGCACCCGCGCGCACCCACAAGTACATAAAAGTACTATTTACTGGTGCAGCGTGTTGCAGAAGCTCCAGTGGAACGTTGTTCACTTTGCCTGGAGCTGGGAATTTACATTGCCTTCCACGCGAATGTCCGCCGAGAGGATGTCTTTGACTGTTACACCTCCTTGCCTGGACAATAGAAAGCATAGAAAGACATTGTACGTCGGCTCTGCCTCCCGGGCGCCAATTCCCCCTTTTGATGAGATAAATACCCAGAGACCAGCGAACCCGCGCGCACCCACAAGTGCATACAGGTACTGTTTACTGGTGCATCGTGTTGCAGAAGCTCCAGTGGAACGTTGTTCACTTTGCCGGGAACTGGGAATTTACATTGCCTTCCACGTATGCGTATGTCCACCGAGAGGACGTCTTTGACTGTTACACCTCCTTGCCTGGACAATAGAAAGCAAATGAGGTGACGGTTTATGCACGTTGTACACGTTGTGCTTACTTAGCCTGTGTACAGTGGACCCCTTTATGAGGCTGAACGCTGAAATATCTTTTCTATCTTTCACTTAAAGGTACTGACATCGAACGTCGGCTCCGCCTCCCAGGCGCCGACGTCCCCTTTTGACAAGATAAATACCCAGAGACCAGCAGACCCACGCGCGCACCCACAAGTACATAAAAGTACTGTTTACTGTTCACGGTACGCGGCGCGGGATGCAGGGGTCCTGGTTAAACAATTTTTTTTTTTTTTTTGGTTTTTAGGTTGAACAAAAGTACTCATTTAGATTTTATAACCACTTCCAGGTAATTGTCTGTGTACTACTGCTAGAGACTGACTGCTATTTTCGACTCTTTGAATCTTTGTGGGATGTTTTACACAAGAAATGTTTGGAGCTGATGAGCACTAAATGGATATTTTGTACAAAGGGAGACTTGGGGCTGTCTAGCCCCTGTACTTAGCCTCGACCAGTGATTTTGAAAAAATGGGTTGTGTTTAAACTGGTATGCACTTCTGCTTGCTGAAAGGAGTTGCCATTACATGTGCATAAAACATCCTCAATCCCGTGGGGTTACATTTTCTCCGCATTTGACGATGGAAAGAAATAGTGTATTGCAATAGTGGATGGAGCACTTGAAGGCTTTGGGGGGGGCGATGAGGTACTAGTGGGCTGATGTGGTATTGTTTGCTAGTGCTGTAGTATTCAAGTTTCATTTCAAAGCACTCTGGTATTCATACTTTAATATCTAAGTTGTAAGGTGTCTTTTTTTTACGGTTGTTTGTGTTGGTTTTTGTGTGGATCATGCCTTCCATGCTCCTGGCCAAGCAAGAACTGTTGTTCTGATTGTTTTGCTGGAGCATGGTCAGCACACTGTGCAACGGTAAATATGGATAGCCTTCTGACTGGAGGCCAGTTTCCTGACCGTTCACCGAATTATGCACCAAATGGTTGCAGTGAATTAAGGGAACATCTGCCTCTGGTGAACTGTACAGCAAACACTACAGGTGTCACTTCTTCACTACAGGTGGAAGAGAGTATAGGTGACAGAATTACAAACTCAGGCCTAATTATGGCACCAACTCAGAAGAGCTTATTAAGTGTACAGGAAAATCTTGGCACATATTCAATGGGGCAGATAGAGGAGGGAGCCAAACCGAAATCTGGGGCTGACAGCTCCCTTCTGGCGCCTGTGGTACTTGCAGAACTATACAGAAGGGTCTGCTTGCCTAAGGGGCTGTCTACTCCTGCTATGCCCAGAGCAGGGGGATATGACAATGTGCATTTATATGAAGCTACTGATGAGGCTCCACTCTCTCCCCCTCCTGTCACCACCTCTATTGAGCAATCCTTTGGTACTAACTCTTGGGCTAAGGAAAAAGGGCCACAAAACAGGGATGGAGAGGGGCTGGGTAGCCAAGCTGCCAACCCCTTGAAATCTTCAAGCCCCACATCCCCTATACAATATCAGTCATTCAGACCAACTGATCCTCTCATAGGACCTCCCTTTGAAGGCATTAATTCAGAGGATATGGCCTCAACATATGCCGCAATCCCCGTCCTAACAAGGATTCTAAATCTTCTGGCAAGGGTCATGACCGGACCCACGTGGACATCCAAGAACTTAGATCCTTGATATTAGTTAGTTCAGAGAAGACCTGTAAGTTGGAGGGCTATCTTTTGGCGATGGAGAGATGTGCATTGACGGGGGATGGGGCATTGCAAAGCTCAAAATCGAATTTATTACCATGATCAGACCTCGCAAACGGAATGTGAGACTGTGGCTTGTCCAAAATCCTATGCAGAGGTTCTGACAAAAGGGAACAATGATTCATTCTCCGCTCTACTGAGCAGCATGGCGGTGCTTAAAGTCATGGTGCCCACAAAAGTCACCCAGATTAAAAACCTGGAGGAGAATATTGGCATAGTGAATACTAATTTCAAAAGATTAGAAGTGAAGCTGGTAACAAGCGAAAGCTCTTCTGATGCCCTGCAGTCAACTCCCAATATAGACAGCCGCTCGGTACCCCTAAGGGCAATGGAGGAAGGAGGTGATCTTGATGGTGATGAAGGGGGATCCAGGGATAGGGATTCTTCCATAGAATGTTCAAATATCATCAACCAGCACACCTCCCGTGGAGAGAAAAAAATGAGGGCTGGGGCCATCAGGCGCAGGCACCCGGGGCTCACAGTTCTATCAAAAATCCTGGAACAAAAAGTAAGAACTTACCTGCCTTAAAAATCGCCAACACCAACTCCAATTTAAAAGATATATGTGGACTCTCTGTGGAAGGTGGCATTGATTTTTCAAAACTCGACGAGGAAAGCAAAAAAGCGTTAGAACTGAAAGAACTGGGAACTCCAAAAAAAACAACTTAGCTGTAACTATGGACTATGTTCAGTGTTCATCAGAGCCCACAATCCCAGAGGAGGGTGATTATGGGGATGCCTCTGATACCCTGATTGAGGCTATGAGCCTTAAGGGCCACAGACAGACACGTAAACAAATAAAAAAGAAAATGGCCAAAAAAATGGACAAAACTCCAATGACGTTCTGTCCTCCCTAAAAAATACCATAAACCAAACAAAAAATAATGAAAAAATACCGGGCCCTAATGATAATACGGACTTGAAGCTCTTTTTCATACCAAAAACTAAAATTAGTCAGTGCAGTGGTTCGGAGGATGATGGCACTCTATCCTCCCCTCACACTATACCACCAACACGTCTATTGAGAAATCCCACCCCTGCACCCCAAGAGAAGGCCAAGGTTGGGGAATTACTAAATGGAGGGCTACGGGGAGTGGGCCCCACCTCAAATGCAGGGGAGGCCAGTAATGCAGGGGAATCCCACACTGCAGGGGCTCCTTTGAGAGGGATTGTTGGGGGGGAACCGCCACCGGCATTGGTATCCACCCTAGTTCCTAGCGAGGACATTAAAATCTTGGTAAAACAGGCCCTAAAGAATTTGTTAGAAGATCCGAGCAGGCAGGGTATTAGATTCCCGGCCACCTATAGCCAGTGGTCGAAGTGTACAAAAAAAGTAGTGGAACTATGTTCCCTGCTGGCCTGCCCCCGCTCCTCACAAACCCCATTGCTGCACCCCCTCACAAACACAATCTAAGCCCCCAAACAAACACACCTGCTCTTTATGGGAATGGTCAGTGCTGTGCACTGGAGTGCAAACTTCAACTTCTTCCTACACTTTTATTTTAAAACTAAACCATTGCAGAACGGTCTCTTTTTAAAATAAAAGTATAGGAACAGTGAAGCTTAAAATTAAAAAGTATAGGAGCACCGCTCCCCACCGCTCCCGCCCACTTCGACCTCTGCCTATAACTGGACCGAAGCAAAGTACCATTCAATTGAGAAGATTATGTTGGGATTGAAAAACATCAAATCGAACCCCCGATTATGATTGGGTTGGGTCAAGAACCAAATAACTTGACTAATAGTCCCTGTATACAATTGAGGCATGGGGGCGGCAGTGATGTTCAGCCCGTTATGCAGAACTATGCATCACATCCCAATGAGGGACTTTCAGCACGGGTAAACCAATCTTGCCTAGATTCTTCCAAATTACAGCAAATTCCTACATCTGAGCAATATGATATTAGAAACATCCCTGAAAGAAATATGAACTCCCACCCGCCTAAAGAATGGGAGAACCTGGCACGAGCTGCGCACACTTCAGAAGGGGATAACTGTAAGTCTCATAGGCCTGACGTATGGGCACTAGGTAATGATCTACAGAAAGAAGGGGTGAACCGGGTATGTCCTGAATACCCTATAGGGGGGAGAATCACATTCCCTATAGGCCCAATGAACGGGCCTCAACTAATGAGACACACAATAGAATTGATTGGAGAGTCCCACACTTTACGGATTGCCCTAGCATTATGCTATATTTTATGCTTCCGCAGGGTGGTCCTAGGTCGCTAAATCGCCCAAGAGTTTTAGCCCTCTTCAGTGAGATAACTAGACTCTCCATGATCTCATCTGGCGACATCAAACTGGTGGACTTCATGCACCCATTGAGATTTGACTATGTAAGATTGGTATTCTTCTCCCAGGCCATTATGGAACTAGTGGCTTCGGAAATTGACTCCCTCCACTGCTTCGGCTTTGATCTCGAACCATTTAATAATAGACTGATCAGACGAGGTGTTGAGGTAGAGGGGAGTTGTTTCTCTCAAGCTACCTCGTATGTACACTCAAAAAGGTTTGAGGGGGTAACTGCACAAATTCAAACTCCAGAAACTGATCTAAAATGGCTGGCACAAACATTGAGTGAATCACTAGCTAAAATTCAAGTTTTAAATGGGAAACCATAGATTCCTTTATCATATACAGTTGTATCTTGGAATTCATGTTGATGTCTGACAGCATTAGCCTCCGAAGTGAAGCAAGTATTTTTTGTCTCCAAGAGACATGGGCTCTCGCTCCTTTGGTGCTGGACGGTTACTGTATACATCAAGTCCCAGCAGTAAAAAAATCTAGAGGTAGACCTCCGGGGGGGCATGCTTATTGCAATTAGAAATTCGCTACCCTTCAAATGTCTTAAGCTTTTTTCGCTTCATAAGGGATGCATTGCCATGCTGTTTGTTGCACTTCTTCCTCCCCACTCCCCTCGGACATCTGTTGATAATGAGTGTATACTGGTGTCCTGAGCTTGATTTGAAGGAATTTATTAATTTGAACAATGCCATGATTCAGGAATGCCAAATGTTGTTTAAAATACTGAATATCATGTTCATGGGTGATTTTAACTCTGAAGCAGGTTTGCGTTCAAAGGGGGCCCTTGAGGAGCCCTCTCTTTGTCCCATGAGTCATGGCTGCTCTAGAAAGCGCCTGCAGGGATTGCAGTGGAATTATTTTTTGATGGGTTGGGGCTTAAACTGTGTTAATGATTACATGAGTAAGGGTGTGTCTGAACCTGGACAAATGGTTCTGAGTCTTCCACTATTGACTACATTTTTGTGAACATGCATCTACTCAACATCATATCCGATTTCACTATATCACCCTTCATGGTTAGTGATCACAGTGTTCTTAAACTGACCTTGCAGGTGCATGCTTTGGCTGCCTCCAAGGATTTATATCCATTGACGATGGAGCTCAACAATCTGGGAACAGAATTAATTGGCACTGTGATAACATCCAGAAAGTAAATAAGGTCTTTTTTCAGGACTACGATAAATATGGTCTTGATAAAAAAAATTAGAATCTACACACATGGGGACTTTAATTGTTATGTTAAGGGTGTTATCCTAGGTCCCCACGGGATCAAGAGATCCAAGAAATTAGGCTTTTCCCATACTCATGTCTTTGATCCCATACTCATGTCTTTGATCCGTCTATGTACCTGCTCAAAAAAGAGAGGGATCATGAGATTTGTCTTTTAACAAAACTGCCGTTTACTCCCAAATTGGGGGAAGTGATAGAAAAGGCAAAAAATAAATGGAAAACCAAAGTGCGTACATTAAAAGCAAAAATCCTCCAGAAGGATGCGGAAAGTATACTAGAGGCCCTATCCAAAACAAACATGATAAACTTTTGGACCCTTATTAATAAGAGAGGTGAATCCCTAGCTAGAGAACAAGGAGTGTGTATTTCCTCTGCAGTTTGGGAAGGGCACTTTGGCTCTCTATACTGTCCACCTACCACTAATTGGCTGGTGCCGACAGATATGATCAGATGCCAATGGAATATCCCTTTTACACTGCTTGATATACAAAGACTTATATCAAGATGCTCATCGTCATGGGCACCAGGACCAAACATGCTCGCCAATGTTGTGTTTAAGGGTAACCCGAATCTGTGGGCAAAGATTCTGTTTCTTTTGTTTAAGGACATCATTATATTTAGGGTATTTCCAACAAGCTGGCACTTGTCGTATGTGGTTCCTATCTATAAAAAGGGTGATAGGTCTATACCATCTAGCTATAGACCTATCGCCCTGCTGGATGCTGATTCAAAATTCTTTGCATCCTTAGTTCTGGAACTCATCCATTCCTGGATGGATGCAGAGGGAGTACTCTCACCCCATTAATTTGTTTTTTTTACGAAAGCAGTGGGTACAGATGCTGGGGGTCTTCTTCTGTCTATCATGCAGCAACAGACCAGGTTAAGAGGCAGTCAACCAATTTACTTAGCGTCAATTGACTTGTCCTCTGCTTTCGATTTGGTAAATAGAGCTACCTTGTAGAGGAAATTATATGCTCTAGACATGCCTCCACAGTTGCTAACCATTATCTATCACCTCCATGTTGAAACCAAAATTAGGGTCGACTTAATACTGAGGGAAATCTCTCGGAGGAAATCACTACGAGCAATGGTCTTAGACAGGGATGCATGTTCGCGCCAACTATTTTTAATCTGTACTTATCTGATGTTTGCCCACATTTGGAAGGTGCATCCTTTGCTGCTCCAAAAGTGGAGGGCACCAAGATTGTCTGGACCGCCTATGCTGACGATGTACTCCTCTTTGACCAGACCCACATAGGTTTTACAACGTGTGCTGTCCTCATTTAAGAAATATACTGCGGAAAATTCACTAGCCATTAAGCAGACAAAAACTGTCATCATGCGACTAAGCTACAGGGAATGTGCTATTAGATTTGCCTGGTTTTTAGATCATGCCAAACTCTCAATATGCCATGCCTTTCGCTATCTAGGCTATCCCATATTTCAGTACGTAAATAGGGTAAATCTATGTATCTATTTGGATAAGAAAACCACTCCATTGATTTCCCAACTGCAAAAAATTGATAACAAATATGGGAACTTTTCGATGTTACCCTGTTTGAATGTGTACCGAAGCAAATCTATTGCTCAGTTTTGTTATGGGATGGAACTCGCCCCCTCCTGGTTTAGAAGTGAATTTCCCAAATATGAGGCCCACATGCTGAGATCTATGGTCTGGTGTCTTCCGAAATGCGTCCCACTTGCGGCGATACGCTACGAAATTGGGCTGTTTTCTTTATTAAGCATAATCGTGTGGCGTATAGTATCACTATACAGGAAATTGCTTGTGGGTAAGGACTCCACCTTGCATTGAATCCTGGCACGGCACCTGGCTGCTGGCGAGGATTCATCCATGTTACTGCGGGAGTTGGAAAGGGAGGCCCAGGAGTCCCTCACAGAAGTCGGGGTCTCAAAAGAAATACTTATCACGAATCCCATGACGGTTAAGAGACTCATGCAGCAAGTATAAGGCAAGGTTCGCTTGCTACAAGTGTGGAATGCAGATTCTGTAATCAAGATGCTAGGGACGTAACACTGGAACACTTGTTGACTCAATGTGTGGGACTTAGACAAGCACGCATTGAATATTTTTCCAAATTTGTTCCTAATCCAGAATGTGTTAACTGTGAAGCGCTTTGTATGGATATGTTACACGGCTCCAGGGTTAAACTGCAACTGGCGGTTTTACGCTTCCTAAAAATAAAATGCGAACTGCAAGGATGAATATTGGTACTATGTTAAGAGATTTCGATTGCTTCCTTAGAAACTGGTTCAGGAAATGGTTTGATTGTCAATGAAAAGTATGAAAATGAAATAGGATCTGATCTAAGTATTATGTGGTCAATAATTGTAAAGGTTTGGAATGTGTTAACAAAAAAGCTGTTTAGTTCTATTGTGTTATGCAACATGAAACGTCATGGACGAAGAAAAGTGATGTCTTTGCTTCAACTGTAAAATATTCTGTGAAATAACAGGTAATGACATCTTTCCTGTTTTTAGTTATGATTAATGTGTATCATATTTTTAGCCGCTGTAATTTTATGTAATTGTACTTGAGATTTCTATTTTTGTAAAGGTTACTGTGTAGCCAAAACAAATAAAACAAAAAAAAATGAATGCAACATCCTTAGTATCTTGCCTTTTCCTCTCAAACTAACAAAAACCACTGACTCGCTTTCAAATCCGCCAAAGCATTTAGAGACCATGCAAATGGCAGCGAAGTTCGGTATAAATCCTAATGCCATAACCTTCTCCCACAGCCCCACATGGCTGCCTGAGCATTGTGTGGATACCTGGATATTCGCTGGAAATGCCTTGTTAATATCAAGTTATCTCAACATTTATAAAGCACCATACAACCACAGTGTTGGCCAGTAGCAAAGAGTGCCATTGCGTAGCACATTGTTGCTCATTGCACTGCTTCTGGTTGAATGTGCCATGTTAGGTATGTATAATGGCAGTCATAGAATCATTAAGGGATAGTCCTAAGGATGTGCCGTAATTTAGTAATGGTCTGTAGACAGGCACTGTCTAGGCAATGCCTGGTTAATGAGGTCAACAACCTGGCAATACTTAACAACACAAAAGTAATGTGTATCCTACAAAAGGAATAACTATTGGGTTTCTCAATGCTTGCTTTTTTCTTGTGACCCTGACCTATGCCTCATCTGATGGGTTTCAAACAGTGCACAGTTTGTGGGTGGCAACTCTTTACTCAGATCATTTCATGTGTCACAAGATTCAGTCTAGGGGACCATCATCCAGATAGTTTCTTGCTGATCTGAAGAATATTGGTAGAAAATCAACTTCATTCTGAGACACCAGAAGTAAAGCACCTTTTAGGTAACACGAATGGCATACTTTCTTGCAGTAACAGGACTTGATTGTTTAGTGATACTGCCTAAAGAGCCCCTTTACGTACACTTATAAAAGTACTTCTTCCAAGGTTCACATGCTATCCTGTGCTATGTGTTTTATTAATCATGCTTCCCCATCATCTACAGTTCCTAGAACAGTTAGCAATCAGTAGGCTAGGTAACAGTTAAGCCGGCCTTAACGACTCCATTCATGCTCAGGAGGATTGTCATTGTTTTTCAAGGCATTTGCTGATGGTGTGGCAGCAGGTGGATTTCAGTTACCACTTGAGAAGTTTGTATTCTTGGAGCCTATTTCATTGTTTTTTTCCCAATAACCAAATGGTTCTCATAAAATGCCCACATAATCCCAGTGGACTCATGATGGTTAATAAGTACTGATGTGCCCAAGCTTTGTGATGGTACATACAACGGGCCCCGTTGTAGGTTCTTGTGGCAGAAAGTGCATTGGACATCCTCAGTTTGAACAGTGTTCCTTTATTTCAATGAACCTCAGCTGTCTATTGTTGTATTCATTCCTGCAGCCCTTTTATGGTGGGGATGGATTTGGAACACACACTGCTTCATCATCACTGCTGTCATCTTGGTCAGACATGCCACACCCCACTGTATCCTTACCTATGCATTGTAGCCTTAGCCTTACTGCATCCTGTGTACCTGTACACATTAAATCTATCTACTCCAATCCATTTGCCTTATTAGTTATTAGTGTATTGTATTTCTTTTATCGAACTTGGATTTTAGTTTCCAATTACCCAGTGATTAATATGTGCAAGGAAAATTACAGTATGCACACATGTATCCTATATAGAGTATGTGATACACTACATATGAGGGTCAAAATAATAATTGCATTTAATGATATATCACTTGGTACACATGATATATCTTATTCATTAGCCCAATTATCTACTTTATTACTGTCAATTATTTGTCTTAAGTAAGGTATGTCCTTTTTCGTGGATTGTATATCATTTTGAAGATTAATTAATAGTTCTTGTCAAGGCCAGTCATGTACCACGTACCTCAGCTCTTGGGGTCCCCAGGAGTCGCTTGCAATGAACACAACCATAGAAACTACCATGGCGCTTAGGGCAGTCCAGTGTGTGCCGGCGCAGGCCACATAGCGTCCCATTGACTAGGTAACCGGATTACTACCTTAATCAACAGGCACTCCTGTCAAGCCCTGTTGCCTAGCAATGACGTGGCTACGCGGTCACATGACGGTTCTCCCAGCTATATCCTTTCTCTGGCGTACTACCGCAGCGCTTCTGTTTGAAGTGGTTCCGCGTATCTGTTACTTTGGAAACCGTTACTTCTGCTTCGTTCCTGGAATGTTTCCGGACCTCCACATTCTGGTTTGACTTGTCAGCTGTTATCAACCTCAGAACGTCCCAGACCTCCCAAATGCATTCTCCTTGTATGCCTCCATGCTGCCAGCAGAACAATGTAGGCCACATTTAACAGTTGCAACATGGGCTGTTTTTGCCTGGGCAAGTTATGTAGAATAAGTACTGTGCTTTAAGATATTCCTTGACATTTAAAAGTGCTTTGTGAGGTACAGTGGTGAAAGAAATCTTATGATGGTATAGAATTGTTTTAGACGATTAGCATCTTTAATTGCGTTGGTTACAGTAGGTTTTATTAGAACAATATTTACTGAAATATATTTGATTTTATGTGGTTTTCTTATGCAGAGTAGGTACTGTGATTTAAGATATTCCTTAAAATAGAAAACATGTTTTTGAGGTACAGTGGTGAAAAAACACTTTTTATTTATAAAGTTTTTTCAGTGTAAGTTTTAGAAATGGAAGCATTTATCATTTGTGTTTAATCTTGGTTTTAGTCGTTTGTATTTTACAAGACTAGGTGTACGGATATCATAATTATATTTGTTTCTTTAGAGCATTTGTTATTAATGCCTACGAAGAAGCATGAAGAACATGCTAGAAGAGAGGATAATTTGAAGGGAAGTATAGTTTTATAATATAGTTTTTTTTTAAAGTGGTGTTTCAAAGTCTGTAAATATAAATAGTAATGACAATACATTTATAGTTGTTATTGACAATACTTTTGATAATGTCCAACTTCAGATAGGAGATGTGCCAACAGAACAAATTAATGGAACATAGTATATTTTAAATAAAAGTGTGAAAGAAAATATGCATCAAATCTGTTAGTAGTTAGTAAAAGTAAAAAAGAAAAGATTTTTACAAGAAAAGAAAGGAAATGTCCTACAAATTTGAAACATAGGAATAAAGATATATATATATATATATAAATATTCTACTCTTGAGTCTTTAAAAGTCTTTGGAGAGGTGTGACACCAAAACTAGATATGTTTTGAAGTGTTTTTTGGAAAAGAAAAAAATTACAAATGTTCTCATAGGAAAAGAAAATTGTTAATTGTTGTATTGAAAAAGCGTAAGAAGTTACTTAAGGTGACCACCCCATTCCATAGAAATATAGAAACAGTTCATGCACATACACATGACAACTTTTTTGACGTTTTTGTCGGAGAGTGGAAACACACTTTTCACATGGAAAGATTTTTAATGAAGAGAATTCCATTCAAGGAAAGAATGTGCCCCTTGCTATTGATGAGAGTGGATGTAGCTATGAAGTGCAAGACGGTGTGATTTAAAAAAAAAATAGAAGAAGAAATCCTAAGGACTATCAGTAAAGAAAAGTTTAGGTCAGTCTGGAATAAAACCTAAAAAGCAAAGTGAGGTATGGAAGTGTAATTATATGTACAATATTGATACATGTTCTTGTAAACTCTTAAAGAGATGTTTTGCAAGTGTTGCACAAAAATGAATGTTCAAAGACAGATTATTATGCTGCAGAGAATAGATGACTGTGAAGTTCATAACATATTAGGACTTCTGAGTCACTCTCTAGCTTGCCTTCATGAAAGTAGATGTAAGAGTCAGTTTCATCATATACAGATGCAGGCTGCACATCATAGTAAAATGAGATACCTTCTGGTTAAACTGTATCAGAGCAAAACACCAAGTATATCTTTGCACTTTTAAATCAAACACCTTTGACTTGAACTGTGGAAAGTTTCGTTTTTACACTTCACATGATAGATATAATGCATTTAAAAGATTATGGGCCTCATTACAAGTGTGGCAGAGTGAAAATAAATTGGCGGTAATCGAATTACTATGGCTTTTCCTGCTCCGCCATATTACAGACATTGTCCTGGAGTTTAACTGTAGGTAAATCCTCCAACCCTCGGGCCAAAAATTGCCAGTATTAACGCCATTGTAATTCCACTAAAAAAGCCCCATACAGTCCTATGGAATTGGGATTTACACCACCACGGGCCACTTGTAATCCGGCAGCAATGGCGCTGGACCAAGTGGCGGTAACGATAATTCAGTTTGATGGTGTCTGGGAGAATTTACTGCCCAGATACCACCAAACTCTAATGAGGCTCATATGTGTACTGTAAGAAACCAGAATGTATTCTCATATCTACTCCCCAGGGATCTTCTGTTCAGGTGACCAGGGAAGGGCCATAGATCTTGGATCCTAACCCTGGGGGTGGACTAGCAAGGGTTGATCACCTGAGCAAAGAGTCCTTAAGGATTGGGAGAGAGTTCCAGAGGGTGAGACACAGTATCCCTCATTTCCTGACAGTAACATCATTTATTCTCCCTTTTCATTCTTATCCTATTTCTTCCGCTAACATGAAGGCCAGTACTGGGATGAAGAAGATCAGCCCAAGAGTAATGAAGGTTATCTAGGAAGAAATCCATTATGGTGCTGGGATGAAGACGAGAGAGACTGAAAGTTACAGGTCTCAATGCCAGGCACGTCCCAATAATTTGCCTGATTAAAGTCAGGCAAATTGGGAGATCAGGCTTGAGATCAGGAGCAGGATAGCCAGCACAGCTCGTAGAAGACTGGAGGAGTAGAGAACGCCAAGACGCTGGAGAAGGACACTGTATGGTAAAAGGTCAATGTGTGGCTAGGGGTCGTGTCTA
This sequence comes from Ambystoma mexicanum, assembly GCF_040938575.1. Taxonomy (NCBI): domain Eukaryota; kingdom Metazoa; phylum Chordata; class Amphibia; order Caudata; family Ambystomatidae; genus Ambystoma; species Ambystoma mexicanum. The sequence continues at coordinate 1,218,866,883 of NC_090924.1, forward strand.
CAAGAAGCTGGAGAACCAGAGAGAAGGGAGTCATGGAGCTTAACAGTCCCTTCAGCGTGGCCGAGAAGTGCTTGTTCCCCTGCACTGAGTAGTCCTCCAGGGTTGAATGAGGGGCAGGTGGTACGACCCTGACCTCCAGTCCTTCAAAGCAGTTGACAGAAGAAATTAAAGAAAGGAAGGCATCAACCAGTGAGTTTCAAAGAGATGTGCTGAAACCCTGTGCCGGTCTGCATGTGAAGGCATTACATTGTATCGGTGTGGTCTCATGATGCTGGCACATTATCGAAAGTCTCAGAGTGAAATTGACTGAAACGAATGAAAGGTTTAAAGCATTACATTGTATCTGGGCGCTAGCGTGCAGGCAGCACGTTCCCGAAAAGCCTCTGATAGAAGTTAATAGAAAAAGATTGAAGTTCAGAAAGTAAGAGAAACTACGTTGATGGAATTAAAAAGCTGACAGAGTGAATGTGCAGCCAAGGGGAGCCAACAAAGCTTGAGCAAACTCCCAAATGGGTAAAACTACGCTAACCAGCAAACCCACATTAAAAAACAGAGTAAAGGCTTTGAGAGAAATCCAACAGTGTTTTAAAGAGCATGAAGAAGCCTGAGACCTTTTCCAAAACAGATAGACTTCGATGAGTACTTTCAAATTTGTGAGCCTCAAGGAATTACCAAGGTGGCAGAGAGTGGGGCATGGGCCACTGATTGTGTGATCTGTAATAGGTGGGTCATGCAGCCTGTTAAATACACCTGGACCAGGGAGGTTCAGCCCATCTGGAAAGAGGCTGGAATATTGGGGAAGGGAACCCCTGAGGTCCTTTGAACAATTGGATTGTAAACTACAGTTTGAAGTTTGGGGAAGAGATCCCCCTAACTCATTTAAACATGTGTATTATGAACCAAGGCAGGAAGCTTTGGGAAGCTCATTTGATCTACTTCATTGTGATGCAGTAGATCAAGATATATTTTCAACAGAAGACAAGCTATGCAGATTTGTACCAGTTTTTAACAGCCAATTCGGATCATAGTCTGCAGTACCGTTCTAGCTGTGTCGATGATTTAGCCAATGACACACAGTGGTGCATTGAGATGACTATGACCATGCCATTTCATGAAATCTGCACATACAATATGACCCAATAGGACGCCAAGCTCCTTCAACGCGGCTACAGATCTTTGCGGCTGATGCACTAGCCAATCATATCAAGTGCTGCACCTCTGTGCCTGCACGTGACTCCTATCTGCATCAATAAATGGTCTGATCACATGTTGCGATGTATTGACGCAGCTACGCCCATGCCATATGAGGACATCTGCGTGTGTGCAAGCGGCAGTGTGTAGTATAAGGAAGGGGTGGTATTGAAGTAAGACAGACACAAGTGACCACAGTTCAAGGGTGTTTATTCAACTTTCACAATGGGGTGAAACACAACTATCTAAACCTAAATCTATATATGGGAGCAAGCTACAACCATCAAATAATAACAATGCAGTCCTATTGGAGTCTTTGTCAAAATAAAAGGACCTATACTAAAAAATACTATTGCCTATCCTTACTGCTACGTTACAAATAGTGTTACAAATAGTGTGGGGTAATGTTCATGAAAAAGAAAGAAGTGTTCACAAAATGATAAGTGAAGATGTTTGGCTGTTGGCCTCCTTTCCCCACGTTTTCAGCATGGAGCAAGGTGGTTCACTCGAGCAAAGCACACACTCTGGCTTCATCGACACAAGGAGGCAGATCCAATTTCAGCATCAGTGTTTTCTGTCCCAAGTCACTTTTCTCATCAAGCTCTCTTGATTCAGAGGGTACTGATGTACACAACAAAAATAGAAAGTTATTTTCTTCTTGTAATTATTTGATTCAAGTGCCTCTCCCTGGACCCCCCTCAGCTGGGCTTAGATCCCTTTTCTATTACGGTGGATCCCCCTCTTCGGGGGTCATATGCCTTTATTTCAAGGTTCCAAAAAGATTCCTTCTCGGGCGACTCACGTTCACTGTGGATCCCCCTCAGCCGGGCACAGATCCCTTTTCCACTTTCCAATAGCCCCCCTCAGCCGGGCTGGGACCAATTGCAGTACACTTTATACTTATCAAAGACTTTCAAATGTACACAGAGTTTTGCAGGACCACTTCGATACAAATGTCCTTTTTTACAATGCAGTCCCATTCAGTTGCATACCTAACAGAGACCTTCAAATGATCACCCACGTGGTGCCAGACTACTCTGTACACTGTATCTTATTTGGCTTTTTCAAAGTACATTCACTACCTTAGTTTCCACGTATTCACTCTTCACATTACATGTGCTTAAACACTGTCCTTTGTTGATTTCTTCATCCAATGTTGATGCTTGCAATCTTGGTTCAAACACAAGCTGATTTTGTATCAATTTCTTTGACTCACCGGCTGTGCTGCTTTTACTGGCGTGGCTTTCTTGCAGGAGCCAAGGACAGTACCACAGCGGCAATCACTCCGGCTGGACTGGGTTATCGACACAGGAGTGCCCTGGATAACTTTGATGCAGAGTTTAGGATTGTTCAGCTTCAGTTTCCAGTCTTGGGCTTCTCACTTTCTAAGGCTCATGAAAATAACGGTTTCTAGACGCCAACAGTACTTCCCATCTTTCAACCTTCTCCGGTCTCGCCGTCTTTCTCCTTGTGTTAAACTATCATCTTAGACGTGATGCTTCCTTGTGTGCTTTTCTTCGCTCTGTGTGTGCTTTTGTGCTGTGCCTTTAATCCGTGTGGGGAAGCGCGATGGGAGTCAGGTGTGTGTAATAATCAGTAATTGCCTGACATTGGCTGACCATGGTGTTGGGACATGTCAGGTATACGGCGCTGATGTCAGTCCGTTGTCCCTCACGAAGAACTGTCCATGAGAAAGAGTTTGTGTCAGTTAAGGGGGGAGGTTTGAGCTTCTCGGTATCCTACCTGATAAGATGGGGAAAAGGTAATACAGGGAAGGGGATACCGTGTCTCACCCTTCAGTGTCCCACTTCCACTCCCCGAAGACTCCTCATCCAGGTGATCCTCCCGCACTGCTCCACCCCCAGGAACTGGATCCAATAGTGATGGCCATATCCTGGCCACCTGGATGACAGGTTCCCGGGGACTGGTGGGTGAGACACCTTCAGGTTTCTCACAGTAGTCATGAATAATCACCCCACCTACAAAAATAAGTTTATATTGATCTTTGCTTTCCCTTGTCTTGTGATTTGTTCAGTTTGTCTATTTTTTGCTTTACTTGTTTTTCTTTTTTTTTAATTTTTCATTTTTGCAGCATTTTCTTTTTAGTGTTTTCATTGTTGTTGTTCTACATTTTCCTCACCCTGATAGCAGCATCAGCGATGACAATGCCACCTGGGACCCAAATCGGCCGCCACCCAGGAATAAAGCAACTGGAATGAAGACTACTGCAGATAGTGAAAGAACACTGCTCTAAAAAGGCAGAGGACATACTATGCACATTGTGCAAGAAAACACTAGGATGTGGCCCTTCTAATGTTCAGTCACAAAGCCTGGGAACATCAATCATGATAAATCATCTGGTGCAAGTCCACTGGGATGATGTGGGCGATGTGTTTCGTAAATCGCACATGCACTACAAAATAAAAATTCATGGAAATCAGCACCACCTCCAGCACCTGCATCCACCAGTTGGACATCACCGACACTGAATGAAGCCTTACCTTCCGCAGCAGTGTCAACTTCACTTGCTTCAATTTAACAGCTCCCAATATATCTTTTATGAGAGTTCTGTGTGAACTATACCACAAATGGGCAGCTGTGTGAGGTGCCACAGCTACGAGGTACAGTAATATACATTTATATCGTCATGGGTGGGGACGTCAGAGGTCACTGGATTGCAGCCATTGTTTAGCATTAGTTTTGAAGGAATAGAGGGCAGGTGAAGCTCTTAAGGTGTCTGGTATTGAGTTCCAAAGTTGTGCTGCCAGGACTGGAAAGCTACATCCTCCAGTATTTTTAAATTTAAAGTTAGGGATTCTAAAACTATTGGACTGTGCCTTTCAGATAGGATGTACAGAAGTGTGTTTAGTGAATCTCTCTGTTAGGTATATAGGTGCTTTGTTGTTGAAGCATTTGTATGTTAGAGATGGTGTTTTGAACTTAATTGTGTCTTTAATGGCTAACCAATTGGTGGATAGTCTTTGGTTGGAAATGTGCTGACTTTTGGGAATGCCAACGGCCGCTCTTAGGGCATTATTTTGGAGGATTTGGAGTCTGTTAGTATTCTGTTTGCTGGTGCCTAAGTAAAGTGAATTGCAGTAATCCAATTTGGACAGGATTAGTGCCCGTGAAATTGTAGTGCAACTTTCCGTGGTCAAGAATGGTTTACATGCATAGATTAATTTGCACGTGTAACATGCCAACATTGTACCATTATTTTGAGTGTAAATCTTTTTAAAGTATAGTCATACCAATATTTCAAATAATAAATAAGCTACACTAAGAACCTAACAAATGTAATTTCCATACTTCTTGTAAAATCTGGGTGCGCCCTTTGTTTGGCCATTTACAAACATGAGAAGTTAATAAAGACATTTCAAAATGTACACATTACAATATAATAATGATATCTACATTTTAATTACAGTACTTCTTTTATAATTTGGTGTGTGTCCTTTTTTTGGCCACCTACACACTTAAGAAGCAAATGACAATTTTGTAAAACGACTATATAAAAAAAATAAAAAACATCCACAGTGTTATGACTCAACACATTGTGCAAATCTTAAAATGTCCACGCTGCAAATAGAACATCTTTAAACATTGAACATACTAACACTTAAAGTAAGCTGCTTTAATTTTTTAATTGAATTGGGATACTTTTTCAAATGTTGTGTGTGTCCTTATTTTGACCACCTACACACATAACAAGTAAACACAGTATATGTAAATCCTTCCCTAAAACTCTTATTAGTAGTTAGATGTGAGATGTGATTTATTTTATTGTTTTTGTGTCTGCATCCCATTGTTTACTTCTTTAATATGTAAACAGCCATGACATTCTACACTCCCTAACACTCAAAGAAATGTACATGGAACCATTTAGGTAACCTAGCTAGCACTTATAGCAGATACTTGTACATATTAAAATATACACTGTTCTACACAACAAAACAGAAGTAGAAGACTGCAGAATTATCTTTTCTATTCTAATGTATGTCATCTTCAGAAATATCAGCTCTGCATTTATTTTGTATTAATTTTAAAATACATCCTAGTAACAATCCATCTTCTACTTTACATAAAACACTTATCCTATTCTTCCATTTCAAACTTGTATTTTACATGTTTATATTCACAAAGAATATAAAACATATTTTAAAATGTTGATTTTAACAATGTAGCTTGGTGGGCGTGACTATAGGGTCATTTACAGTGTATCTTTGAAACATAAATAATACATACTTATTAAAAATTACATTCTGCAGTGTTGATTGTAAATTACAACCACAGTCACTATGCTGCATGTCTTGGAATGCTTTAGTTAGAAGACCAGAAAAATGTACACTGTTCTGATCAGGGATAGGAGCATATACACATATTTCAGAAATATCCTTAGTAGTGTAATCTTTCTAACATTGTAGACACCTATGATTCCTCTTGTAACTAATTCCTGCATTCCTATCTACACTAATAGTCTCCTGAAATAAAAAATTGAAGACAGTCATTAAACATTCTTGAGTATCTTCTTTTGTATTAAAAATTGTTGATTTCTACGTGCAACAGCTACTACATTTCGGATTGACAATGACAAATGTGTATTGTATGTTTTTTCATCTGCAGATATTTTAGGAAATGAAAGCTCCACATATAGCTGCTTGTCTGCTGCGGAAGCTGTTTCTTGCATAAATGGTGTAATTTGAAACACCATATACAAATCTGCATCAGAATCGCATTCAACTCCTGTTTCATTACTAAATTTGAAATGAGAGTATTTCATAGTTAAACAATTATCCAAATCCAGTAGATTCTGTTGTTTTGTTAGTATTGAGAGGAATGATTTTCACTGACTCCTTATGTTTCCTGGCTAAGTGGTTAGCAGGTACTGGTATACGGTTCAGGTGAGGACCATACAGTAAATGTTACCTATTATATTCTTCAATGCAAGAAATGTCAGCTGTCACTTTTATTTAATCAAAGTTTATTAAAAATGAACCTACAATATTTTTAACATGTGACAGAGCTACATATGAAATTCCTTCTTTAAACACTGTATGGCCAATGTCAATAAGTGCTGCTTCAAAAGTCAACCTGTGTGATGTATGAATAGTAATTGCATATGCAGTGGTATCCTTAATATGCATGAAACGTGCAAAGGGACGAGAAATCAAATGAGTTTCTTCTGCAAAGTCAAACTTTACTTCAACATGTACACTATTTATACTGTGAGGAAAAGTGTGAAATGAAATCACTCTTCCCATTGCTCCATCGACTAGGCAAATTTCTACATGCAAGTTCCTCTTTAACATTACTTGTGCATTGATGCACAGTTTTAAAACTGCTTCTAGACCTGCTGTTTTAGAAATTGAAATCTGTAGCTGAACTAATCAAGCTTTCGCTCTCTTATACAACTCTAATGGCTTACCATGACCATATAAAACATCACACAATTTTATCTTGACAATATTTTGCTTCTCTGATTGTAGAATTGTACAGTTAAACGTTTTACACTCTGCAAGTGTGCACATCAAAGCAACACAAAAAATGTTTCTTTCCTGAAGAGTCAACATGACATCAGGCGGACTGCAATCTGCATGTAACATGCTGGAAATCAGTCCTCCCTTTAAGACTGCTTTCACATTCTCCTCAAGAACACCTACACAAATCATATTAAACATTTCTGCATATTCTGCAGATTACTTCATATTAATTGTAAGTTCTTGGAATTTGAAACAATTCCAAAGGTTAAAATGACCAATGCTTCCTATACTTTGTTGAATATCCTTAGATTGCAGCATTTTGAAAACTGTTTGACATTTCACAGGAGTTAATTGTAACAAATCTCCAAAAACAAGTACATGTTTACCTCCAAACAAAATCCTTTAGTCAATTTTCAGAACCTCTTGCATTCGCAAGTGAACGAAAGCTAGCATCAAGTTAGACACCATGGTTACTTCATCTACAATAAAGGTGTTTAATGTTCTAAGAACGTTTCCTTCCTCTTGTGCTGCATTTGATACAAGTTTTTGATACTCTAGTTTGTTGTCATGCTCCACGGGTAGCATGAACAGTCAATGTAAAGTAACACCTCCTACATTGAATGCTGCTAAACATGTTGGAGCAATTACAATACATGACAAAGAGCAATCCGTTGCATTTTGGATAGTTGTTCTTATTGCATGAATTAAATAAGATTTACTTGTTCCTGCTTGTCCACTAACATACTACAAAACAGATTTGTAATGGACAGAAGAACATTCATGCTTGTCATGCTGTAGACCATGTAAGAACCTATCTTTAATTTTATAATATACTTCTTTTTGCTCTATATTAGGTTTACTAACAATGTCATCATAATTTGTATCTGCAACTTTAGTTTGTTGCATTACACGTTGTACTTCTTCCATGGCAAGCACAACATCAGTTTGAATAATTGGCTCACCAAGCACATTTTGATTTCCGGCTGGAGAATCGTGAATTCCAGAGTCTCTTTTGCCAATTCAGCTGCCAAAATTTCTTCTGATGTAGTTCATTCTCCGGTTACTCCAAGTACTGCTTACATTTTGGATATGTAATTAAGCTTTTTTTAACAAAACAAATTCTTGAAAAGTTTCAAAACTTCCAAGCAAATCACTCTCTGCACGCTATGGGAAAAACAACTGCAAATTAAATCATTCCTTTTTTTCTGCAGTTTGGCAAGACAGATTCATGTGGTTGATGAGACTTGCATTCTCATGTCTCACTAGACAACCAGTACATCCATGTACTTTAAACCGTTCTATGTCACTGTTTGCTTCAATATGTCGACATGAGTAGCATTTTGCTACTTCATATAAACAAAGATCCTCCAACTCTACCGATTGATTTGGATAATATGTATCAATCAATTTGATTTTTAGAATCTCTGTATCGTCATACTAACTGCTGAGTTTCACTCAAAGGCTTCAGTACCCGATTTCTAGAAGTAGCGGGGCCAAGACTTCACCAAACTACATTAATGCTGCATCCGTACAGAAGCAAATTAGTTAGCTGATCTGCAGCTCCACAGCTACCACAGTCTCAATGTGAGAGCAATTTTAGACCAAACCTTAACAGGTGTCTAAGACTTTTATCTGCTGATAAATCTGCACATACCTCATCTGCATTGCTCTTTTCAGCTTTTGTCATGTGTGATGTAACATAACAAGCAACAGCTATTGTATAATCAGACATATATTGTACATCGGTATTTGCATTCCAAAGCTGAGCAATAGCAGGATTGCAATCATTCATGAATTGGAATTCCTTATCTCTTTTTAAATGATAGGTATTTCTTGCTGACTTACCAGTAACATGGTATCGAACAGTATCGAACAGATGGCATCAAACTATTAATTCAACCAACTGGTTTCACAGGCCTTGGAAAGCCAAATCTGCACTGTAGTACTTGTCTTTACTTTGTATTTTCTCTGACAGTACTTTCCACATGAGTGCCTTCAAAATCTTTCCACCGTGTTCTGTAGATCAGTATTCACATGCTGAGCAGGAATGGAGCAAGTATGAACTCCATCACACAGCCATCACTTTCTCTCCCAAACTGAGGAGCATCTGTAATCCACAACAGCATATGTATGTGGAGAGCCCCACGTGCCTGGTACTCTTTCCTCCTCCAAAAGAAATGTTCCACAGTGCCCGATAGACCATTTTCTTTATTACATACAGGGGGTAATTCATAGAATTCAGCGCACAAGTGGCGCACGCGGCTGGCGCACAGTGTGCGCGCGCAACAGTCTGCGCCAGCCGCGTGTGCCAAAATCCATTTACGCGCACAGCGTATTCATGGTTTTAACATCCATTCCCAGCCGTGGCGCAGAGTGGCGCAGTAACCCTGCAGCAGCGACAGTTACGCCCCCAACCCCTCCCCGCGCGCCATGTACAGCGCACAAATCCCATACATGGTGCACAGGCCAGTAGACCAGCATACAGGCCCCCAACCACGAAAATGCCTGTAAAATTCCCCATGCACCCCTCCGAATTCACGTACCCCGCTGTGTGGGGTGAATCACACGCGATTGGCCCTGTGCGAGTGGGGTATGTGTATTTTGGTGGTGCGGCGGAAGTTTCACACGCGATTGGCCCTGTGCGAGCGGGTTACGTGTATTTCATGGGTGTGCATGAAGTTTCACACGTGATTGGCCCTGTGCGAGCGGGGTACATGTATTTCGGGGGTGCGCTGGAAGTTTCACATGTGATTGGCCCTTTGCGAGCGGGGTACGTGTATTTCGGGGGGGGAGTTTCACATGCGATTGGCCCTGTGTGAGTGGGGTATGTGTATTTCGGGAGTGCGGGAAGTTTCACATGTGATTGGCCCTGTGCGAGCAGGGTACATGTATTTCGTGGGTGCATGTGAAGTTTCACACGCGATTGGCCCTGTGCGAGCGGGGTACATGTAATTCGGGTGTGCGCAGGAAGTTTCACACGGGATTGGCCCTGTGCGAGCGGGGTACATGTATTTCGGGGGTTCGCGGGAAGTTTCACATGCGATTGGCCCTGTGCGAGTGGGGTATGTGTATTACTGGGATTTGTGGGGAGTTTCACACGTGATTGGCCCTGTGCGAGTGGGGTATGTGTATTTCGGGGGTTCGTGGCAGTTTCACACGCAATTTCACTGTCAGAGCGGGGTATGTGTATCCAGTGGGGTGTGCGTGAATTGGCAGTGTGGGTCCTCCCAGGTGTGCCCTCTACCCCCTCCACGGCCCCTGCAGGCAGCCCACACCACAGGGGACTACCCAGCACCCCTGGTCATGTCCCGCACGCAGCCCATCAACCATGGGCATGCCCCCGAGCCAGCCCACATGTCACCTTGCACTAGTGATCACCAACTCATGTCCCCCAGCACCCCCATCCCCCAGCAGTGAGCTTCAGGTCCTGACTCATGTCCCCCAGCACCCCCACTCACCCAGCATTGACGGGCACATGCCAGCAGGCCCCGACTCATGTCCCCCAGCACCCCCATCCCCCAGCAGTGAGGGGCACCTGCCAGCAGGCCCCGACTCATGTCCCCCCCTACATGACATAAGGATGCACAATCATGGCCCACATCTCCACCAAAATACCACAGCATGCCACCCCAGTCTTGAGACGCAATGATTTCCCAATCCACCCCACACTGACATGCCTATCTCAAGACACAAACCAAAAGTCAACTATGTACATCAACACATGTCCGTCACACAGATGCACTGGTTGGCATTGATTTTGTAAACCCACATTTTCACACATTTTGCAGGAACTCATAGAGCGAATTTCACACTTGGAAGTAAAATATCAAAATGTATTATGAACAAAAATAAAGCAATGAAATGAAAGCATAAAAAAATTGCAAACATGAAATGAAAAGCATGTCCAAAAGATGAGTGCATGAAAAGTATAACCAATCCAAAGAAATCCAAACGAAAAATAGTCCAAACTCTCCCTCCACCAAAGCAAATCCAAAGGAAACGTAAAAAGTAAAATCCATTAATCCATGGTGAAATCCAAAGAGAAAGTTCCAATAAATCCATTGTCCAACTATGTACAATCAATTGTCATGTGTCCATGAGCCCAACGAAAGAACAGAAACCTATGAAAAAAACTACCTAATAAAAAACTATATACAAATGTGTGGGGCAAAGTCCAAACTCCCCAAAATAAAAGAAAACGAAAATGAAACCTAACACTAAAAACTATATACAATGGCGGCGGGCTAGTCAGACGGCTCACTTTCTGATTTCCCGGGCCAGGGCATCATCGAATTCCTGCTCAATGTCCTGGAGGCGGTTCTCTTCCATGGCCCCGAGAGTTCACAGGGACGATGCCATGTTGCACTCCAACTCCCTGCGAATAGCCTCGAGACACTCGACCCGCCTCAGTGCCCTCCGCATGGAGTTCTCCGCCCTGACCATTGTGAGCCATGCCTCTTCTGCCCGCCGCCGCTCCGCATCTATATGTCGGCCCTACCGCAGCCACACGGAAGACACACCCATTCCAGGGTCCTCCTGCCCTCTGGCCGATGCCTGCCCCTCTGATGTCGATGGCCCCAAGCCATCATTGCACCCACCTAGAGCCTGCTGCTGCTGCTGCTGCTGTCCATGTGCCCTGTCCGATGATGCCTGCACATCCTCCATCAGCTGGTCTCCAGCTGTTGTGGTGTCCACCCCTGCTGGACCGCTGACTCCCGACTGTGGCAGGGATAGGATCTTCACCAAGCTGGCTGTGTTGGTCAGGCCAGGTCCACAGGGGGCCCTGGTGGAATCTGGGCCGGAAGATGGCAGCGAGAACGACTGCTGCATAGTCTCCACAGAGGAGGAGAGGTCTGCCAGAGTGCGTGACACATGTAGGAACCCACCGACCAGGCCCTTCCCAACAGTGCCACGTCGCGAAGCTGCTCTTCGTGATGGTGTTCATGCTCCGCCCCGGAAGCACGCACGTCATCACGAATGTCACGCGTGCGCAACGTGACACCAATCAGGACGGAGCCCATACGTTCATGGGACCCCTCGTCCACAGGTAGTGGAGAGGCAGATGGCGTGGCACTCCCCCCTACCTGCGGACGGCCCTGGGGCGGGGCATCCCTGCTGGTGCATAGTGGTGCAGTCACAGGGTCAAGGACAGTGACATGCACAGGCCCCTCTGCGGTTACCTGTGCTGCCTCCTGACCCTGACCCTGGACTGCACCACTTGCACCAGTGGTACTACCCCCACCAGGCCCCATGTGCGGCTCAGTAGCGGGCTCCTCCTCCTCTGTGGAGACCACCAACCTGGATGTCTCCACACCGTCTTCCGCCATTGCAAGCACCTGTGGGGGTTCATCCCGGCCCTTCCGATACAGCCGTAGTGGCAGACGCGCCACCAGTCCCCTAGCTCCAGGATGATAGCAATTCCTGGGAGAGTGGCTAGGCCTTGCATCGCCGCCCGGTGGAGGCATCCCCGCCGCTTGCCTCCACAACGCCGTCTCCACCCTCTTCTTCACTTGATGCTGCATAGAGGGAGACATAGAACACAAGCATCAGGGCACAGTACAATATTCCCCTAGACAGGAAGCACTAACGCATGAGTGGCACTGTCAAATGTCACTTCCATCCTGTCCCTCCACAATACATGGGTGAATGCACGCAACACACATGCAGAAACAGGCACGGCGCCTGCAATTAACATCAGCATCCATGTACAAGGGCCTCTTTTAACCAAAATGTTGCCTTCAAACTCACATGCATTATGGCTCACACTGATCCCATGCACACACATCACCGGAGGGTCATGCATCATGGCTTGTACCCCACAGACACAGTGGATAGACACAGTGGATACAACGGTGACCGCACTGCATGAGTGAATCTACATATCATCATGGACATGTGTCATGCATCCATGGCATTTCAAAGTCACACACACACTTCTCAGACACACACACATGTGCACCATACATGTACATGAGAGCAGCACCCACCCCTCCCCCCCCTCCATGTCCAAGAACAGAGACTGGCATGCATTCATGTGTGCATTCCACATACAGCTCCCCATGTTGCATTGGAACACATGCACCATCCATGTGGTTCACACATTACTGGTCTCACATGCATGGCCATGATGTCCCTGCACGCACACATCCATACATGGCCTATGTCACACATAGAGGCAAGTATCAGACTACCAGCACAATGCAACATGCCCTGTCTCACACAGCAATGCTTGGCCACTTACCGCTCAACTCCACACGGGTCTGCCTCCGAAGGATCTGGGCGTGGAGCACAGGGCCTGCACGTTCCAAGACCCTCATCTGGATGTTGCTCATGCTGACCCGGCACCCCTCTGCATCCTCTGCCTTTGCGAGGTGCTGGGCCTTGTAGAGGGTCCTCGACCTGAAGTCCTCCCTGCGCTTCCGGACATGCTTGATGTCGCGGGTTGCCACCCCCTCTGCGTTGATGGCAGCCACTGCGTCCTCCCAGATCCTCTCCCATCCTTCCTTGTTGGCGCGTGATGTTCCGAAGAGGGCATCATAATGCCCCAGGACATGCTCCACCAGGACACCAACTTTCTTCTCACTGAAGCTGGTGGCCCTCTGCCTCTCTGGCTGGGGGTCGCCAGTCTTCTCAGATGGTGTTTGCCCCGACATGGCGACCCCCAAGGCAGGCGTTGGTGGGCAACTGGGTCCTGGGGCTGGGCTGTGGAGCGATGGTATCCCAGTCGGGAGTCTTCTGTTCCAGCAGGGGTGGACACAGCAACTGGACCCCTGCAGATGGCTGACGTGCAGGCACCAAATAGCAGGGCACGTGGGCAGCAGGCAGGCAGCAGCAGATGGCTGGTGGGAGCGTGCTCGGGGCTCTTGGGGGTAGGAAAATGGCCTTTTGGGCAGGAGCGTGGTCTTCCGTGTGTTTTCACGTGGCCAGCTTGATACGGAGTGATTTGGCATTTGGAAAAAGTGCACGTCAGTGTGAAATCCGAGGAAAGGCCCTTAGCGCGTAAACACGTAAGTGACGTTACGCGCGCGGGCTGGCTTAAAAGGTACGAGTATCACGCTATTTTCTTGTACATGCTTTTTGTGGAGAGCGAGCGGGTGTTTCTTGAACTTCTTGTCGGTTCACACGTGATTACTTCACAACGTTTCCAGTTCATACTACCTGTTTCCTCAGACTGCGTTCTTTTCTTCTTTTGGCGGGGTGTTGCCAATGCGCACATGCGTGTCTTTTTCATGTTCTTTTTCAAGGCAGACGGTGAGTCACGCATGTATTTTCCAACTGTGATTGCCCCCGTGTGTCACATAGCCCTTCAGAGGTCATTGTAGGCTGTGTGTAACACGCGTACGCTTATTTTTGTGTTTCTGGGTGCCACAGCGTAGTGCGGGTTTATTTTTCCACGCACATGGTCTACCAGGGGTTGCATGCACGTGTACTTTTGTTTTTGTGACCCGTCATCTTCCCCCAGGGGTCACATACAGCCTTGCTAGAGCACTAGGGTACGAATTCCATCTAGTACCCTACCCCTTTCACCCCAATTGCCCAGGACAATTGTTTACTGCATCACCCATACGCACAACAACATCAGTGCCATGGTTGGGAGGCGACCAACCAGTAAGGGAGGCAAAGGTGGCCGACCTCAAAAATGGTGGGCATGGTAGGCGCGGTAGGGAACGTGGCCAGGATTTTCAGGGTGCCCCTAGAGCCCAGTGTGTGGAGGACCAATCAGGGCCACCTATGCCCCCCCAATGGTTGTGGGAAACGTAGCTGACACCATCCCAGCTCAGCCCTTGTTCGACCGGACCATTTTGTCACCTGACCGGCACAGGATGACTCCCAGGCTGACTTCAAGGTCAGCAAGTCTAATCCACGTGTGGCAGTGAAAGTTGCTGTCACCAGGCCACGTGGATCTGGGGCAGCAATGTCATCTGCTGCCCCAAGTAGCCAGGGGGGGGAAGGCTGCAGGGGCAGCTGCAGCTCAGTCCACCCCAGCTCCGAGTCTCCCAGCCGGGACAGTGTCGGTCCAGTTCCATCACACCGACATTGGCCCTGCCAACATCACCCTGCAGCCAATGCCTGCACCAAGATCTATGGTCATTGTGCCTTTACACGCTTCGAGTAGCCAGTCCACCTGCGCTTCTGCCCCTACTGACCAGAGTGGCGTAAGCCACTCAGGATCCGCACCACCTTCCAAGAAGAAGAATAAGGGTGCTCTTGCACTACAGGCTGAGACCCCAGACACGGCTACACACTCCGGCACGTCAAGGAAGCCTATCTTCAATGACCCCGAACTTGATGCATTTGTGGCCTATCTGTTGGCACATATCCGCAAAATGTTGGTGACTGCAGGCTGTAAGACTATGACTGCTCAACGTAGGGCCCACTGGCAGACCATCGCGGACCACATTAGTGCCCTTGGATTTGTGAGGCGCACAGCTGATGATTGCTACAAGCGGTGGATTGACCTTAAACGCAGAGCAAAGAACAAACTGGCTTCCAGTCATGCCTCTACTCTGGTGACTGGCGGTGGGTCTCCACCAGAGGATGACCAACTCACTGAACATGAGTCTGTTGCTGGAACCTTCGTCACAGAGGAACAGATCCAAGGTGTGGGAAACCTACCAGATTATGAGGAATTGTCCGGTGAGTGCCCATGCAAGTGTGTGTAATCCATGTGTTTGTTGGGTGATGTGCAATGATTGAGTGCCAGGTGAGGGTGTGTACTCCTGAGTGGTATGGGTCACCCATGTGCTTCCTCCAAACCATTCACCGACCTTGGGTTGGGGTATGACAGTTTCCCTTCTGACTAGAGTAGCCAATTAGCGCCACATTACTGCAGTTGCCCTTGAACTGTAATCTTGCAACAACATTGTTCTGATTTTCCAGTGTTCATTCAGCCTGATTGTTTCAATCCTCCCATGTCTGCAACACATTTTTCTGCCCTAATGCCACATATGTGACATGCTTCTGTCATAGATTACAACCCACATTGGCCCACATGTATTACCTTGTTATGGGAATGATGTGACCATTCAGGCTGATTGAGTAAGGGCCTGCTCACATTAATTTTTGGGGCCTGTTTGAATGTGGAACATGATTGTTGTTTCATGTCATGTTGAAGTGACAAACCATTGATGTATCCATCTGCCTGCCATCACTGTATTATTGCACACTGGATGTGTTGCAGTGTGTGGCACATGCATATTTTGTCACACTATTTTGCATTTTTCATCTCATCATGTCCATCTCACATGGATGGGTGACAGTACTCATTCACTGACATATGGCTGTACTTGTCAAATGTAGCATGGCTATGCTATATGCCATCTGTGTGCTGGCATGTGTCATGTATGTGGATTGCCCATGCCACTCACAGGCTAATCTGTGATGCCAGTGCTATCCAGCATGCAGCACATATGTTGCTTTTCCATCTTGGAGTCCTCAGTGTCTACTTTTTGCCTCCTCTTCCAACTAATAGACAGTGCATGCATGCCAGGGTTATAGTAATGTGGGACATGTGTTATTCAACAACTGGAACTCTGCCTTGTCAGGCCTATGTGTGTGCTATGGTGCTCGTGGCTGTTTCCATTTGTTGTCTTTCTTGTTTTTGTAGGTGATGACACACTTGATGCTGTTGAGGTGGAGGAGATGGTGCAGACCCAGGAGGAATCTCATCCACAACCGGGCACCAGTGGAGGATGTGGTGTGGTGGTGGGTGAAAACCCTATCCTCCTGTAGACCATACTGTCCACGGGTGTCTCTGGTTGCACCTCCCCAGACCTCTATGATTCAGGTGCTGAATCGGACAGTGGGACTTATGTGCTGTCGCAGGTGAGTGTTTCTGGCAGGGATGCTGTTCTGTCCAACCCACCTGCACCGGGAGTAGGCCCCTCTATGGGGAAGTCAGTGTTGGTAACTACGCCTTTGGCGGTTACGGATGCAGGGTCACACTCCACTACATCTGATCCTGTTCCTGGGCCAGCAGATCAGAGGGGGAATGCAGTCCTGCAGCCTCAGGCAGTGCCAGCACAGCAATGTGCAGATCGCCTAGCCCCAAACAGTGTGGTGCCTGCCGACGCGGTGGCCGTACACCACCAGGCAATACTGTATGGGAAAATTCCATTTACAGTATAGCAGCACAACAGGGAGAATCGGTTGAAATGATGGGTCGGGCAATGGAGAGGGTGGCCACTTCCATTCTCCCCCCTGAAAGGCAGATGGAGCAACAACAGCAGGCAACAGACTCCATTTGCCAATCACACAGGGAAGACATGTTGGCATCCATCAGGGACCGACAGGCAGCACTGGAGACTCTGCGCGAAGCCATATCTGTAGAGTTACAAGGCCACAGGGAAGCCATGAGGTTAGAACTCCATTTCCTCAGGGAGACTCTGGGTGAACTTGAGGCTTCCCAAAATTTTAGGTCAGAACAGCAGCTGGAGCAGCTCACACATTCGCTCTCAGCTGAGCTGCAGGCAACTCGTGAGGAGATCCGGGCATCACGCGAGGCCATGCGTGCAGAAATGCAGGCAACCCGTGAGGTGCTGCTTGGGGATCTCCTTACTATCATCGTCCAGAACGAGACCTTCCAAACTCGCATGCTTGCTACCAGGGCTTTGCGTGGGCTGCATTCCATACCACCGCCACCTCCTGATGTAGCACCAGAGGGTGAAGAGAGCTACAGCAGTTCTCCCACATTGGCGTAGCCCTGCAGGCCATGAGCCCATGGAGGTATTTTTTTTCTCCAACATACACGCAGGTGGGTGTTGGGGTGCACCCTGTCCTTGAACAAACTGGGTGGCATCCCCCCCGGTACACACATGGGCATTTTTGATTTTTGTATTTTCTTTTTTCTTTTTACAGTGTGTTGCCTTTTGTGGCTCCCGTGGGCATCCACTGTGTATTCTAGCTGGGCACATGCAGGCTTGTCCTGACTTTGGGTTAGATTCTTGGGTTCATGACACACACACCCCTCCTGCTTCCCCTTTCCATGGGCTTGCAAAGGGTGTGACCAAGTGACAGTGACTTACACAGTGACATTGGGCTCCCATGAGCTGTGTGGGCAGTCTGTAGTCAAAACTGTGTGGACATCCCTAGTGGGGAATGTTGTTGTTTTGAATGGTGTATTGATATGTGCTTGTGCATCCATGTCTTCCTCCTTATTCACAGGTACCTTCTTCATGTCTTCACAAGGCCATCTCCTTTGCAGATGCAGTTCATGTTGTATGCAGTACACTGACACATTTGCCTGACAGCAACCCTCTGCAGTTGGAAGGGGTCGATGTGCTGGCTTATTCAGGTTGTAAGACTTGCACTACTTTGAGCGGATTTGGGAGCTGAGTTCAGGAGCAGTCTGCCGCAGTCCCCACAGCATTCTGCAGCCGGCTGACGTCCTTTTGCGGAAGTCTCACTTATCAGCCCAACCTGACCGCGGAGCAGTGAGCAGAGTTGGGAGCTGAGTTCAGGAGCAGTCTGCCGCAGTCCCCACAGCATTCTGCAGTCGGCCGAGGTCCTTTTGCGGAAGTCTCACTTATCAGCCCAACCCCACTGCGGAGCGGTGAGCGGAGTTGGGATCTGTGTTCAAGAGCAGTCTGCCGCAGTCCCCACAGCATTCTGCAGCCGGCCGACGTCCTTTTAAGTCTCACTTATCAGCCCAACCCCACCGCGGAGCGGTGAGCGGAGTTGGGAGCTGAGTTCAGGAGCAGTCTGCCGCAGTCCGCTGCAGCCTCGTAGCAAGACTTTAATGGAGCCCGAAGTGCACCCCAGGGCGAAATCAGCCAGGAAACCAAGTATGGCTAGTGCCCACTACACACTCCCCGCACAATCCAACAAAACGAAGAGCGATTATGTGGAGGCGTGCCAAGAAAGCCTAAATATGTCAACCAAGCCTACAACAGAAACTGGGGTGATCCAAAGGATGACAAAATCTACTCACCCTATGCTGCAAGCAATGGAGAAACAAGCTCACGCGCTGGCTGATTCTCCAAACCAAAGAGAAATAAGAAAAAGCGTAGACAGCATCACCGAGACCAGCAAGGACCTTTTGCCCGCAACTCCGACCGGGCTGTCAGACCACTCCCACGTGCCCGGGTCAGAGGACCGTGAAAGAAAGACCGACAAATCCGGAATACCGGCTAATGAGCCTTCCCTGCCCCCGCCGGTAGCCGCGAGCAATCCACCACCCGCCACTATGGCGAACGCCCTCGGTGCAGGTGCTGTCGGAGGACGGCTCCCGCCTGAGGCCGACTGGAACGCAGGTGACCGGGTGGGGGCGGGGCACAGCGCGGCAATCAAAGGACCGTTTTACCAATACAGGGACGAAAGTCCGGGGCCCGAAAAAGAAGACAGAGTACAGGATGTACAAGGGTCATTGCCCCCGCGAGTCAGGGGTGAAGAAATCCTACTCATCGAGCCCCCCTCTCCAGTTAAACCTGCAGGAGGGCCAAAGAGTTGCAGCACCCTGAGTCCAAAAGAGGAAACCTCCTCCTACGAAAGTAATGGAAAAATCGCAAACCCTGTCCTAAAACTGCACAGCACAGACAAACCTCGAACGGGCCAAACAACAAAAGCTCTGTTTCACCGGCCGGAAAAAGTTAATGACCCCATTGTGCAGCCTGTACAACTACTAGTCATCTCGCCCCTGATGCAGACAAAGCTACTGACCAGGCCCAAGGAGCAGGCCACTAACCCGCCCAACAACTGTGTGACCACAAGTGCGTCGATAGAAGAGATTTCTCATCCAGAGTCATCGATCGAATCGGAACACTCTGCTAATAACTCTGAGGAAAAACAGTCAAAGTCAACATCAAAAGGTTCAAAGACAAAAAGAAAGGAAACGAAAACAAAAAAAGACGCTAAACTGACAAAAGCCAAAAAGCCAATGCCAAAAAAAAGTTCGAGAAAGGTAGTGAATGAACCGAAGCCTACTCCTAACGAGTACGGACTGGTTAAAGTGATCAAAAGAAGGAGAAAGCCCAACAACACGTTACCAAACCACTTTCTCTCACGCCCCCTAAAAGCCTTCTTCACACAGCAATATAAAAGAAAACTGACCACAGAACTTGAAGTCTCCGATGCGTAGATGCTGGAAATAGCACTCGACCAACGGTCTTTTAAGAAGCAGAAAATCACGGATTCGATCTGGACGCAAAAAACTGTACCAGCGGGACCAGATACTGCTCCCTCGGCGGGAACGGGCATCGGAGCGGCAGGAAGTTCAAAAGATGCTTTTTCAAAAGCATTGCAGTCGGTGATCGGGCCTTCCATGGTGGAGGCCTCTGTAATGTGCGCAAGGCACGCTGGGGCTCCAAAACGAAGGTTGAACGTTGCAGTCAGCTGTTCAAGCTCAGCTGATGGAGGCACTCGCAGCGGAGCTGCAAAGAGGAGTGCAGGCCTTGTCCTCTGGCCTTCTCCTCGCGGCTTCGCCTGGCGGTGAGCCCCGTCTCCCTTTATGGTGGGGGGGTGGAGCCGGCAGGGCGGGAAGCCGAATCAGGCTGCGGGCTGCGGGCGGGAACGGGCATCGGAGCGGCAGGAAGTTCAAAAGATGCTTTTTCAAAAGCATTGCAGTCGGTGATCGGGCCTTCCATGGTGGAGGCCTCTGTAATGTGCGCGAGGCACGCTGGGGCTCCAAAACGAAGGTTGAACGTTGCAGTCAGCTGTTCAAGCTCAGCTGATGGAGGCACTCGCAGCAGAGCTGCAAAGAGGGTCCCAAGCTAAATCCAACATGAAAGAACTCTTCTACATCCTTAAAGAAATAGAAACCCCCATAACTCCCATTGACACGTTCACCAAAGATAGAAATTGGAGCTCTGAAATCCAAAACGCCCTAGCAAATAAGATCGTGACTCTACAAAGCAAAATCTCCAGCAAAAGAGCCACCTTGAATGACACCCTCAACTCAAAAATGCCGGAGAACCTTATGTCCACAAACCCCACCCGCTTCCAGTTCTCTAAAGTCAATACTTTGGAAGTTGAAAAAATTATCCTGTCTCTGAAACCATCTAACTGCCAGGGAGACCTATGCCCTGCACAGCTCATTAGAGATGCTGCCCGTGATCTCTCACCTTTTATCACAAAATTGATAAATGCCTCCTTCCCTACTGGATCTATACCTACTAATCTAAAACAATCTTGGGTACTCCCACTACTGAAAAAACCCACACTTGACCCAGCGATACCCACAAATTACCGCCCGATAGTGACTTTTCCCTTTTTACTAAGAATTCTGGACAAGGTTGCCTATGTACAAATGCAGAAGCACCCGGAAGAACACAACCTACTATGATTGAGACAATCTGGATTCCGTCCCCAACATGGGACCGAAACTGCTCTCATTGACCTGAAAGCTCAGATTGATCTGCTCAGAGACAACGGGCAAGTGGCCCTACTCCTCCTCCTCGACCTATCTGCAGCTTTTGATTTGGTCGATCACTCTGTCCTATGCTCACGCCTTCACACTTCAGCTCACTTTTCCACTGAAGCCATCACCTGGATCACATCCTTCCTTAACGGTAGGACCATGAGGGTCTTTTCTACCACAGCGGCAGCTGACCCTATACCCATCACCTGCGGTGTTCCTCATGGCTCCTGTGTCTCCCCCACACTACACAACATATTTACCAAGCCCCTTTTCGATGATTTGGATCATCTTGGTATCACCTACACTAACTATGCAGATGATACCCAGATCCTCCTTCCGCTTTCAGGAGATTATGAAAAGGATTTGGCCTTGCTAAATAGACTGTACATCATCATCCAGGCATGGATGGCCACCCATGGACTATGCCTGAATGATGTTAAAACAGAGCTCATCATCTTAGGCACTACATTCAGCATAAAGAAACTTGGCCCGGCCTATAACTCCTTCATGATTGATGGGAACAATATCAAAGTCGGACAGGAGGTCAAAACACTGGGTTTCTACCTAGACTCCACTTTTTCCCTTAAAAGACAAGTGAGCTCTCTTGCATCCTCCAGGGCTTACACATGTAAATTAATCCGCGCAGCCAGACCCTTCCTATCGGATTCTAGCTGCCTGACACTTGCCAGAACCCTCATATTGTCTCGACTTGACTATTGCAATGCCATGTACTTGGGGTCCACCAAGGCCACCACCAGCAAATTGCAAACCCTCCAGAACAACGCTCCCAGAGCAGCCCTGGCCATTTCCAGAAGAGAGCACATTACAGGATTCAGCCAACAGAACAACTGGCTCCCCACTAGAGACAAAATTCTCTTAAAAACGGTATCACTCACTCACAAGTCCCTTAATAACTCTGCCCCCATCTACTTGATTAACAGATTCCACAGACAACCCTCCTTAGGACCCATTAGAACTATATACAAAGACTGTTTATCTGTTCCCCACTACAAAAGGGCAACTATAGGGGGCAACAGTTTCCCGGTAAAAACTGCCAAGCTCAGGAACTCGTTGCCTCCTATCCTCAGAGCAGACCTACCCTACCAGAACTTCTGATCCAAGGTGGTTTCTTGGCTGAAACTGGTCCCACTCAGACAATAAAATGCCCTGCGTTACCTGCACACTTTGTAACCACGTGCGCCCTCTTGCTTCCTTGTACATTATGGTCCTATAATATGACTGCTGATTTGTATATAACTCTTTGCACCTATTTTGTATTTTGTAATCATGTATATTTTCTGTGTATTGTAACCAAGCTTTGAAATTTCTTGTAAATGGTGTGCCCTGATACCCCCGGGTACTCTCGCGCATTATAAATAATAAAACAAAACAAACAAAACAAACCCAGCACAAGTGAAACAGTGCACTCCGTTACAGCCGCTGAATGGAATCTCATGTTTCCTTTCAAGAATTATAAGACTTTTTCTCTGAAACTAGTATTTGATCTGGCCACAAAGTGCTGGCACACACAGATCGTGCCCATAGTGCACTCTCTTAATGCTGAAGAAATATAACACCAGTCAGCGCAAGCAGCAGAAGCAGCAAGCATTTTCATCGACAACTTAAAGATGGCAAACTAACTTATAGCCACTGAATGTAATTTCCTGCCTGCTTCCAAACTGTTCTGCCATGTTCTTCTCCTAACTAGACAAGACCTGTAATGGGCATTTATGGCATGCAATGAGATGCTTCCCAAATGCTGCTCTCACTTCCAGCAATTTAAAACAATGTCCTCCCCTACCAATTATTAGTCAGTTTCTCTCTAACTAGTGTTTTCTATGGCCACAAAAAGAGGGAAAACTTGGTTACAACCACTAAATGTACTCTTCTACATCCAAACAAATATGAAAACGCTCTACTGAAGAACATTTCCTCTGGCAAGAAAAATATGACACGCTCAGTTGCAACCACTGAAGGCACTCTCCTATTAAAAAAAAAATATACATATTTTTCAACTGAAGAAACAAGTACTTTCTGTAAAGGGTACAATACTAGTTGACATCTATTGAATATAATCTGCTGGTATTCGAAAAACTCTCTTACTTTCTTATACTCATAAGAAATGGCACGAATGTATGTCATTCCAGGCAATCTTGTATACAGCCATGAGCTATATTCTCATCCAGCCTTCGAGGAATTATAACTCTTTTTTCAGTACCACTAATGTTTACTCTGCCCACAAAAGAGACTTTAATCTGCAATTGATAATTTCTCGTGCCACAAAAGAAGACATATTCAGACATAGCAGCAATGAATGCAGTCTCATAACGTCAAAAAATCATGTACAAAAAGATATTTTCTAAGCAAGTAACACCATTTTTAGAGGTCACTAAAAATGGGTTCACTGATTACAATTGCTAAATGTAACTTACTGCGATAATATTCTCGAATTCTTCTCACACTGTCCAGAAGTCTTAAGCATGGCTTGAATCAAATACAGCCCTCTGCACTACTAGCTTCTATGGGATCCTTCAGGACTACCAGGCAGCAAATATAAGTGCCCAAACGCTCTCCTTGTGATCAAACGTATGGTGTTCTGTGATCCAATCAGATATACTGAATCTCACAACATGTTTCTGTTTGCTCTATAAGGGTTGTAGCCCTGGGTTCATATTCTATTCTCTTTGTGGGTTTTGTAAGGGTGTATGAGCAGGAAGGTATAGGGCAATATCACAATGTGTGCTTAGAGGAGAGTTGGTGTATTTATACAGCTTGTTCCAGCCACCATTTTTCCGCATCGGCTATGAGTCTGATGTTGATCATCATGATATGATATACAGTTGAAAAAACAAGAAGGTACATCAAACTTGGATCAAACGAGCCTATAGTATTGATTTCGTACATGATATGTGTATGATTATATATTACATATGTTATTGTGATATAATCTAATGGAAATATCCGTATGGAATATTGACATTAAGTATTTTATCTTCACGTATGATTCACACTACTGTATTGATGCTGTATAGAGTTTGTGGACACTACTGACACAAATACTGATTATATATTTCAAGATCAACCTTCCACATGTGTACAGATTAGCAATGTGTAATGGATAGGGTGCAATGCCACATGGAACCTGGATAACAAAAACGAAAAACTGGCAACGGGCCAGCGTATAGTCAGTCATTTGGCTTTTATTTGCTATTGACCTTCCAGCATAACAATAAATACAACATACAGATTGATAAAAAACAGATATAAAAGATACAATGAATATAAGAGTATTGATATGACCATAAACATACCGATTTAAATATAAAGTAGCAACAAACAATACAAAATACAAGTTCAACTGCATCACCTCCTCTTTACCCACTAGCCCCAATCTTAATATCACTTTGTTTCAAAGCTTTGGCTCTCTGCAGCCATTCTCTAAAAATGTAACGTGCGTTTGCAAAAATAACATTTAAAAGCAGGCACTAGCTTAAAAACATCAAAGCATGAACTGCATGGCAAATGCCAGAGTCCTTCAGTATTGACCTCAGATACAACCATCTCAGGAGGGACGTTTTCCTACAAATTAACATAAAATGTAACTGTTTCTTTAGAGGATCCACATAGGGGGCACTTTGCAATGTCATCATCCCTTCAAGATGAGGTAAAGGAGGCTACTGGCAGAACGCCAAGTCTAAAATGCAAATACAGGAATCCCTCAAAAGGCGAGGGAAAGTATATCTAAACAAGCTTTGAATCCCCACTCCATTCAGTGTTCTATGCACTCTTGACCCAATTTTAAATTAGCAGCATCAACAATCAGGTTCTCACAGGCTATCAGATGTATAAATGTTTTTAAATGCTTAGTTTCCTGGGAAATGAGACCCCTCCAATTGTTCCAAAGGTCGATCCTATTCAAATGGGAGAGGTTTGATTTAACGTAGATACACCATTGTAAACTCTCGCCTCCATTTATACTCTTGATAAGAGATAATGCATCATGGTCTTTTTCAAGCCCCTGAGTGTTCCAAACTCTGAGCCAGTATGAAAATGGTTTGAAGGTTATCTGGGACACTACTGGTACACAATTGAGTTCTAGATGGACCAAAGCAGAAGGAGCACTGGTGGGTAGTAACAACAGTTTTTTAAGAACATGTTTTAACAAGTGCTCATCCTACGAGAGTTTGAGCAACCCCATAATTCGACAGCATACAATGAGGCATTAAGAGCTAGTTTGTGGTACAAATCCAGTACCGGGGAAATTGCCCTAAAAGAAAGACAAAGTACCACGACTATACTTCTCTAATGTACCATATTTAGCTATCTGAGCTCCCCAGGCTCCTGTCTCCTGAAAGCGCAACCCGAGATAATCATAATGGCGGAATAACACACTTTCAACATCACTTCTCTTCACATCAAGTTTATTCGGAAGCAAATTATCCATAAACCATACACAAAATAGAACTGCATAGTAATACAAAATCCAATTCAACATTTTTTTAAAAAGTCCATGGTATAAATTTATACAAAAATGTGTGTAAATCAAGATAAAATCCACAGGAAGCGTCCAAACGATTCAATAAAATGTTCAGGGTTCGATCATATTTTTTTTTTATTTTTTTTTTTTTTATTTGATTTATATTTCAGGCCAAGACCTGTAATTTTATCAAAAAGATCTACGCATTTAACTCTTCAAGATTCTCCGGAGAGTTGGCTTTCAACAGATCGAGGTACATCTTTTTATAAACAATAGATACGTTTCCAATGTCATTGTTCCGATACTCCTTAGGTTTGTATTAATGAGGCGTCTTCGATGAGAAGAATTTCATTTATCTGTTTGAAAGCCAACTCGATTAGGTTTGTCATGGCCATGGTCCACCGCGTAGCTTCACCTGAGATCAATCTGTTCCATATGTTATCCTCTTCGAACATCCAAGGATTTGTAATCAACGGAGATAGATAAGTGATTCTGTTCTGTTTGGTGTGTGGACAGTTTAAAACCAGGTGCCTAATCGTTTCCACGGTGTCCACATTTTTACATAACCTGCATGCTTGGTTTTCCACCAAACCTCGGATGGCAAGTATTTGCTTTGTGTGAAGTGTATTTAGTCTCGCTTTCATAAACAAGTGTCTTTTTTTCTTTTCTGGAAATTTGCTGACGTATTTTATAGGTACCTTTAATTTATTGCATGTAGGTGGAAGATGCTGTAGCAATTTGTTGTCTGCTGCTATTTCTATTGTTTTAATCCAGTCCATTTCCTGCATTTTCCGCTTGATTTTGTCTGGATTTTCTTTTAAATCTGTTTCCGTGCACATTATTTGCGACAGTCTTTCTTTTCTAGTTTCGGCCCAATTTCTAAATATCGTGCAATTCCCGTTTAACATTTCTTCTTTAACTACAGCGTAGATCGGGAGGGAGACTGCCAGAATGATTTTTCTAAATAACCTCATTGCGCTAACGTCGACTATCGAGGCCAAAGACGTTAGCCCAAGTTCCCTTCTAATGGCCGCAATTGCCGTTGATTTGGGCAATCCCAAAACAGATCTCCAGACCATACCTTCTATCTTATTCCAAATGTTCTCCGGAATACAGAGAGAGGCTTCCATACCGCTTGTTAGCGAGGGCACTACTTTGATTTTATAGAAGTTGATTGCCGGAGTTAAGGTGAATTTACCAAATTTCTTGTCTATTGTTCTCATTTGCGCTATCAAGCTCTTCACTTTGTCCCAGAGTACTGTTTGCATAGCTTTGTCTGTTGTTGTATTGTCTATTTCAAACCCTAGATATCTGATATTTTTTACTTTTTCAATTTTTATGTCATCCAGATACCATGCCTCCTTGGTTGTTAGGTTCTTTCTATGTTTCTCAAGGATCATGATTTTTGTTTTATTTCTATTTATCTCCAGAAGGTTTTCATCTGTGTATTTTTTCAAGTTTGTTAATTTCCGTTGTAAACCCACTTTGGTCTGGTCGATGAGAATCACGTCGTCCGCGTATAGGAGACGGGGAATAGGAGTTTTCCCTAGTTTCGGAGGGAACGTTCTGATCTCATTTTCCGAGTATTGCAAATCTCCCAGAAAGGCGATAAAAAGTGCGGGCGCAAGAGGACAACCCTGTTTTACGCCTCTTTTTACTTGAATTTCCTCCGAGAGAATTCCCTGTTGGTTTAATTTCACTCTTACCGTTGTATTTGAGTGCAGGGCGATTAGTGGATCTAACAGTGATCTTGGGCATCCCCACCCATTCAATTTTCCCCAAAGCATGTTTCTGTCCACTTTGTCGAATGCTTTTGACATGTCCACAAAGGCCAGATATATTTTTGGTGCTCCTTCTTTGATTTTTGCTTTGAAAATGTTTATTATCAGAATGTTGATTGCTGTCGTTCTGTTTTTCTGGAAGCCTGTTTGTAATATGTCTTTCGATTTTGATGACCTTTCCCATATCCTCAGATGGTCCAGGATGAGGGATGAAAAGATCTTTCCCAGAATGTCTAATAGAGCAATCGGTCTATAATTAGCGGGGTCCTCCCGACTACCTTTCTTATAGATTGGGACGATGACTGCTTTTAACCAAGTATCTGGAATTTGATGGGATTGTTCACAGATCTCGAAAATCTTTCCAATCACTTTTGCCCAGTCTTTTGGGAATTCTTTTAGGATGGTGTTTGTCAATCCGTCCGGGCCGGGTGCTCTAGATGATTTCAAGCTTCTTATTTTTTTTTCAATGTCCTCCACATTGGCTATCGACACCCAAGTTGTGTTTGTTACAGGTTTCAGAACTTTTGTCAGTTTCTGAGGTTCCTCAAATTCATTCGAAATGTACTCCATCCATTTTACTTCTGATACTGCATTTGTAGGTGTTAAGTTGTGTGATGTGTTACTTTTTTTAATTAAAAACCAGAAGTCGCTAGATTTATTGGTGATCAGTTTTTTCATCATTTCTTCTGCGTCCAACTGGTATTGTGTTGCTTTTGTTTGTTTTCTCCAGGCAGTGTATCTTTTTGCTTCCAATTTCCAGTTTAGCCAGTCTTGTGCCTGATTTGTTTTTTTTTGCCTTTCTTTTTAGTTGCCGCCCTAGTTTCCTTTGTTCTACAAGTTCTTTGTTGTATGCGTGGGCGGCCTGTGGTACAGGCTTCTTTCTAGCGACTATTGGTTTCCGGTATGGTATTAGAAGTGGTAGATAATCCGGTTTCTCAATTGTTTTTGTTTGTTGATTTGCTCTTATTTTTTTATCCCATGCTGATTTTATTTGTTGAATATTTGCCTCCGTTATACGTAGACGGGTTTGTTGCACATTTGTTTCAAGTGTGTCTTTATATACCACTTTAGTTGGTCTCCGGCCATTCCACTTACAAATAAGTAAGTTATGGTCGCTGTTGTTCGTTTTCAGCACTTTAAAGCTCACTATGTTCGCTGCCAGTCCAGATGATACAAAGATATAATCTAGGGTTGCTTTTGATTCTCCCCTTTCCCAAGTCGGGATATTCAGTTGATTTGGGAAGAGTGTCGCTATGTTTTGTAAGTCTCTATAGCTTGTTACTTTCATCCAGGCTTTTCCCCGTTCTTGTGTTGCAGTTGTTTCTGTTCTCTCTGTTTCTTCATTGCAATTGGCGTTTAAGTCGCCGCATATCATGATCTCGATATCATCGAAATCTTCGTAGAGCTGATCAATAGTCGCACTCATTCTTGCACAGAAAGCCTTTGTTGTTGTCCGCTGGGGGTTCCAATAGCAATTTATAATTGCTAGGGTGTTTCTTGTGGTGCCATTACCCTTTTCCATGGGGGGAGACCATGTGGAAAGGGTCACCAGCATTTTGTATGCTTCACTCCATTTCTTTGGAGGTTCCAGTCCTAATCCGTTTTTGATGGCTGTAAGCAAGCCAGACGATGGTCTTCCTAAAGGACCTCTAATTGCAGCAGATGTTTCCAAGCAGAATCCGTCCAGCGAGGGTTTCTCAAGTAGCCATGTCTCTTGAAGGCATATTATATCAAGTGAGCCCAGATTTACATCCCCCGGTACTGTTAAATGATTATGCCCTCTGGTGTTCCATGAGCCTACCTTGTAGTGGTTTTGTTCGGGCCGTTCCTCTAGGGTTGGGGCCGACGACAAAGTCTCGGGACTCCGTCCTATTTGTTGCTATTTTTGTGATTTCTTTGACCAGGTGGATGTAAACCAATCCCACGGACCTCTCGGCGATCTTGATTCTTGTGTTTTAGGTAAACTCTTTTGAGCCATTATTTCTCCTCCGGAATGTTTGATTTGTTGTGTGGATTTCTCATTTTCTCTGCTTCTATTGGTAGGTCTCCATTCCTGTGGGTCACTACTGCTTTCTTGGAGGCTACTCAAACGTGCTTTGCTGTTTCCCCACTTGGAGGCCCCCTCCCAATTCAGCGGCCCATTTCTTCGGCTATATTTTGGGTCTTCACGAACGTGCTTGATGTCCCTCTTTTCGTTCCATCGCTTATGAGAATACAGCCTTTCAGTTTTTGAATGGTAATGTGTGCTCTGATCGTTCATTTTTGTTGGATTTCTGCTTCGCTCTTCCCGCTGTGGGTGTGTTAGCTCTCTCAAGTAGAAGCCCATATCTTTCAGCTCTTCAAACACTGATTTGTCCAGGTGCATTATACTCTCCGCTTTTACATGTAAAAATGCTTTTGCTGTCTTACCCCTGTGGTACGGTTCGACCAAGTCTAGGTCCTTTGTTCTGAGGTCCCTGAGCGTTTTCGATTTTTTCAGGATCTGCAGAACCGTTGGCCTGTTTAGAATTAAATAGTCTTCTTTGATGACTTGTTGCTCAAGTTTGAACAATCGGGTTTTGCCTCTTTCTTCTGTTGTCGTTTTCCCATTTCCCCTCACTTGAGCTTGTTTTCTCGGGGTACTTCTGCTTCTTCGCCTCACTCTTTGTGGTGATGCTTTGTTGTTTTTCTGACTTTTACTGTTGTAATCGCTAACATCTCTTTTTTCGGGCAATTTTTCCCTTCGCTTCACAAGCACCCACGTTTCTTCATCATTACTCAGCGATCTTTCTCCTTCTTTGATGCTTGTTTCATCATTCTTTAGCTTGTCTATCGTGGCAGCTGTTAACTCCTGTGACTTCATGGTAGTTTGGATTTGTTTGTCATGTTGTGATATATTCATCAATGCTGAATCTAAGATGAATTCTTCCACCGTCCTAGGTGATCTCCGATCTGAGGGCGTCTGAGGGGACTGGGCGTCAAGAGTTTGGATGTCATCTTTTTTCATCTCTGTTTTGTTTGGACTTTTGGCTAAATGTGGTGGTTTTGCTCTAGCCTCCGATGAGAATGTATGTGAAGCTCTCGGTATAGCTGATTTATTTTGAGTCGATGGTGGAATTACTGAGCTCTTCTCTGTAATGACCTCCAGGCCATTCCTCTCATAATCTAATTTTTTAAATTTGTCTACCACATGCTTGTCCCCTTTTAAATCTTGTGTTGTTTGCGGGTTATTTTTTTGTTTCTCCAGCAGTTCGATTTTCCTTTCTAGAGTCTCGATTTTATTTTCCCACAGGATCTCTTGAATACTTTTTTGTGCTTCAACTGCTGTTATATAGCTTTCTACATGCGCCATTTTTGCTATCATATTAGAGAGCATTGCTGTGTTGTCCTGGATTTCTTCTTTTAGTGCTTCATATAGCTTGCAAAAAGGTGTTAGAACAATAGACATTGCCGACATGATTGTGGTCATGTCCGGTTTTTTGGTTGAAGAATCTTTATGAATAGCCATGGCAATGTCGCTTAACCGTCGATTTTTTTGTGATGACTGTGGTTTTTCTGTTTTTTTTGGCGTCTCCCAAGTCTGAGGACCCAGGCAGTCCATTTGAGAGATGTTAGCCTGATCTGTTACTTGTTGGCTCTGCCCGGTTGCTCTCAGGTCTTGATTTATGACTTTGTTGCTTGTTTCAGTCTCTGGGGAGGTTTGAAGTCCTGCAGTCTGGTGGGGTTGCGTCCACGCCAGCCGTATGTCTTTTTCTTTATTTGTTTGGGATAGATTTTGTTTTTCCTTCACAGGGTGGCTGTGGATACGGCGTACTTCAGTCGCCTCTGACTCCCCTCCGTTGATCCCTTCTGCAGCTGTTTTTTTTATGATCATTGGATCCCGGGAATTGTTTTCTCGGTCCAACTGAGTCTCTATACCTAGAGACTCTAGGTTACTGATCTGAGTTTGGGTGTCACCCTTGGTTGTGACACTAATTTCACTTTTGTTCTTGTTTCTATTTGTTACACTTTCTCTGTTGTTTTCATGTTTATTCAACCCTCCGACCTTGGTTGGGGTTTCCGCTGTTCTTCTTACTTTCGACCCTGGCATAGTTTCTTGCAACACTTCTAACATTTCTGCGTCAGATACCTCCGAGTCCACTGTTAATTTTCGTTTGTACTGTTGCGTAAAGAAGGTTTTTAAGGAGCACGATAATAGTGGTGCCGGCAGCTTTGTGGTTGCGAGTTTTTTTGTTTTTATCGCATTTCCTTCCACTCTACTTCTCTGATTTTGATTTTTCAAAGTCTTCTTATTTAGTTGAGGTGTGGTCTTCTTTCGCGGGGACTGATTTTTCTTCGATTTCATTTTTTTCTTTTTTTGTTGGTTACGGCTTGTTTTTACTTGTTCGTAGTCTGTTTCCTTAGTTGAGTCTTCCTGATCGGTTTGTCTGTTGTTTGTGCCTGTTGTTTCACTGTCTATAAAGACTTTGTCACTTTCTGATAGTGATTCCGCGAAGCTTATCTCTCTTGATCTCTTATTGGCTTTTGGAGTTTCTCTGTCCAGTTGTCTCCTCTTTGATCTGGCGGATTTGCTTTGATCAGAAATCTGCTCTTTATAAGTTGAGTGGATCATCGCTTTGACGTTTAGTGTGTTCTGCACCAAGTCTGATTTGTTTGTTGTAGTTTCCCCAATTTCACCAGTTTTTTGACAGGATGGCCTCTGTCCTACGGGTCCCTTTGGATCTTCCCCCGTTTGCTCAAGATGGCGGTCCTGTTCCTTTGTTGTAATTTTCCCCGGGAGTTTACCCTCCGGGTTTGTCGAAGTTCCGTCCACCTCTCCGATCTGACCACCCCCCCCCCACTCCACCGCTGTGGCCCCGCGAAGGTGCCGATGCTGGCCATCCTCCGATAGCCAACGCATCCTCACCTCTCGTCGTCAAGACGGTGTGCGGGCCCCCAGCAGCGGCGTAGGCGGGCTGGACGGGCTGGACGGGCGTGCTGCCTATCTCGTCTGTTGATTCCCTCTGGGTCCTCACATCCGTCACCTGATCCATCTCCTCAGCCTCATTGGCGAATGCTCTTTCCGAGCGAAACTCTCGGGGTACTCGATTGACCCCCCCGGATTGCCACACGAGGTCTACGTGGTCCACCAGATCCGAAGGCTGTTGGTTGGCATCCGGTGGATACTCCTTTGTCGTTTGCCTACTCAATGGCAACAGCGACTGCGCCCATAGTGCCGGTAAACCTGTCTGTGAGAGTTTCTGAGGTTTCAACTGAGTCCTCATTGACGGTTTACCTCTGGTCAGTTTCAGATTTGATGCTGGATCATCTCTCCCGTGCTCTGTTGGTGTTGTTGGTTCCCTTTCCGGGATGATGTTGGGAGGCAGCAAAGGCTCGTCCACTCCTGCCGGCTCCCGCTCCGATGGTGGGATCACTAGCAGCGGTCGTGCTTCTGGCCGTACCTCGGGTTCCATTTTACGCTTGCTTCGCGTCTGCAGCGGACTGCCGCAGACTGGCTCACACCTCGGCTCGCAGCTCCGCTCACCGCTCCGCGGTGTTCTGGGGTTTTTAAAAAAAAAAAAAAAACGAACTTCCTCACACAATGATGTGGGCTGGTTGCAGGACTGCCGCAGACTGGCTCACACCTCGGCTCGCAGCTCCGCTCACCGCTCCGCGGTGTTCTGGGGTTTTTAAAAAAAAAAAAAAAACGAACTTCCTCACACAATGATGTGGGCTGGTTGCAGGACTGCCGCAGACTGGCTCACACCTCGGCTCGCAGCTCCGCTCCAATATATCTCATTTTAAGAAAGCAAAATGTCTTCGTGCAATACGTCCCTTGCGCGTGGCTAGTCTGGGGCTGCAGTGGCCTCCGATATTTTGGAAAGTGAATTTAGTTCTCTGGTACCAGACCCTTCTCAAGTAGTCCACAATGCCCCAGGCCACTGGCATCCTAGCGGCTGAAAGCAGATAACGTAAAGCAGGTCTAGCCTGAGACAAGCCAGCGGACCTAAGTAGTGGCAGAAGTGTTTTTCGTCTTAGGTCTGTGTAATGTGGGCAAAACAACACAAAGTGTAGAAGGTCCGCCACTGGCCACTGACAGCAGGGGCAAGCTGTAGGTTGCCCATTATGAGCACAGCTTTTT
This sequence comes from Ambystoma mexicanum, assembly GCF_040938575.1. Taxonomy (NCBI): domain Eukaryota; kingdom Metazoa; phylum Chordata; class Amphibia; order Caudata; family Ambystomatidae; genus Ambystoma; species Ambystoma mexicanum. Next base: position 1,218,900,265 of record NC_090924.1, read on the forward strand.
ATTCGTGCCCCTAGCTATAAGCAAACAAACTGGCCTCGGGTCAAGGCCCAGCGATCTGCAGGATTATCGCTGTGGAGCAAGTACGGCTGAAACGCGTCTGCAGGTGTTAACACAATATGCCTTCTGTTTGCAAGAATGCCCAAGGGAGCTGCCTCCCTATTTGCCACCAAGATGGAATTAAACATTTGTTTGTATGCCCTGACCACACAGGGGGTCAAGAAAATTCAGGGGCGGACAAGATCAGCACAATTTAACTGTCTAATACATTTCTGGATGTACATAAACCAGGGGATTTTCTTTACAGCTGAGCTACTCACTGGGGCTCCTATGATCTTATGTGAAAGAGTGGCTTGCTGTTTAGCCCATAGTGCCAGCCAATGCTAAAGGAAAAATGTGCCATCCCTCTGTACAAATGATGCTGGTAGCTGAGTTAAACCAATGCCATCTATGTGCGCCAATTATATCCCGTAAATCTATCAGGAAGACTTGACATTTTCTAAACATGTCAAGATACTCAAAGGGTTAGTTTAACTGAAAATAAATGTTTTGCAAAGAAGCATTCGTTTATAACTATATCACAGATATAACATGCCAACAGTAATTACAAAATGCTACTTTTGAGATAAAACATTTAAAAAATAGATACATTGATAAGTCACTATTTACATCTGGACTGCTTAAGTTGCCAAACAGATAAATGTGTAAAATTGACAAAACATTTGCTTCACGTGTCATAGAAAATTAATAGCATACCATTAGATAAGCCAAAACATATGCAAATGACAAAATAGTCATATCACATATCAGTGGCACAAAAGTTACCTAGCAAAAGGCACACCTACACATGGCCCATGCTTTCACAAGGCTGTGTTGCTATACAATTCACTTTTAGCATAAACCAAAGATGAACGAGAACAAATTAGTATATTGAAAGGGGAAGGGAAAATAAAGTAAACAAACAAGTCATTAGATCAATCTCTGAGCAGTTCGTTCTCATCTATTGGTAAAAATAATGTCCATATCTGTGTTGTGACAATATTAGCAGTTAATTATATATTCATGAAAGTTTTAGATGTAGCAAGTCTAGATTTGTTGCATAGGCAATGTTTTTAAAATACAATAATGGTTAAGCAATGAGTAAATCTGGGGCAACATAGAAAAAACAATCATCTATTCATTTAGAGGTCAGGTAGGTTACTATTCACCTCTGATTATGAATCTAAAATGTGTCTATTGCTGTGCATTCAAAGAGAGACAAAGGCCTCATTACGACCCTGGAGGTGACCATGGCACTATTAGCGCCATGGTTGCCTCCAAAACCTTACCGATTCCGCCATGGTGAATGGAGCAATTACCGCCCCATTCCAAGGTTGACGGGGGCGGTAATTCCCCATTCACCATGGCCCTTCCCCATTCCCATTTTAGCCCCCATAGGGCTCAATGGGAATGGGGAAGGCGGTAATAACAGTACCACAAATTGCGGTACCATTATTACCTCTAAAGTCCCTTTGCATGTCCCGTCCTTAACGGCTGGTTTTACCAGCCGTTAAGGAAGGCCCCGCAAAGGGACCTCGGAATAGGGCGGTAAGGGATTACCGGCACCGGTGCCCTTACCGGTACCGGTAATCCCTTACCGCCCGGGTCGTAATGAGGCCCATATTATCAATTCATTGGCATTCATTCATTTAAGGATTCAAATAGCTGTGTATAAGGAATGATGACATTTTTATCTTAATAAATATTGAGTAAAGCTGGGAATTTTCTAATGCTGCAATTAAACTACAGGTTTGGAGAAATTGAATAAAGTTTACCTTAGCTGTGGGTTTGTTATTAGTTAAAATGTATGTGGTGGGTTACTATTGACTTAAAGTTAAAATTAACTGATTCTGTTATGCTTACCCTGTTGCGCAATGTACGTTTCCAACGTATAACACCATCTGCAATGTGGATTTGCTGGCTGCCATCATTTTAAACGATTATATTTTAATAAAGATCAAAGAAGAACGAAGATCAGAGCACAATAGTGTTTTTAGCAAATGTAGGGGGCATCTTGTGTTGTATATTATAGATGTAACTTTTGTAGGATATTTGCATAATCGCTTATTCAGAATTCTGTGAAAAGAATAGGAAAACTGTCAGCATTAATATCAATTGTTAAAATGAACTATACCAATTTAGGTAGTATGTTGTAGTGCATCACATTAATTCAGTAACAGTTTGAATGTGATTTCTATTAAAAACGAGTATCCCAGATAGCTAATTTAAGATAGCTGGAATAAAACAAGAGGTAATCCAATGACTTATTTTCTATTAAGGTTATTTGCATTACCATGTTGTTCCATGATTTGACCAACCACGTTTAATTAATAATAATAATAGAAGCTGGGGGTTACACTGTTTGTGATTTTGCCTAAACAGTAATATAGAAAAAAGAGATTAATCACCATTATAGCATCCAAGGATAAGATAGGGAATTATGAGTATCACTTTAAGTGTACTTGAGTTTAAGCTTTGATTATTAATGACACATAATACATGTTACATCCTTTGACAGAGAGAATTATTAAAGGGACACAGTCAGTTCTTTTGATGAGTCCATTCCAGTATTTACTCTGTCCATTTAAACAAAATCTATTGTATGTTTCAGAACAAAGAATGTATTGAGTTTCCAGTCTTCATTTTCATGCTGTTCACTCCACTTCACGGGCAGCGACTGGCTTAAATGTATGTTCTTAATATTTCTGGTAAGGGCCCTCGTTAGGACCCTGGCTTTAAGGGGTTAACGGTGCCGTAAAAGGCGTTGGTGCCGTTATACCCTTAACGCCTGATTAAGAGGTCCCTTTGCGGCTCCCAACCTTAACGGCTGGTTTGGACCAGCCGTTAAAGTAGAGACCCGAAAAGGGACTTTTGAGGTAATTACGGTACTGCAATTTGCGGTACCGTAATTACCGCCTTCCCCAGTCCCATTGAGCCCTATGGGGCAAAAATGGGAATGGGGAAGGGCCAATGGTAAATGGGGAATTACCGCCCGCCAACCTTGGAATGGGGCGGTATTTCCCCATTTACCATTGGCGGACTCTTTACAATACCGGCAGCAACCATGGTGCTAATAGCGCCATTGGTTACCGCCGGTGTTGTAATGAGGGCCAAGGTCTAATATTCTAGCCTTGAGGCTTATTTCCAAAACCACAGTAGATAACATAAACACAATATAAAGTACTGTAGTTGATGAACTGGTCTAAGAACCGTTTTGAGCTACTCGCATGGTGTATAACAGTTGTTATATTCATTGCAAAGGTGGCATGCATTACATATATTGCTGCCAATACAAACCCTTAGGTTTTTTTTTAGAGCCATGTTTCACATTTCTAGGTTGCTAAATTACCAGGACAAATCAACTACATTGTATTATATTTTGTGCTTCAGTAAATGAGTGTATGTCACTCTTGGACATTCTTCTAAGCAATTGCTAAGGCCCTTATCAATAAGAAGAACATTTCAATGTTTGTTGAATCAGTCTCTTATTGCATTAATATGTGCACTCTGTTGGGCATTAAGTAAGTATACCGATTCTGATTGCACTGGCATCATCTTTGGTTTTTGGAACTATGATTTCCATCAGTTAAAGCTTACTTTTCATTGTTTTAATTGGATAGGCCATCTGTGAAAATTCCTTGAAAATTGCGTTAACCTCCAATTCAAAATCTGAATATGTTTTGCTCTTTCCTTTGGCCCTCAAGATCTCATCTTTGTGGATAGTGTTGATGATGTCAGCCAAATGCTGACTTTTTGCATGTAGTTTTGAATTGCCCACTCTTGGCTAACTATACATATTGCCTTCAATTTGATTACCTTTGATAAATCATCCAACATCCAAGTACGATATGTTGGCTCCACTACTATTACAGGTAAGTTGTTTTCCCTCATCATTCCGATTCCTTTTCAAAACACTTGCTATAACTCAATGTCTGAGCCATCCCATATTAGAAATATATCATCTATATATCTCACGCAACAAGTGGTGGAGAAAATTTAGCACCCCTAGTAACTCCACAGACGGGTTTGTAAATATTACTGTTAAACATATAGATCTTATTTTTTGAAATAAATAAACATTTGAGCTTGCCACTTTTTGTTTGAAAAAGGTTTGAGCTTGTAAAAAAGTGGAATCATATTTAATTGAGGGATACATAGCCATATATCTAATATTACCAAAGTGTACTTCTATTGCCAGTTAATGTTCAGTAATTTGTACAGAAAATCCTTTGTGTCTGTCAAGTAGCAGATTGTGTAATGGCTTTTGGATTCAATTGTTTGTATATGGATTGGGAAACATGCTCTGTGAGTGAGACCATGCCACTAATATGAGGTATTAATGGTCGAACACCATCTGGCATTTTATGAATTGCTGGTAGACAATTGTCATCTTAGGCCAGCTTAGGATGCATTACATATAATTAGCTGGAGGACCTGCTGATTACAAGGCAACAGGGGCTGGTAGGGGCTAGTCAGAAGGTACTAGTGAGATTGCTTAATCGATCCGGGCAGCTATCTCTCATGTATCAGCAACACAAGGAAAACAAGGTGTGGTCCAGACTACATGGTAGTGAGCTGACCACCAGCAACTACACAATACGCCAGAAAAGGGGGAATGCCTACCCAAAGTGACCGATGCAGGGACCCCCAAGCCTAGGAAAAACACAGGCGAGAGGTCTACACACCTGCCCATTCCACTTGTTGTCACAGATTGGAGAGACAAGCCCAAAGTAAATACCTTGGGCAGGAGGAGGAAGCACTCATCAGTCCATTCCAGGCCACTGAGGACGTGAAGGATCCACCAACCACCTAAGCCATCTACCATCACAGGAAGTGATACAACCAATACACAGGCACTGAACTACAACCAAGGTCTCTGCATAACAGACCCCACCATGGGAAAAGAAGGGCACTAGGACCCTACAACTAAAGAGGGCTTTGGGTGACTTTTGTGGAGAGTGTCCTGTGATAATCTAGGCCCTAGGGGTAGCCAGGATATTTTGGACTTAAGAGACACTTTTGGAGTAGGGTATATGCTTTTTCTGTATCACCCATCCTCATCCATGTTTGATTAGAACAATGTCAGATTACATGTTGTGTAAGCAATCCCTGAGCACACTACTGTTCCCATAAACCCTACTTGACATCATGATTCTGGGGGTGCCTGTGCCAGTGTGCTGTCAATAGACAGGACCTTGACAGGCAGACTGTATAGTGGTGGAGGCATTTGTAATGTTGTTGATTATTTCCATGTTGCCCATAATGGGGGGGGTGTGTGTGTGTGTGTATGTTTTTAACTAAAGACGACTGTGCAAGACCTCCAGCAAGTTGGCCTCATCAAAGAGGGAACTTATCATGCCTACTAGCCATGGCCATTTCCAGTGGCTTTGTGGGCCTGGGGAATGTCTGAATCACATGTGCCAGGCAGAAAGTCTAACTGGCATGGCCGTAATCCATATTCCATGGCCACAGTGTGGACATTGGACTTCTGCATAGCATGGCAGTAGGCCACACCACCGATATAGTAGCCACTTGTCATGCTATCCTGCCATGCCCAGTGACACGTTTGAGTGCCTGTGGGACCAAGCACATTTTGTGCCTGGGGAGGTCTTGTTTATGGCCGTAGGCTCTAACACAAGCAATATGGCCTATGGTTATGGCTGCACCCATAGCCAGTGGGCTCAGTGTGTGTTTCTGAACTGCTTAGGGCACTGTAATGTTCCCAACTGTCCATGGAATGAAAAGGGATCAAGCATTGTCACTATTGTAAATAGCACAAGACTTGTGATGTGATGAAATGATGTGAGGACACATGACAAATAGATTGGATATCTGATAATAATTGGCATTGCACCTGAAATTTGCTATAGATGATAGTTAAATGTAGTCATGACATGATATGAAGATTGTTTATGATAATTGTATTTTGTATCTGTATTTTATACTGCATATTGTTTTGAATTTAATAGTGGAATTGGGATATAAAGGGAAAAGACATTCAAGGAAGTTGTGAATTTTTTATAAGGATGATTTCGATGTTATTTAGTTGATATTAGTTATGTTTTTAAACGTCAAATTGTTTTATGCTGAAAGATAAAATTGTGTAAGGTTTATGTATGAAACCGGAACACAAATAAAACAATTACAAAAATAATGTTCCCAGCTCCAGGCAATGTGCCCAGTGGTCAGTGAACTCACCAGGTGGCCCGGAATTGCCATGCCACAGAAAGAAAAGCACACGGGGCATGGCTGCAGTCCATGTCCGCTGGGTACCATACATATCAAACTGTGTATTAAAGGTCAGAGAAACACATTGCTAAAGAGATGTTATGGTTGCAGCAAAAACAACAAATCCCCACACATGCACAAGGTATGGTTCCTCAAGTTGGCTTCATTTCACCACCACTATCATAAGACAACCATGGCTGTCCGTGTTTGGGGACGTGTTCATTAATTTCTGTTTGAGCGGGTGCGGAAGCCCATGCAAACTTCCATGGTGAAGCTACGGGACATCTGCAGTAATGGTGGAGCAGGATTGAGTGGCATAGACCTCATTTCCTGGTGAAGCTACAGAACATCTGCAGTAATGGTGGAGCAGGATTGAGTGGCATAGACCTCCTTTCCTGGTGAAGCTATAGGACATCTGCAGTAATGGTGCAGCAGGATTGAGTGGCATATACCTCCTTTCCTGGTGAAGCTACAGGAGATCTGCAGTAATGGTGGAGAAGGATTGAGTGGCATAGACCTCCTTTCCAGGTGAAGCTACAGGACATCTGCAGTAATGGTCAAGCAGGATTGAGTGGCATAGACCTCCTTTACTGGTTAAGCTACAGGACATCTGCATAACTGGTGGAGCAGGATTGAGTGGCATAGACCTCCTTTCCTGGTGACATCTCTCTCGTGTCTCTGTTGGTAATAATTGGTTGAAAAGAGTTTGATTGCTGCAGCACAAAATGCAGGTGGAGAATGTGTAGGCTTTTGTGAGTGGTGCAATTTTGACTGCTCCATTTTATGCTCTATATATTAACTAGCTAATACCTATTGCTATTAGTACCCTTGACCTAAATCTCAACTGCAAAGCATCAATAGGGTCATTCCGAGGTTGGTGGTAAGGGAAAAACGATGCCGGTAAAGCATTACCAGCATCGCTTGCCGCTACGGCCTATTCTGACCAACCAGACCGCTATTTATGGCACCGTAAAGTACGATGCCGTAAATAGCGGTCATGGCATGTGCGCGACACACCATGCCGGCATTAGCGGCATGCCCTAAACCAGAGAAGATCCCAAGTGATGAGGACATGCAAATAACGGCCTCTTGAAGGCCGAAAAAGTGCATACCGGCATGGTGTAAATATCGGCATTGCAGACCAGGTGTTAAGAACCCTGAGCAGTGTTTCCAAGAGCCACAGGTGCACACAATCAGCACAGGTGGAGGCAATGGAGTCAGGGCCATTACAAAAGGAGCACACCCACACACCACACCCCCTCCCACACCAAGATGATACCAATAGTAGTAGCATTACTGGAGCTGAAGGTCCTGCTTGCAATGCCTCAACAACAACAACAAGTGCCGCCACCACAGAGGAGACGCAGGAGGAGAAGGAGGTTGAGACAGGCCCAGCTTGCCCCACCAGTGCAGCACCGTTACCACACCGGCAGCCCCCAATCCCTTGCATCAGAGCCACCCCCTTCAACCCAACACCTGAGCAGATTCACACCTTGTACCAGCTTGACTGTGACACCATCACCACCATAGTGGACCTGATACACACCGACATAGTGAGCCTCATAGAAATACGCACCGCCATCCGCCCTCTACTGAAGATAGTGTCTGTGCTCCACTTCCTTGCCACAGGCACCTACCAGCACACAGTGGGGCACATGCATGGCATATCACAACCCTTATTTTCCTGGATACTGAACCAAGTGCTGGATGCCCTCCTCAAGCACACAAGGGACTACATATCCCTACCACAGACTCCCCAGGAGATATTCAATACAAAAGTTGCCTTCCATTTACCCACCAGGCATGCCAAATTGTGTATGTGCCCTCGACTGCACCCACGTGGAGTTGGTGGTCCCGCATGCCATGGAGGTGTTGTATCGAAACCGCAAGCAATACCACTCCATCAATGTGCAGATGGTATGCAATGCCAGCACGATCATCACACATTGCTGTGCCCGATATCCAGGATCAACTCATGACTCTTTGGTAATGCGGAACTCCGCGCTACCATGCTACATGGAGCGCTATGCTGGACGATGTGCCTGGCTGCTTGGTGAGTTGCCTGACTGGCCCACTGCAGTGCATCGGGGTTGTGAGGTGGGTGGCTGCATACTCCACCTGGGTGGGAATGGGGGAGGGATGCATACTCCACCTGGGTGGAAATGGGGGGATGCATACTCCACCTGGGTGGGAATGGTGGGGGGGAATGCATACTCCACCTGGGTTGGAATGGGGGGTGTATACTCCACCTGGGTGGGAATGGGGGTATGCATACTCCACCTGGGTGGGAATGTTGACGTCAGTGCACGATGTGCACATCACTGAACACTGTGCCCCAAAGCAACTGAAATGGTACATGACTTCCAAATCCCATAATGATGAAGTGAGACCTACACCTATCACTACATGACTAACAGGTAACCAGCCCACATCCCACAACACATGCACCTCTCATCAGCAGCCCTCACACACCGTAAGGTCATCCTGCACTATGCACTGCATATGCACTATGTTGCTGTCTCCAGCACATCACCACACAGGACAGTCATCCCTGGCCGTCCATTGAACTGAGTCAACCAGGGATACCACAGTGTGTCACTGGTTAGGCACACCCATAGGAGTGCTGCATGTCACAATGGAACTGATCAGTGCAGAATACCCAATATAGAACTGACTACAGCCAACACTCCCTGCTACCAAATTCCACAGAACACTACTCAACACTGATTTTACACCAACACTGCTGTATGCATATACGATGCACGTGCAACAAGATGTCAGTGCACACCATGAGCCATCTTGAAGATGCAACCCACACCATTAATCCATTGCACAGGACACATAGCGGGGCCAGAAATGGGGTCAGTGCATTCAGGGACATGTGCGTGTGGGTACGAATTACCTGCTTCCATGTGAGACTAGTACCGTTGTCCTACATGAATGTGTGAACACTTACCTTCATTCCACCCTCATGCAGGTGATGGTGGCTATACCTTGAAACCGTGGATCATGACCCCTGTCCGAAACCCACAGAACAGGCATGAGGAGGACTACAATCGTTCCCATACCCATACACGTGTGGTGATAGAGCAGACCTTTGGCCTGTTGAAGGCATGATGTTGCTTCGTCAGCCGGTCGGGTGGGGCACTCCTCTACAGCCATGAGAAGATGGCCAAGATTACCATGGCATGTGTGATGCTGCACAAAATGTGCATCCGTCGGAACGTGCCCCTGCCCCCTGACATGAAACTGCTACCACCTGATGATGATGAAGGGGAGGAGGAACATGTGGCAGGACATCATCAAAGTGCTGATGCACAGGAGGGACGTGCCGTGCAGTAGTCATTGATTGCACAATATTTCTGGCACACAAGTCAGCAGAGGGTGACATAATGTTAGGACATAGGGCACTGGGTGTGGGGATACATGTACACTATGCACTGTGCAAGATTAAATGACACATGCGCAATGATGAATGCCCACTCTGTTTTTTTTTGTAACACAACCCTTGTATTAATAGTGAAAATAATGTGAAAAACAAACCTTCCACCACCCTCACCCCCCTCTCCCTACCCCACAACTCCCCCCACAACTCCCCCACAAACCCTCCCCCCCACCCCCTCCCCTCACATCCCCCCCACACACCCTCATCCCCTTCCCCATCCCCCCACAACTCCCCCACATACCCTCACCCCCTCCCTCTCCCACCAGAACAACCCCACACCAGTCCCATAGGGTCCACGTAGCCCACATGTGACTGCCAGTATAGTCACTCTGCGCTCTCGGAGCCAGGGGGAGGCATGTCCTGTTGGCGCTATGCACCGAGCGACCGACGGAGCGGGCTAGTCTGGGTGGAGTTGCTCGTGGACGGTGTGTCCTCATGCTGAGTCTGTTGGCCAGGATGAGCAGCCTCCAATGCATCGGCTATGTGGCCAAGCACCTCGCAGAGGCGGTTAGTGTTTTCCGTTATGGACTGGCCCAGTGCCCTCAAATCAGCATGCCACTCCTCCCTGGCCTGGCGATTGTCCTGCACGAATTCCGTTATCAGGGCAGAGAGCTGGTTACCCCGCTGTGCACCGGCGGATGAAGCAGTGGCCCTGCTGGGGATCGGGCTGACATGTCCTGGCGGAGCTTCCTCAACGGGACTGTACACATGGCTGCCATGTCCCTGTGTCTCTCCTTGGCCATATTGCTCGCGTATGTCGTTCTCACCATAGTCACTGAAGGATACCTGGGGGCTTGCGAAATCGTCAGGGGTGTGCACGACTTCCACAGTGTCATCCTCAGTAGTTCCCCAGATGTCATGGGGGCTGTCCTCAACTTCGAGGGGGGCCATGGCTGCCACCACCCAGCCACACTGGACTCCTCGGACCGTGGCATTGGGCAGGTGTCTGCAGGCAGTGCAGGGGGGGTGTTGGTGGGGGTGGTGCACCCTCCACGGGCCTTGCCGGTGCTGGTGGTGTACATCCCAGTGTTGTCTTTGTCACTGGGACACGGCGGCCCCTGCCTTGGCCCCTGGATATGCTGGGACGGTTGCTGTCCTGCTCCTAACTCTCACGCTCACTGCCTGTGGTGGTGGAAGAGAGGGACGACATGAGCGATGTTTTTGATTGCCAGCATTCATACATGGCTACGATAGCACATTCAGTCATTTGTGGTTAATCAGCATTTGTGTAGGGGACGGCACGTCATTCCATACATGGGTGGTAAATGCATGCATATGTCGGTGTCACTCATGTTTGCCAGGTACTGTGCTGTCTAACGTGCACACTGTTCACATCAACTACCTTGTGTGACTCATGGAATTAGAAATTTTGCATGGTATGTGTCATGTAAGTTACGGCCTTGCACCTGGCACTGGCTTGGGTCTCACTTGCTTCGGCATGATTTACAGGGGGGGGGGTGTGGTCGACCATGGCGTGACTCTTTGGCCAGACGTTAGCAGTGTCTTTAATCACATTTGCCCTAGCAGTATTTACTTTGGACACTCACCTCCATCTGCGGATGACGGGGAGCCACACTCCGTTTCTCCAACCCCTCCAATGGATTCGGGCCCTATCATGCCCGCACGTGTCTCCTCCCACGGCATGAGTTTTGTTGGCGAACTTGCTCCTCCTCCGGTCTCCAAGGCCTGGTTTCTGTTCGCAGAAAGGATGCTCCGCACCCTCAGCCGCAGGTCATCCCACCTTTTGCGGCAATCCTTTACGGTGCGGGGGGTGTTGCCCACTGCGCTCAACTTCTGGCATACTAGTGCCCAGATTTATTTTTTCTTCAACACTGCATCCTCCTCATGTCGCCGCTAAACACAGTCCCAGCATGCTCGTGTAGGGTGTCCACAAGCATTTGTAGCTCATCTGGGCTGAACCGCTCCTTTCGGAGGCGGGCAGCTCCCTTCTTTGGCGCTTTGGGCATTCCTGGGTGGCAGTAGAGACTTTCCGGTCGATCACCAGTGTGCCAGGGATCCTGTGTGGTGAGGATGGCAATGGATTGTGTTTTTAAAGATGGCCGCCGTGCTCCTTCCCGTTCCTGTGCGATAACGCTATTTCCGGTTCCGCAATAAAACGGTGACCGTAAATAACGGTGACCGCTATTTACGTCACCGCTAATGCCGCTTTGGTCTATGGCGGTAGTGTTGTCTACGGTGTGATTCATGCCGGTAGGGGGGTTTTCGGGGCCTTTTGCAGCATGGCACTAGGTCCCTTACTGGCATGGCGCAAAGCTCGTGCCCGCGAACTCATAATAGTGCGCTTTTAGCGGGCTACTGCCAGCTCGGACACGCTATTTGCGCCATGCCAGTCAGGGACGGCACTTACCTCCAAACTCAGAATGAGGGCCAATGTCTTCCACCTTACTGCTTTCCTGACTTATCCAGTGAGTCCTCCATCTTTGCTTTCAGTTGAGTTGTCCTTTTATCAATCTCAATGTCTTCACTCCTCGGGGCACATTTGTCCAGTCCTGGGATTGGCAAAACAACACTAAAATCACATATTTTTCCCAGGTTTTACTGATCTGGGAAATGTTAATGTTTCTGGCAGCAAAGCAAGGAATGGACCGGAATTCATATGTCCACTACCTCCATCTGCTCAGCTTGTCAGAAACTATTACTTTTCAGGCAGCATCACGTTTTCATGTTGGCAGAGAAGCAATGGATTCAGATGGATTCTGCCAGGTGTTAGAACCTGCCAAAAACTGGAAAATTCAATAGGAAACCATTTAATTCCTATTGAATGGGGTGTGCCTCACGCCGTGCGTGTATGGGGTATGTCATTTGCACTCGTTTGCACTATACAAATTGCACGTAATGAAACGAAAGCTCAGTGCCATCTGGATTTGGGTACATTTATTGCACTTTTAGTCCAAACAAGATGTTAGAAAAAACGCATTGGACGTATGCAAGCTCCCGATGTGTGTTGCTCTGTGGAAGCCAAGAATACTCACGGAATGTACTGGAAGTGTACTGTGTTCTATTTCATGTATTATTTTGGCGTTCCGAATAGTCTATCAATGTATAAGCCTCACTATCTCTTCACCTAAAATGGTGCTATTCGAGCTATTCCATGGAATATCTGGTCCTACGGATCTGTGACGGGTGGTTGCTGATCAGAAAGCACCCATCTCTCTGGATTCAGTGTGACACTCAAATACCCACCAACCACCTCTGCCCAAACCCTTCTTGCTTCAGTTACCATGCTGGAATTCCGATTTGCGTTTATGGTAATTGTTTGCTTTGGGGAAAGGCTGGCTGAGCAAAGCATGCCTTTATAAGTGGGGATAGCTACTACAGATAACTGATGGGTAGAAACAACGTTGCCATTAGAATAAATAGTTGCACTCTTAATTGTGGGAGGTTTATTAAACTCAACTATTGTTTTTTTAAAAATATATTTACCCCAACTGCCAGCCTCATTTCCCACAGACACTATGCACTTCTGCTTATAGTTACATTTTCTGAGCTTTAATTTATGCCCTTCATTTGCAAGTTCCTACTTTCTCTGTCACTCACCTATCTTCCAAGTGAATTCGAAGCACTCTCTAAAGACTAGGGTCCTCATTATAAGGCTGGTGCACCCGTAATGAAGGGGGCCGGTATGGGACAGACCCCCTTCTTTCCAGGAAGCGCCGATTATGAGCTTCCTATCACGGGACCGGGATCACACGCTTGGTAAAACCGAGTCCCGTTAGGGATAGAGGGAGGCAATACCAGGCCAGATGGAATCTGCCCGTTATTACCTCCCTCACCATTCCCATTGAGCCCTATGGGGGCTCAATGGGAATGTGGATGGGTTCCTGCAAGGAGGAATTACCGGGTCCTCCTATGTCGGAGTAACCCGGTAAGTCCCCATTGCAGGAACCCGGTAATGGAGCCCGGATCGGAGGCAGCCATGGAGCTAAAAGCTCCATGGCTACCTCCATTCTCGTAATGAGTCCCTAGGTGCCTGATCTACGAAAGCGTTTGTCAATTGAAAAATCACATTGAATAGCGCTTTGTACATCAAACACTAAGGGCATGATTCACAGAAGCGTTTTATAATGGCACAATCTGATAGGAAAACATATTTTCTGAGCGAAAATGCAATGCACTGATTAGTTTGAATGTGGCAAGGGGTGTTGCTTGATCGCATACTGGATTCCAAATATCTCTATATATAAAAGGGAAATGTGTTGATATTTGTGTGTATCTGTTCGAAATGTTCAGCATGCTTCCCAACATGCTACAAACTTAAAATGTGGCATGTGGATAGGTTCCCTGGTTTAGGCAATGCAGAAAGTATACAAAAATAAACATTTTTCTAAATTTGTTTAAGCCTTTTTTTAAGCAGTCTGCAATGCTTGGATATGTGTCTGTGTATTTGTATTTGTATTTATTTTATTTGTAAAGCGCACCTGGCCCGGAGGCATCTGGGTGTATTTTTGCAAGAGACATAGGTTATATAAATTGAGAAGTACAGATGTTGCAACAAGGTGAACATTTACATAGAATCATAAATAAGTCAAAGAGAGATTTACAGACAAAAAGGGTGAACAGGGACCAACAATCCAAGAAAGTAGATCAAAGATTATACTGAATTTAGAGGCGAGAAGGTGCTTAAAGGAGCTCAGTTGAGTAGTGGAGGGTATAAAGAGTATAAATAAAGAACATAACGAATGAGAACCAAGATAAGCGGGAGATACAGTAAATGGCGCAAATCACGTTACAGGTGTAGGTCGGTATCCTGGTCACAGAGCCTTTTTTGGCTTTACACTTGAAGGCATGGAAGGAAGGCTCAGCTCGGAGTATGTTGGGGAGAGTGTTACAGAGTTTGGCCGCAAGGATAGGGAAGCTAGGCCCACCTGCTTTTTGAAGATTAAATCTAGGTATGGTTAGAGAGTGGGCTTGGGTGGATATCAGTGGTCGGCAAGCAGTATGTATTGTGAAACGGTTAGCTGGGTATTCAGTGGCAAGGTTGGCCTGGCATTTATGAGTGATAGTGAGGGTTTTTAAAGATATTCTATGAGCAACATGAAGCCAATGAAGACTCTGTCTATTGTCTGAGATATGAAGATTTCTGGGAAAGTTGAGAGCAGCTCTGATGGCATTATTCTGGGTAACCTGTAGTTTTTTGATGTTTCTTTGACTAGTCCTGAGGTAAAGAGCATTACAAGAGTCAATTTTTGCCATTATGAGTGTTCTAGCAACGATGATGCAGTTATTAGTAGTGAAAAAGGATCTACATGCTGTTTTAAATTTGCAGGTGTAGGCTGCTACTGAGGCCACTGCATTAGTTTGTCGAGTGAGAGATAGGGTGGAATCAAGGTAGATGACGAGAGTTTCAGTGTCATTGGACACCTTGATCAAGTTCCCATCAATGGCGAAGGATTTGAATGCTACGTCTAACTTGTTTAGTCTATTTTGTGATCCTAGGAAAAGTAACTCGGTCTTATCATCGTTCAGACAAAGCCCATGATGCACCTTTCAGGCCTGAATGACTGTGTAGACATCATTGAGTGCTTTGGAATCAGTTACGTGATCGCCAGTGATAGGGATGAGTATCTGGGTGTCATCTGTATAATTTGTGTAGGTGACACCCAGAGAATCCAGAATATCGAAGAGAGGCTTCGTAAATACATTGTATAGTGTGGGGGAGACACAGGACCCTTGCGGGACCCCACATGGGACAGGTGAGGGTTCAGCTGCTGCAGAGGGTGAAAAAACCCTCATGGTTCTATTTTCCAGGAAGGATCTGATCCAAGAAGTGACTTCCTCCGAGAAGTGAGCAGCAATTTTGAGGTGATGGCAGAGAAATTGGTGATTGACCAAATGAAATGCTGCAGAGAGGTCGAGCAGGAGTAAGAGGGACAGTTTACCCTTGTCTTTTAGGTCTTCGATTTGCGTTTTTAGGTCAATCAATGCAGTTTCAGTACCGTGTCTTGGTCTGAAACCAGATTGACGGAGTCCCAAGAGTCTGTTGGCTTCTAGGTAAGCCTGAATTTGTAGGTAGGCTGTACGGTCGAGAATTTTCAATAGAAATGGTATCGTGGTGATAGGTCTGTAGTTAGAAGAGCTGCTGGGATCAAGGTTGGATTTTTTGATTAGTGGGATGACCCAAGTATCTTTAAGGTTATCAGGGATGGTACTGGATTTTAATGAAGCAAAGATGAAGTTGGTAATGAAAGGGGCGAGGTTGTGGGCTGCCTCCTTGATGGTGGGTGCCGGGCAGGAGTTGGAAGGTTTAATTTTGTTGATGATATTTTCTTCTTCCTGGGTGGACAGAGGAGGAAAACTAAAAGGTTTGAAAGAATGTTTGGGTGCTAAGGCGTAATTTGTGGAGGGAGTAGAAGATAAGTCTGTAGGTAGGCTACATTTTTTACTATTGATTTTTGTCTGTAGGGTAGAGATTTGAACCAGAAGCGCTTTTTGGAAATTAGTACAGCAAGTGGTGTCAGTGTTGTACTTGTTGATAGGGGCTATGAGAATATACAACATACTTCCCAACATGCTTCAAACCTGAAATTTGGCATGTGGGTAGTTTCCATGGTGTAGGCAATGTAACAAGTATAAAATATACCTTTTTCAGATGTATTTATTTTTTAAGCGTTCAGCAGTTCAGGAAAACTTCAGCAGTTCATTGCTTCTAAAATGTCCAGACTATCAGCATTCTAGCTGACATTAGCAAGACTCACTTTTGAAGTCATGCAGGTGACAAAAAACAGTGCTTTTGCAGTAATGCGGGTAACAAGAAATGGTGCGTGTCTCTTCAATAGTGTCTGCAATGACGTTGTCTGCCACATCATGGCAAGACTCTCATGATAATTACAGGAACTGCATTTCCCACCGGAGTTGATGAATGTATGCCATCGCAACAGTAGGAAGCTAACATGCTTCAGTCATACACGTATGAATACAACACTTCAAGCTTGCACGCTTCAGTGCTACACATACGCCATTTATGTGGAGGTCGCTGCATCCTCAGGTGCAGATCGGAACACCAATAATGTTGCTGCGCAATCTCAATGCTCTAACTCAAATTAGCTGGAATTGAGTTACAGGATTTGTGCTTTTCCCATAGTCAGCTTTATGTGGCTTGCTCCAGAGTTGGAAACAAAGACAATTTGTTCACACTAGTTCCTACAGGAACGACTAACAATATTGTCTATGAAGAATCATTGATTTAGTTAATGAAATACACTTCAAACTAGGACTGAATTAAGAATTAGTGTGCAAAGCACAGATACACGTACCAGTGTATAATACATTATTACTATTAATAATAATTAACAATAAAATGTGAGGAATCAGTTTAAGGGATATGCAGAAAAGTGTGTATCTGGTATTTGTTTTATCAGCATCAACGGATAAAGGGTTGTTTTTCACAGTGGCTATCAATCACCCTTATGATGATTCACTGGTTCTCACCTGGTTCTCCTGCAGCTCTGTATTTATTAGAGAGGGCATTTTGAAGCATTTCTGGTCTGTTATCAAGCATGGAACATGCAGTAAATGGGTTTTCTGGGTAGAGCGCATGGTGCAGCTGCTGCAGGTGTCCTTCAGCTAAGTGGTAAGACATGAATGCCTCTAAAATGTGTATTAGCCAGAAAAAAAGCATCTGGCTTTCACACTATCAGTGCTTTCTCATTAATTTATGACCACAATTTTTACACACATGTTGAGGCCTTCTTTGCATGGGCATAGCCGCCAAACTGGTGCTGGGTCCCAGTACAGCATAATATTCTCATCTTGGTGCACATGATAGTTATCAAGCAGGTGTTTAATCTCCTTGCCATTCACCACCCTATTATTTTAGGTCCCCTAGTAAATCATGGTCCTCCAAATTTGCAAAGGCCATGGGTCTCATTACGAGGTTGGAGGTAAAGGATTACCGGCACCGGTAAGGGTGCCAGTGCTGGTAATCCCTTACCTCCATATTCCGAGGTCCCTTAGCGGGTCCCGCAATGGGCACCTGGTTTTACCAGATGCCCTTAGTGGGACCCGCTAAGGGACCAGGGAGCTAATAACTGGCCCGCTAGCTCCATCCCCATTCCCATTGAGCCCTATGGGGGCTTGAATGGGAATGGGGAATGGTTCTCGGAATGGGGACTTACTGCAGCCTCCAAGGTTGGAATGACCCGGTAAGTCCCTCTTTCGTGAACCCTGACCCGGTGTTACGCTCACCTGGTTCCCACGGGGGCGTCGACCGGAACTGGGCCGCTGTTACTTCCACCAGCGTGACGTTTAGCGCCGAGATGACTGACTGGACTGGCCCGCTCAGCCTAGTTTGTCTGGCTCGCAAGAATATTCTTCTGCAAAGGAGAAGTGGAATTAACCACCTGTGGAATTGAGTGTCAACCCACCTTCCCCACTCCCGTTGTCTTCCCACTGATCACTCTTGATGTCCCCTCCTTAGTCTCACCTGATGGTTTGGAAGGATGAGCTCTCCATCCTGCGTCGACCGCAGGGGCGCGTTGATGACCAGTTACTGCACTGGCGTAGAGGAATTGGTGAGTTCCAGTATTGACTCTAAAGTCCAATTGTTCATAAGAGTTCAAATGTCTGCTCTTCACTCTGTCCGATTCCTTGCAAGTTGCCGATGAATCCACTCGAAGATTTCCAAATGGCACTCGGTAAGATTCAGGTAAGTCTATTGTGTTTTTCCCCTTAGGGGCCGGGGTACGGTGATAAAGCAGAGTTGACTGTGCCGACCCGAGATGAGGTGAGACTCCCGTGGTAAATCAGGTAAGTTTTGTGGGGGGTAACTGGTATTGTCCTTGCTTTCTCCCCTTAGGGGTCGGGGTACGGCGATGAAGCAGAGTTGACTGCGCCGACCCGAAATGAGGTGAGTACCTCCCATGGTAAATCAGGTAAATCCTTGGGGGTAGCTTGTATGGCCTTAGAGAGTCCCCTTGCTCACCTTGCTGTCTTTGTCTCTTTAGGGGTCGGAGGGCGGCCGTGAGATGGAGAGAGCGTGATGGAATGCTGAAGTACCGCCAAGCAGGTGAGTTCAGTGCGGCGCCGTAGGAATGTTAAGCAATGCTTCAAAGATTTCTGTCTTTCAGTTCCGTGGTGAAATGGATCAGGATCCAGGTAAGGATTAAAGTTAAAACTCCTGTTCTAACCTTTATCCTTTTTGTCTTCTTGTTTCAGGAGTCCCAGGACTGAAGCGGGCGTGGCTGAAGACTGGAGCTGCTGAAAACACGGTGAGCGTTACGCTGCAGCAAGCAGAATAACGCGCAGCACGTGTGGCTGTCCAGGCGTGGTTTAAATAGCCTTGGAAGAAGATCCAGGTAAGTATTCTTCCACAGCCCCACCCAAGTAACAAAATAGTCCCTTCAGTAAAATAGTCCCTCCTAAGCCTCATTTGGCTTGAGTCTTCAAGCAGCATGGTCTGCCTCAGGTGAGTATGCAGCATGGTCTGCTTCAGGTAAGTTATCAATAATGAGCCTGGCGCCCATGGCGCCAGGACTGACTTTATCTTTATGAGCCTGGTGCCATAGGCGCCAGGACTGTACCCAAACAGCCCCTAACTGGGGCTTTTGGGCATGCTCCAAGTGACATGATGCCTGCTTCCGGGGCTGCTGGGCCTGGTCTGGTCTTCCGGGGGCAGGCATCATGACACCCGGACCCAGAATGCGGTAAGGGGGTAGCCATGGTGCCAATAGCACCATGGCTACCTCCAACCTTGTAATGAGGCCCCATGACCAAGATGTACAATTGCAATTAACATCTGTTTTGTTGCCACTAATATTGCTCATATGTTCCTCTTCAAACTCTTCATTCTAAGGATTCTCTTCTTGATCAGGCTTCATGTTTCCAGAGATCTAGGATCAGGGGTCATGCTTTTTTCTGTGGCTGCCTCCACTTTATGGAACCAACTTCCCTGTTTGCTTTATGGTATTGAAAACATCTGCTTTGCTGTGATTCCATGGAAACACATTTGTATTACCATCTACATGAGGCAACCATACATGGTTGGATCTTTGGGGGAGGGGTTCCCATCTGTTTTGATTCTGAAAGGGTGATGATTGGAAGTATTGCTTTCATTAAATGGTTTCAGTCTCCAAGAGTTCAAGGAAATTCCATGTAGCCAAGAGGATGCCTTAGCTATTTTTTGCATTTTGTTAAGACAGTCTTATATGGTATACTGAACATATATGCAGTTGTAAATATTGATGATATTGTGATAAATTCTCATTCACAATCCGAAAACTTTAAGAAGTAAAATCTGTATTTCAATGATTTCAGGTTCATTCATTGTATGAAAATGTGGGGAACATTTCGATTCTTGGGTTATGTTCTCATCCCTCACATATGGATCAATGAAAGGTTCAAACTATTTGAGTCTTGTCAGAACCAATTTCAGTATGGGATAGATGCCGTATCAATTTCTATAGGTGTTACGTTTGCACTTCCTCCTCGAAAGTCGTGCCCATCACCAAATTGCCATGCCTGCTTCTTCAGAGCAGGCATTTAAGGATCTAACAGAAGGCATTTCCTATAAGCTCAGTATCTCGCCACGCAAATATGCATGTTCCACATATCAACCAAGCCAATTGGCACCATACTGTCACATAATCATGTCGCCACATAATCATTACATAGAGTGACTTACTTTTTAAGGATGCTATCAGATGTAGAACACACTTGTGCCATTGTGTATACGGAATTACTAGTCATTAAACCACCTTTTTGTTGGTAGGCATGAGAGAGTGAGACAATCACATGCTTGTTGTTTTGCCACAAAGAGGGGCTTAATGCCTAATCTGTCCACATCCCCAACCCACTTCCACACACTGCTGCCATTTTACTTGGTCCAGCGAGCTTTGTAGAAGAGGCACTCTGAGTTCCCTCTCTGCCTGCAGGCACAGCTGAATGAATGCAACATGTTGCAGAAGCTCCAGTGGAACGTTGTTCACTTTGCCGGGAGCTGGGAATTTACATTGCCTTCCACGCAAACGTCCGCCGAGAGGGCGTCTTTGACTGTTACACCTCCTTGCCTGGACAATAGAAAGCAAAGAAGGTACTGACATCGTACGTCGGCTCTGCCTCCCGGGCGCCGATGCCCCCTTTTGACGAGATAAATACCCAGAGACCAGCGCACCCGCGCGCACCCACAAGTACATAAAAGTACTATTTACTGGTGCAGCGTGTTGCAGAAGCTCCAGTGGAACGTTGTTCACTTTGCCTGGAGCTGGGAATTTACATTGCCTTCCACGCG
This sequence comes from Ambystoma mexicanum, assembly GCF_040938575.1. Taxonomy (NCBI): domain Eukaryota; kingdom Metazoa; phylum Chordata; class Amphibia; order Caudata; family Ambystomatidae; genus Ambystoma; species Ambystoma mexicanum. The sequence goes on from NC_090924.1 coordinate 1,218,921,219, forward strand.
AATGTCCGCCGAGAGGATGTCTTTGACTGTTACACCTCCTTGCCTGGACAATAGAAAGCATAGAAAGACATTGTACGTCGGCTCTGCCTCCGGGGCGCCAATTCCCCCTTTTGATGAGATAAATACCCAGAGACCAGCGAACCCGCGCGCACCCACAAGTGCATACAGGTACTGTTTACTGGTGCATCGTGTTGCAGAAGCTCCAGTGGAACGTTGTTCACTTTGCCGGGAACTGGGAATTTACATTGCCTTCCACGCGTATGTCCACCGAGAGGACGTCTTTGACTGTTACACCTCCTTGCCTGGACAATAGAAAGCAAATGAGGTGACGGTTTATGCACGTTGTACACGTTGTGCTTACTTAGCCTGTGTACAGTGGACCCCTTTATGAGGCTGAACGCTGAAATATCTTTTCTATCTTTCACTTAAAGGTACTGACATCGAACGTCGGCTCCGCCTCCCAGGCGCCGACGTCCCCTTTTGACAAGATAAATACCCAGAGACCAGCAGACCCACGCGCGCACCCACAAGTACATAAAAGTACTGTTTACTGTTCACGGTACGCGGCGCGGGATGCAGGGGTCCTGGTTAAACAATTTTTTTTTTTTTTTTGGTTTTTAGGTTGAACAAAAGTACTCATTTAGATTTTATAACCACTTCCAGGTAATTGTCTGTGTACTACTGCTAGAGACTGACTGCTATTTTCGACTCTTTGAATCTTTGTGGGATGTTTTACACAAGAAATGTTTGGAGCTGATGAGCACTAAATGGATATTTTGTACAAAGGGAGACTTCGGGCTGTCTAGCCCCTGTACTTAGCCTCGACCAGTGATTTTGAAAAAATGGGTTGTGTTTAAACTGGTATGCACTTCTGCTTGCTGAAAGGAGTTGCCATTACATGTGCATAAAACATCCTCAATCCCGTGGGGTTACATTTTCTCCGCATTTGACGATGGAAAGAAGTAGTGTATTGCAATAGTGGATGGAGCACTTGAAGGCTTTGGGGGGGCGATGAGGTACTAGTGGGCTGATGTGGTATTGTTTGCTAGTGCTGTAGTATTCAAGTTTCATTTCAAAGCACTCTGGTATTCATACTTTAATATCTAAGTTGTAAGGTGTCTTTTTTTTTACGGTTGTTTGTGTTGGTTTTTGTGTGGATCATGCCTTCCATGCTCCTGGCCAAGCAAGAACTGTTGTTCTGATTGTTTTGCTGGAGCATGGTCAGCACGCTGTGCAACGGTAAATATGGATAGCCTTCTGACTGGAGGCCAGTTTCCTGACCGTTCACCGAATTATGCACCAAATGGTTGCAGTGAATTAAGGGAACATCTGCCTCTGGTGAACTGTACAGCAAACACTACAGGTGTCACTTCTTCACTACAGGTGGAAGAGAGTATAGGTGACAGAATTACAAACTCAGGCCTAATTATGGCACCAACTCAGAAGAGCTTATTAAGTGTACAGGAAAATCTTGGCACATATTCAATGGGGCAGATAGAGGAGGGAGCCAAACCGAAATCTGGGGCTGACAGCTCCCTTCTGGCGCCTGTGGTACTTGCAGAACTATACAGAAGGGTCTGCTTGCCTAAGGGGCTGTCTACTCCTGCTATGCCCAGAGCAGGGGGATATGACAATGTGCATTTATACGAAGCTACTGATGAGGCTCCACTCTCTCCCCCTCCTGTCACCACCTCTATTGAGCAATCCTTTGGTACTAACTCTTGGGCTAAGGAAAAAGGGCCACAAAACAGGGATGGAGAGGGGCTGGGTAGCCAAGCTGCCAACCCCTTGAAATCTTCAAGCCCCACATCCCCTATACAATATCAGTCATTCAGACCAACTGATCCTCTCATAGGACCTCCCTTTGAAGGCATTAATTCAGAGGATATGGCCTCAACATATGCCGCAATCCCCGTCCTAACAAGGATTCTAAATCTTCTGGCAAGGGTCATGACCGGACCCACGTGGACATCCAAGAACTTAGATCCTTGATATTAGTTAGTTCAGAGAAGACCTGTAAGTTGGAGGGCTATCTTTTGGCGATGGAGAGATGTGCATTGACGGGGGATGGGGCATTGCAAAGCTCAAAATCGAATTTATTACCATGATCAGACCTCGCAAACGGAATGTGAGACTGTGGCTTGTCCAAAATCCTATGCAGAGGTTCTGACAAAAGGGAACAATGATTCATTCTCCGCTCTACTGAGCAGCATGGCGGTGCTTAAAGTCATGGTGCCCACAAAAGTCACCCAGATTAAAAACCTGGAGGAGAATATTGGCATAGTGAATACTAATTTCAAAAGATTAGAAGTGAAGCTGGTAACAAGCAACAGCTCTTCTGATGCCCTGCAGTCAACTCCCAATATAGACAGCCGCTCGGTACCCCTAAGGGCAATGGAGGAAGGAGGTGATCTTGATGGTGATGAAGGGGGATCCAGGGATAGGGATTCTTCCATAGAATGTTCAAATATCATCAACCAGCACACCTCCCGTGGAGAGAAAAAAATGAGGGCTGGGGCCATCAGGCGCAGGCACCCAGGGCTCACAGTTCTATCAAAAATCCTGGAACAAAAAGTAAGAACTTACCTGCCTTAAAAATCGCCAACACCAACTCCAATTTAAAAGATATATGTGGACTCTCTGTGGAAGGTGGCATTGATTTTTCAAAACTCGACGAGGAAAGCAAAAAAGCGTTAGAACTGAAAGAACTGGGAACTCCAAAAAAAACAACTTAGCTGTAACTATGGACTATGTTCAGTGTTCATCAGAGCCCACAATCCCAGAGGAGGGTGATTATGGGGATGCCTCTGATACCCTGATTGAGGCTATGAGCCTTAAGGGCCACAGTCAGACACGTAAACAAATAAAAAAGAAAATGGCCAAAAAAATGGACAAAACTCCAATGACGTTCTGTCCTCCCTAAAAAATACCATAAACCAAACAAAAAATAATGAAAAAATACCGGGCCCTAATGATAATACGGACTTGAAGCTCTTTTTCATACCAAAAACTAAAATTAGTCAGTGCAGTGGTTCGGAGGATGATGGCACTCTATCCTCCCCTCACACTATACCACCAACACGTCTATTGAGAAATCCCACCCCTGCACCCCAAGAGAAGGCCATGGTTGGGGAATTACTAAATGGAGGGCTACGGGGAGTGGGCCCCACCTCAAATGCAGGGGAGGCCAGTAATGCAGGGGAATCCCACACTGCAGGGGCTCCTTTGAGAGGGATTGTTGGGGGGGAACCGCCACCGGCATTGGTATCCACCCTAGTTCCTAGCGAGGACATTAAAATCTTGGTAAAACAGGCCCTAAAGAATTTGTTAGAAGATCCGAGCAGGCAGGGTATTAGATTCCCGGCCACCTATAGCCAGTGGTCGAAGTGTACAAAAAAAGTAGTGGAACTATGTTCCCTGCTGGCCTGCCCCCGCTCCTCACAAACCCCATTGCTGCACCCCCTCACAAACACAATCTAAGCCCCCAAACAAACACACCTGCTCTTTTTGGGAATGGTCAGTGCTGTGCACTGGAGTGCAAACTTCAACTTCTTCCTACACTTTTATTTTAAAACTAAACCATTGCAGAACGGTCTCTTTTTAAAATAAAAGTATAGGAACAGTGAAGCTTAAAATTAAAAAGTATAGGAGCACCGCTCCCCACCGCTCCCGCCCACTTCGACCTCTGCCTATAACTGGACCGAAGCAAAGTACCATTCAATTGAGAAGATTATGTTGGGATTGAAAAACATCAAATTGAACCCCCGATTATGATTGGGTTGGGTCAAGAACCAAATAACTTGACTAATAGTCCCTGTATACAATTGAGGCATGGGGGCGGCAGTGATGTTCAGCCCGTTATGCAGAACTATGCATCACATCCCAATGAGGGACTTTCAGCACGGGTAAACCAATCTTGCCTAGATTCTTCCAAATTACAGCAAATTCCTACATCTGAGCAATATGATATTAGAAACATCCCTGAAAGAAATATGAACTCCCACCCGCCTAAAGAATGGGAGAACCTGGCACGAGCTGCGCACACTTCAGAAGGGGATAACTGTAAGTCTCATAGGCCTGACGTATGGGCACTAGGTAATGATCTACAGAAAGAAGGGGTGAACCGGGTATGTCCTGAATACCCTATAGGGGGGAGAATCACATTCCCTATAGGCCCAATGAACGGGCCTCAACTAATGAGACACACAATAGAATTGATTGGAGAGTCCCACACTTTACGGATTGCCCTAGCATTATGCTATATTTTATGCTTCCGCAGGGTGGTCCTAGGTCGCTAAATCGCCCAAGAGTTTTAGCCCTCTTCAGTGAGATAACTAGACTCTCCATGATCTCATCTGGCGACATCAAACTGGTGGACTTCATGCACCCATTGAGATTTGACTATGTAAGATTGGTATTCTTCTCCCAGGCCATTATGGAACTAGTGGCTTCGGAAATTGACTCCCTCCACTGCTTCGGCTTTGATCTCGAACCATTTAATAATAGACTGATCAGACAAGGTGTTGAGGTAGAGGGGAGTTGTTTCTCTCAAGCTACCTCGTATGTACACTCAAAAAGGTTTGAGGGGGTAACTGCACAAATTCAAACTCCAGAAACTGATCTAAAATGGCTGGCACAAACATTGAGTGAATCACTAGCTAAAATTCAAGTTTTAAATGGGAAACCATAGATTCCTTTACCATATACAGTTGTATCTTGGAATTCATGTTGATGTCTGACAGCATTAGCCTCCGAAGTGAAGCAAGTATTTTTTGTCTCCAAGAGACATGGGCTCTCGCTCCTTTGGTGCTGGACGGTTACTGTATACATCAAGTCCCAGCAGTAAAAAAATCTAGAGGTAGACCTCCGGGGGGGGCATGCTTATTGCAATTAGAAATTCGCTACCCTTCAAATGTCTTAAGCTTTTTTCGCTTCATAAGGGATGCATTGCCATGCTGTTTGTTGCACTTCTTCCTCCCCACTCCCCTCGGACATCTGTTGATAATGAGTGTATACTGGTGTCCTGAGCTTGATTTGAAGGAATTTATTAATTTGAACAATGCCATGATTCAGGAATGCCAAATGTTGTTTAAAATACTGAATATCATGTTCATGGGTGATTTTAACTCTGAAGCAGGTTTGCGTTCAAAGGGGGCCCTTGAGGAGCCCTCTCTTTGTCCCATGAGTCATGGCTGCTCTAGAAAGCGCCTGCAGGGATTGCAGTGGAATTATTTTTTGATGGGTTGGGGCTTAAACTGTGTTAATGATTACATGAGTAAGGGTGTGTCTGAACCTGGACAAATGGTTCTGAGTCTTCCACTATTGACTACATTTTTGTGAACATGCATCTACTCAACATCATATCCGATTTCACTATATCACCCTTCATGGTTAGTGATCGCAGTGTTCTTAAACTGACCTTGCAGGTGCATGCTTTGGCTGCCTCCAAGGATTTATATCCATTGACGATGGAGCTCAACAATCTGGGAAGAATTAATTGGCACTGTGATAACATCCAGAAAGTAAATAAGGTCTTTTTTCAGGACTACGATAAATATGGTCTTGATAAAAAAAATTAGAATCTACACACATGGGGACTTTTATTGTTATGTTAAGGGTGTTATCCTAGGTCCCCACGGGATCAAGAGATCCAAGAAATTAGGCTTTTCCCATACTCATGTCTTTGATCCCATACTCATGTCTTTGATCCGTCTATGTACCTGCTCAAAAAAGAGAGGGATCATGAGATTTGTCTTTTAACAAAACTGCCGTTTACTCCCAAATTGGGGGAAGTGATAGAAAAGGCAAAAAATAAATGGAAAACCAAAGTGCGTACATTAAAAGCAAAAATCCTCCAGAAGGATGCGGAAAGTATACTAGAGGCCCTATCCAAAACAAACATGATAAACTTTTGGACCCTTATTAATAAGAGAGGTGAATCCCTAGCTAGAGAACAAGGAGTGTGTATTTCCTCTGCAGTTTGGGAAGGGCACTTTGGCTCTCTATACTGTCCACCTACCACTAATTGGCTGGTGCCGACAGATATGATCAGATGCCAATGGAATATCCCTTTTACACTGCTTGATATACAAAGACTTATATCAAGATGCTCATCGTCATGGGCACCAGGACCAAACATGCTCGCCAATGTTGTGTTTAAGGGTAACCCGAATTTGTGGGCAAAGATTCTGTTTCTTTTGTTTAAGGACATCATTATATTTAGGGTATTTCCAACAAGCTGGCACTTGTCGTATGTGGTTCCTATCTATAAAAAGGGTGATAGGTCTATACCATCTAGCTATAGACCTATCGCCCTGCTGGATGCTGATTCAAAATTCTTTGCATCCTTAGTTCTGGAACTCATCCATTCCTGGATGGATGCAGAGGGATTACTCTCACCCCATTAATTTGTTTTTTTTACGAAAGCAGTGGGTACAGATGCTGGGGGTCTTCTTCTGTCTATCATGCAGCAACAGACCAGGTTAAGAGGCAGTCAACCAATTTACTTAGCGTCAATTGACTTGTCCTCTGCTTTCGATTTGGTAAATAGAGCTACCTTGTAGAGGAAATTATATGCTCTAGACATGCCTCCACAGTTGCTAACCATTATCTATCACCTCCATGTTGAAACCAAAATTAGGGTCGACTTAATACTGAGGGAAATCTCTCGGAGGAAATCACTACGAGCAATGGTCTTAGACAGGGATGCATGTTCGCGCCAACTATTTTTAATCTGTACTTATCTGATGTTTGCCCACATTTGGAAGGTGCATCCTTTGCTGCTCCAAAAGTGGAGGGCACCAAGATTGTCTGGACCGCCTATGCTGACGATGTACTCCTCTTTGACCAGACCCACATAGGTTTTACAACGTGTGCTGTCCTCATTTAAGAAATATACTGCGGAAAATTCACTAGCCATTAAGCAGACAAAAACTGTCATCATGCGACTAAGCTACAGGGAATGTGCTATTAGATTTGCCTGGTTTTTAGATCATGCCAAACTCTCAATATGCCATGCCTTTCGCTATCTAGGCTATCCCATATTTCAGTACGTAAATAGGGTAAATCTATGTATCTATTTGGATAAGAAAACCACTCCATTGATTTCCCAACTGCAAAAAATTGATAACAAATATGGGAACTTTTCGATGTTACCCTGTTTGAATGTGTACCGAAGCAAATCTATTGCTCAGTTTTGTTATGGGATGGAACTCGCCCCCTCCTGGTTTAGAAGTGAATTTCCCAAATATGAGGCCCACATGCTGAGATCTATGGTCTGGTGTCTTCCGAAATGCGTCCCACTTGCGGCGATACGCTACGAAATTGGGCTGTTTTCTTTATTAAGCATAATCGTGTGGCGTATAGTATCACTATACAGGAAATTGCTTGTGGGTAAGGACTCCACCTTGCATTGAATCCTGGCACGGCACCTGGCTGCTGGCGAGGATTCATCCATGTTACTGCGGGAGTTGGAAAGGGAGGCCCAGGAGTCCCTCACAGAAGTCGGGGTCTCAAAAGAAATACTTATCACGAATCCCATGACGGTTAAGAGACTCATGCAGCAAGTATAAGGCAAGGTTCGCTTGCTACAAGTGTGGAATGCAGATTCTGTAATCAAGATGCTAGGGACGTAACACTGGAACACTTGTTGACTCAATGTGTGGGACTTAGACAAGCACGCATTGAATATTTTTCCAAATTTGTTCCTAATCCAGAATGTGTTAACTGTGAAGCGCTTTGTATGGATATGTTACACGGCTCCAGGGTTAAACTGCAACTGGCGGTTTTACGCTTCCTAAAAATAAAATGCGAACTGCAAGGATGAATATTGGTACTATGTTAAGAGATTTAGATTGCTTCCTTAGAAACTGGTTCAGGAAATGGTTTGATTGTCAATGAAAAGTATGAAAATGAAATAGGATCTGATCTAAGTATTATGTGGTCAATAATTGTAAAGGTTTGGAATGTGTTAACAAAAAAGCTGTTTAGTTCTATTGTGTTATGCAACATGAAACGTCATGGACGAAGAAAAGTGATGTCTTTGCTTCAACTGTAAAATATTCTGTGAAATAACAGGTAATGACATCTTTCCTGTTTTTAGTTATGATTAATGTGTATCATATTTTTAGCCGCTGTAATTTTATGTAATTGTACTTGAGATTTCTATTTTTGTAAAGGTTACTGTGTAGCCAAAACAAATAAAACAAAAAAAAATGAATGCAACATCCTTAGTATCTTGCCTTTTCCTCTCAAACTAACAAAAACCACTGACTCGCTTTCAAATCCGCCAAAGCATTTAGAGACCATGCAAATGGCAGCGAAGTTCGGTATAAATCCTAATGCCATAACCTTCTCCCACAGCCCCACATGGCTGCCTGAGCATTGTGTGGATACCTGGATATTCGCTGGAAATGCCTTGTTAATATCAAGTTATCTCAACATTTATAAAGCACCATACAACCACAGTGTTGGCCAGTAGCAAAGAGTGCCATTGCGTAGCACATTGTTGCTCATTGCACTGCTTCTGGTTGAATGTGCCATGTTAGGTATGTATAATGGCAGTCATAGAATCATTAAGGGATAGTCCTAAGGATGTGCCGTAATTTAGTAATGGTCTGTAGACAGGCACTGTCTAGGCAATGCCTGGTTAATGAGGTCAACAACCTGGCAATACTTAACAACACAAAAGTAATGTGTATCCTACAAAAGGAATAACTATTGGGTTTCTCAATGCTTGCTTTTTTCTTGTGACCCTGACCTATGCCTCATCTGATGGGTTTCAAACAGTGCACAGTTTGTGGGTGGCAACTCTTTACTCAGATCATTTCATGTGTCACAAGATTCAGTCTAGGGGACCATCATCCAGATAGTTTCTTGCTGATCTGAAGAATATTGGTAGAAAATCAACTTCATTCTGAGACACCAGAAGTAAAGCACCTTTTAGGTAACACGAATGGCATACTTTCTTGCAGTAACAGGACTTGATTGTTTAGTGATACTGCCTAAAGAGCCCCTTTACGTACACTTATAAAAGTACTTCTTCCAAGGTTCACATGCTATCCTGTGCTATGTGTTTTATTAATCATGCTTCCCCATCATCTACAGTTCCTAGAACAGTTAGCAATCAGTAGGCTAGGTAACAGTTAAGCCGGCCTTAACGACTCCATTCATGCTCAGGAGGATTGTCATTGTTTTTCAAGGCATTTGCTGATGGTGTGGCAGCAGGTGGATTTCAGTTACCACTTGAGGAGTTTGTATTCTTGGAGCCTATTTCATTGTTTTTTTCCCAATAACCAAATGGTTCTCATAAAATGCCCACATAATCCCAGTGGACTCATGATGGTTAATAAGTACTGATGTGCCCAAGCTTTGTGATGGTACATACAACGGGCCCCGTTGTAGGTTCTTGTGGCAGAAAGTGCATTGGACATCCTCAGTTTGAACAGTGTTCCTTTATTTCAATGAACCTCAGCTGTCTATTGTTGTATTCATTCCTGCAGCCCTTTTATGGTGGGGATGGATTTGGAACACACACTGCTTCATCATCACTGCTGTCATCTTGGTCAGACATGCCACACCCCACTGTATCCTTACCTATGCATTGTAGCCTTAGCCTTACTGCATCCTGTGTACCTGTACACATTAAATCTATCTACTCCAATCCATTTGCCTTATTAGTTATTAGTGTATTGTATTTCTTTTATCGAACTTGGATTTTAGTTTCCAATTACCCAGTGATTAATATGTGCAAGGAAAATTACAGTATGCACACATGTATCCTATATAGAGTATGTGATACACTACATATGAGGGTCAAAATAATAATTGCATTTAATGATATATCACTTGGTACACATGATATATCTTATTCATTAGCCCAATTATCTACTTTATTACTGTCAATTATTTGTCTTAAGTAAGGTATGTCCTTTTTCGTGGATTGTATATCATTTTGAAGATTAATTAATAGTTCTTGTCAAGGCCAGTCATGTACCACGTACCTCAGCTCTTGGGGTCCCCAGGAGTCGCTTGCAATGAACACAACCATAGAAACTACCATGGCGCTTAGGGCAGTCCAGTGTGTGCCGGCGCAGGCCACATAGCGTCCCATTGACTAGGTAACCGGATTACTACCTTAATCAACAGGCACTCCTGTCAAGCCCTGTTGCCTAGCAATGACGTGGCTACGCGGTCACATGACGGTTCTCCCAGCTATATCCTTTCTCTGGCGTACTACCGCAGCGCTTCTGTTTGAAGTGGTTCCGCGCATCTGTTACTTTGGAAACCGTTACTTCTGCTTCGTTCCTGGAATGTTTCCGGACCTCCACATTCTGGTTTGACTTGTCAGCTGTTATCAACCTCAGAACGTCCCAGACCTCCCAAATGCATTCTCCTTGTATGCCTCCATGCTGCCAGCAGCACAATGTAGGCCACATTTAACAGTTGCAACATGGGCTGTTTTTGCCTGGGCAAGTTATGTAGAATAAGTACTGTGCTTTAAGATATTCCTTGACATTTAAAAGTGCTTTGTGAGGTACAGTGGTGAAAGAAATCTTATGATGGTATAGAATTGTTTTAGACGATTAGCATCTTTAATTGCGTTGGTTACAGTAGGTTTTATTAGAGCAATATTTACTGAAATATATTTGATTTTATGTGGTTTTCTTATGCAGAGTAGGTACTGTGATTTAAGATATTCCTTAAAATAGAAAACATGTTTTTGAGGTACAGTGGTGAAAAAACACTTTTTATTTATAAAGTTTTTTCAGTGTAAGTTTTAGAAATGGAAGCATTTATCATTTGTGTTTAATCTTGGTTTTAGTCGTTTGTATTTTACAAGACTAGGTGTACGGATATCATAATTATATTTGTTTCTTTAGAGCATTTGTTATTAATGCCTACGAAGAAGCATGAAGAACATGCTAGAAGAGAGGATAATTTGAAGGGAAGTATAGTTTTATAATATAGTTTTTTTTTTAAAGTGGTGTTTCAAAGTCTGTAAATATAAATAGTAATGACAATACATTTATAGTTGTTATTGACAATACTTTTGATAATGTCCAACTTCAGATAGGAGATGTGCCAACAGAACAAATTAATGGAACATAGTATATTTTAAATAAAAGTGTGAAAGAAAATATGCATCAAATCTGTTAGTAGTTAGTAAAAGTAAAAAAGAAAAGATTTTTACAAGAAAAGAAAGGAAATGTCCTACAAATTTGAAACATAGGAATAAAGATATATATATATATATATATATATATAAATATTCTACTCTTGAGTCTTTAAAAGTCTTTGGAGAGGTGTGACACCAAAACTAGATATGTTTTGAAGTGTTTTTTGGAAAAGAAAAAAATTACAAATGTTCTCATAGGAAAAGAAAATTGTTAATTGTTAATTGTTGTATTGAAAAAACGTAAGAAGTTACTTAAGGTGACCACCCCATTCCATAGAAATATAGAAACAGTTCATGCACATACACATGACAACTTTTTTGACGTTTCTGTCGGAGAGTGGAAACACACTTTTCACATGGAAAGATTTTTAATGAAGAGAATTCCATTCAAGGAAAGAATGTGCCCCTTGCTATTGATGAGAGTGGATGTAGCTATGAAGTGCAAGACGGTGTGATTTAAAAAAAAAATAGAAGAAGAAATCCTAAGGACTATCAGTAAAGAAAAGTTTAGGTCAGTCTGGAATAAAACCTAAAAAGCAAAGTGAGGTATGGAAGTGTAATTATATGTGCAATATTGATACATGTTCTTGTAAACTCTTAAAGAGATGTTTTGCAAGTGTTGCACAAAAATGAATGTTCAAAGACAGATTATTATGCTGCAGAGAATAGATGACTGTGAAGTTCATAACATATTAGGACTTCTGAGTCACTCTCTAGCTTGCCTTCATGAAAGTAGATGTAAGAGTCAGTTTCATCATATACAGATGCAGGCTGCACATCATAGTAAAATGAGATACCTTCTGGTTAAACTGTATCAGAGCAAAACACCAAGTATATCTTTGCACTTTTAAATCAAACACCTTTGACTTGAACTGTGGAAAGTTTCGTTTTTACACTTCACATGATAGATATAATGCATTTAAAAGATTATGGGCCTCATTACAAGTGTGGCAGAGTGAAAATAAATTGGCGGTAATCGAATTACTATGGCTTTTCCTGCTCCGCCATATTACAGACATGGTCCTGGAGTTTAGCTGTAGGTAAACCCTCCAACCCTCGGGCCAAAAATTGCCAGTATTAACGCCATTGTAATTCCACTAAAAAAGCCCCCTACAGTCCTATGGACTTGAAAAAATTGGGATTTACACCACCACGGGCCACTTGTAATCCGGCAGTAATGGCGCTGGACCAAGTGGCGGTAACGATAATTCAGTTTGATGGTGTCTGGGAGAATTTACTGCCCAGATACCACCAAACTCTAATGAGGCTCATATGTGTACTGTAAGAAACCAGAAGGTATTCTCATATCTACTCCCTAGGGATCTTCTGTTCAGGTGACCAGGGAAGGGCCATAGATCTTGGATCCTAACCCTGGGGGTGGACTAGCAAGGGTTGATCACCTGAGCAAAGAGTCCTTAAGGATTGGGAGAGAGTTCCAGAGGGTGAGACACAGTATCCCTCATTTCCTGACAGTAACATCATTTATTCTCCCTTTTCATTCTTATCCTATTTCTTCCGCTAACATGAAGGCCAGTACTGGGATGAAGAAGATCAGCCCAAGAGTAATGAAGGTTACCTAGGAAGAAATCCATTATGGTGCTGGGATGAAGACGAGAGAGACTGAAAGTTACAGGTCTCAATGCCAGGCACGTCCCAATAATTTGCCTGATTAAAGTCAGGCAAACTGGGAGATCAGGCTTGAGATCAGGAGCAGGATAGCCAGCACAGCTCGTAGAAGACTGGAGGAGTAGAGAACGCCAAGACGCTGGAGAAGGACACTGTATGGTAAAAGGTCAATGTGTGGCTAGGGGTCGTGTCTACAAGAAGCTGGAGAACCAGAGAGAAGGGAGTCATGGAGCTTAACAGTCCCTTCAGCGTGGCCGAGAAGTGCTTGTTCCCCTGCACTGAGTAGTCCTCCAGGGTTGAATGAGGGGCAGGTGGTACGACCCTGACCTCCAGTCCTTCAAAGCAGTTGACAGAAGAAATTAAAGAAAGGAAGGCATCAACCAGTGAGTTTCAAAGAGATGTGCTGAAACCCTGTGCCGGTCTGCATGTGAAGGCATTACATTGTATCGGTGTGGTCTCATGATGCTGGCACATTATCGAAAGTCTCAGAGTGAAATTGACTGAAACGAATGAAAGGTTTAAAGCATTACATTGTATCTGGGCGCTAGCGTGCAGGCAGCACGTTCCCGAAAAGCCTCTGATAGAAGTTAATAGAAAAAGATTGAAGTTCAGAAAGTAAGAGAAACTACGTTGATGGAATTAAAAAGCTGACAGAGTGAATGTGCAGCCAAGGGGAGCCAACAAAGCTTGAGCAAACTCCCAAATGGGTAAAACTACGCTAACCAGCAAACCCACATTAAAAAACAGAGTAAAGGCTTTGAGAGAAATCCAACAGTGTTTTAAAGAGCATGAAGAAGCCTGAGACCTTTTCCAAAACAGATAGACTTCGATGAGTACTTTCAAATTTGTGAGCCTCAAGGAATTACCAAGGTGGCAGAGAGTGGGGCATGGGCCACTGATTGTGTGATCTGTAATAGGTGGGTCATGCAGCCTGTTAAATACACCTGGACCAGGGAGGTTCAGCCCATCTGGAAAGAGGCTGGAATATTGGGGAAGGGAACCCCTGAGGTCCTTTGAACAATTGGATTGTAAACTACAGTTTGAAGTTTGGGGAAGAGATCCCCCTAACTCATTTAAACATGTGTATTATGAACCAAGGCAGGAAGCTTTGGGAAGCTCATTTGATCTACTTCATTGTGATGCAGTAGATCAAGATATATTTTCAACAGAAGACAAGCTATGCAGATTTGTACCAGTTTTTAACAGCCAATTCGGATCATAGTCTGCAGTACCGTTCTAGCTGTGTCGATGATTTAGCCAATGACACACAGTGGTGCATTGAGATGACTATGACCATGCCATTTCATGAAATCTGCACATACAATATGACCCAATAGGACGCCAAGCTCCTTCAACGCGGCTACAGATCTTTGCGGCTGATGCACTAGCCAATCATATCAAGTGCTGCACCTCTGTGCCTGCACGTGACTCCTATCTGCATCAATAAATGGTCTGATCACATGTTGCGATGTATTGACGCAGCTACGCCCATGCCATATGAGGACATCTGCGTGTGTGCAAGCGGCAGTGTGTAGTATAAGGAAGGGGTGGTATTGAAGTAAGACAGACACAAGTGACCACAGTTCAAGGGTGTTTATTCAACTTTCACAATGGGGTGAAACACAACTATCTAAACCTAAATCTATATATGGGAGCAAGCTACAACCATCAAATAATAACAATGCAGTCCTAATGGAGTCTTTGTCAAAATAAAAGGACCTATACTAAAAAATACTATTGCCTATCCTTACTGCTACGTTACAAATAGTGTTACAAATAGTGTGGGGTAATGTTCATGAAAAAGAAAGAAGTGTTCACAAAATGATAAGTGAAGATGTTTGGCTGTTGGCCTCCTTTCCCCACGTTTTCAGCATGGAGCAAGGTGGTTCACTCGAGCAAAGCACACACTCTGGCTTCATCGACACAAGGAGGCAGATCCAATTTCAGCATCAGTGTTTTCTGTCCCAAGTCACTTTTCTCATCAAGCTCTCTTGATTCAGAGGGTACTGATGTACACAACAAAAATAGAAAGTTATTTTCTTCTTGTAATTATTTGATTCAAGTGCCTCTCCCTGGACCCCCCTCAGCTGGGCTTAGATCCCTTTTCTATTACGGTGGATCCCCCTCTTCGGGGGTCATATGCCTTTATTTCAAGGTTCCAAAAAGATTCCTTCTCGGGTGACTCACGTTCACTGTGGATCCCCCTCAGCCGGGCACAGATCCCTTTTCCACTTTCCAATAGCCCCCCTCAGCCGGGATGGGACCAATTGCAGTACACTTTATACTTATCAAAGACTTTCAAATGTACACAGAGTTTTGCAGGACCACTTCGATACAAATGTCCTTTTTTACAATGCAGTCCCATTCAGTTGCATACCTAACAGAGACCTTCAAATGATCACCCACGTGGTGCCAGACTACTCTGTACACTGTATCTTATTTGGCTTTTTCAAAGTACATTCACTACCTTAGTTTCCACGTATTCACTCTTCACATTACATGTGCTTAAACACTGTCCTTTGTTGATTTCTTCATCCAATGTTGATGCTTGCAATCTTGGTTCAAACACAAGCTGATTTTGTATCAATTTCTTTGACTCACCGGCTGTGCTGCTTTTACTGGCGTGGCTTTCTTGCAGGAGCCAAGGACAGTACCACAGCGGCAATCACTCCGGCTGGACTGGGTTATCGACACAGGAGTGCCCTGGACAACTTTGATGCAGAGTTTAGGATTGTTCAGCTTCAGTTTCCAGTCTTGGGCTTCTCACTTTCTAAGGCTCATGAAAATAACGGTTTCTAGACGCCAACAGTACTTCCCATCTTTCAACCTTCTCCGGTCTCGCCGTCTTTCTCCTTGTGTTAAACTATCATCTTAGACGTGATGCTTCCTTGTGTGCTTTTCTTCGCTCTGTGTGTGCTTTTGTGCTGTGCCTTTAATCCGTGTGGGGAAGCGCGATGGGAGTCAGGTGTGTGTAATAATCAGTAATTGCCTGACATTGGCTGACCATGGTGTTGGGACATGTCAGGTATACGGCGCTGATGTCAGTCCGTTGTCCCTCACGAAGAACTGTCCATGAGAAAGAGTTTGTGTCAGTTAAGGGGGGAGGTTTGAGCTTCTCGGTATCCTACCTGATAAGATGGGGAAAAGGTAATACAGGGAAGGGGATACCGTGTCTCACCCTTCAGTGTCCCACTTCCACTCCCCGAAGACTCCTCATCCAGGTGATCCTCCCGCACTGCTCCACCCCCAGGAACTGGATCCAATAGTGATGGCCGTATCCTGGCCACCTGGATGACAGGTTCCCGGGGACTGGTGGGTGAGACACCTTCAGGTTTCTCACAGTAGTCATGAATAATCACCCCACCTACAAAAATAAGTTTATATTGATCTTTGCTTTCCCTTGTCTTGTGATTTGTTCAGTTTGTCTATTTTTTGCTTTACTTGTTTTTCTTTTTTTTTAATTTTTCATTTTTGCAGCATTTTCTTTTTAGTGTTTTCATTGTTGTTGTTCTACATTTTCCTCACCCTGATAGCAGCATCAGCGATGACAATGCCACCTGGGACCCAAATCGGCCGCCACCCAGGAATAAAGCAACTGGAATGAAGACTACTGCAGATAGTGAAAGAACACTGCTCTAAAAAGGCAGAGGACATACTATGCACATTGTGCAAGAAAACACTAGGATGTGGCCCTTCTAATGTTCAGTCACAAAGCCTGGGAACATCAATCATGATAAATCATCTGGTGCAAGTCCACTGGGATGATGTGGGCGATGTGTTTCGTAAATCGCACATGCACTACAAAATAAAAATTCATGGAAATCAGCACCACCTCCAGCACCTGCATCCACCAGTTGGACATCACCGACACTGAATGAAGCCTTACCTTCCGCAGCAGTGTCAACTTCACTTGCTTCAATTTAACAGCTCCCAATATATCTTTTATGAGAGTTCTGTGTGAACTATACCACAAATGGGCAGCTGTGTGAGGTGCCACAGCTACGAGGTACAGTAATATACATTTATATCGTCATGGGTGGGGACGTCAGAGGTCACTGGATTGCAGCCATTGTTTAGCATTAGTTTTGAAGGAATAGAGGGCAGGTGAAGCTCTTAAGGTGTCTGGTATTGAGTTCCAAAGTTGTGCTGCCAGGACTGGAAAGCTAGATCCTCCAGTATTTTTAAATTTAAAGTTAGGGATTCTAAAACTATTGGACTGTGCCTTTCAGATAGGATGTACAGAAGTGTGTTTAGTGAATCTCTCTGTTAGGTATATAGGTGCTTTGTTGTTGAAGCATTTGTATGTTAGAGATGGTGTTTTGAACTTAATTGTGTCTTTAATGGCTAACCAATTGGTGGATAGTCTTTGGTTGGAAATGTGCTGACTTTTGGGAATGCCAACGGCCGCTCTTAGGGCATTATTTTGGAGGATTTGGAGTCTGTTAGTATTCTGTTTGCTGGTGCCTAAGTAAAGTGAATTGCAGTAATCCAATTTGGACAGGATTAGTGCCCGTGAAATTGTAGTGCAACTTTCCGTGGTCAAGAATGGTTTACATGCATAGATTAATTTGCACGTGTAACATGCCAACATTGTACCATTATTTTGAGTGTAAATCTTTTTAAAGTATAGTCATACCAATATTTCAAATAATAAATAAGCTACACTAAGAACCTAACAAATGTAATTTCCATACTTCTTGTAAAATCTGGGTGCGCCCTTTGTTTGGCCATTTACAAACATGAGAAGTTAATAAAGACATTTCAAAAAGTACACATTACAATATAATAATGATATCTACATTTTAATTACAGTACTTCTTTTATAATTTGGTGTGTGTCCTTTTTTTGGCCACCTACACACTTAAGAAGCAAATGACAATTTTGTAAAACGACTATATAAAAAAAATAAAAAACATCCACAGTGTTATGACTCAACACATTGTGCAAATCTTAAAATGTCCACGCTGCAAATAGAACATCTTTAAACATTGAACATACTAACACTTAAAGTAAGCTGCTTTATTTTTTTAATTGAATTGGGATACTTTTTCAAATGTTGTGTGTGTCCTTATTTTGACCACCTACACACATAACAAGTAAACACAGTATATGTAAATCCTTCCCTAAAACTCTTATTAGTAGTTAGATGTGAGATGTGATTTATTTTATTGTTTTTGTGTCTACATCCCATTGTTTACTTCTTTAATATGTAAACAGCCATGACATTCTACACTCCCTAACACTCAAAGAAATGTACATGGAACAATTTAGGTAACCTAGCTAGCACTTATAGCAAATACTTGTACATATTAAAATATACACTGTTCTACACAACAAAACAGAAGTAGAAGACTGCAGAATTATCTTTTCTATTCTAATGTATGTCATCTTCAGAAATATCAGCTCTGCATTTATTTTGTATTAATTTTAAAATACATCCTAGTAACAATCCATCTTCTACTTTACATAAAACACTTATCCTATTCTTCCATTTCAAACTTTAACATTTACAAATGTAGCTTGGTGGGCGTGACTATAGGGTCATTTACAGTGTATCTTTGAAACATAAATAATACATACTTATTAAAAATTACATTCTGCAGTGTTGATTGTAAATTACAACCACAGTCACTATGCTGCATGTCTTGGAATGCTTTAGTTAGAAGACCAGAAAAATGTACACTGTTCTGATCAGGGATAGGAGCATATACACATATTTCAGAAATATCCTTAGTAGTGTAATCTTTCTAACATTGTAGACACCTATGATTCCTCTTGTAACTAATTCCTGCATTCCTATCTACACTAATAGTCTCCTGAAATATAAAATTGAAGACAGTCATTAAACATTCTTGAGTATCTTCTTTTGTATTAAAAATTGTTGATTTCTACGTGCAACAGCTACTACATTTCGGATTGACAATGACAAATGTGTATTGTATGTTTTTTCATCTGCAGATATTTTAGGAAATGAAAGCTCCACATATAGCTGCTTGTCTGCTGCGGAAGCTGTTTCTTGCATAAATGGTGTAATTTGAAACACCATATACAAATCTGCATCAGAATCGCATTCAACTCCTGTTTCATTACTAAATTTGAAATGAGAGTATTTCATAGTTAAACAATTATCCAAATCCAGTAGATTCTGTTGTTTTGTTAGTATTGAGAGGAATGATTTTCACTGACTCCTTATGTTTCCTGGCTAAGTGGTTAGCAGGTACTGGTATACGGTTCAGGTGAGGACCATACAGTAAATGTTACCTATTATATTCTTCAATGCAAGAAATGTCAGCTGTCACTTTTATTTAATCAAAGTTTATTAAAAATGAACCTACAATATTTTTAACATGTGACAGAGCTACATATGAAATTCCTTCTTTAAACACTGTATGGCCAATGTCAATAAGTGCTGCTTCAAAAGTCAACCTGTGTGATTTATGAATAGTAATTGCATATGCAGTGGTATCCTTAATATGCATGAAACGTGCAAAGGCCCGAGAAATCAAATGAGTTTCTTCTGCAAAGTCAAACTTTACTTCAACATGTACACTATTTATACTGTGAGGAAAAGTGTGAAATGAAATCACTCTTCCCATTGCTCCATCGACTAGGCAAATTTCTACATGCAAGTTCCTCTTTAACATTACTTGTGCATTGATGCACAGTTTTAAAACTGCTTCTAGACCTGCTGTTTTAGAAATTGAAATCTGTAGCTGAACTAATCAAGCTTTCGCTCTCTTATACAACTCTAATGGCTTACCATGACCATATAAAACATCACACAATTTTATCTTGACAATATTTTGCTTCTCTGATTGTAGAATTGTACAGTTAAACGTTTTACACTCTGCAAGTGTGCACATCAAAGCAACACAAAAAATGTTTCTTTCCTGAAGAGTCAACATGACATCAGGCGGACTGCAATCTGCATGAAACATGCTGGAAATCAGTCCTCCCTTTAAGACTGCTTTCACATTCTCCTCAAGAACACCTACACAAATCATATTAAACATTTCTGCATATTCTGCAGATTACTTCATATTAATTGTAAGTTCTTGGAATTTGAAACAATTCCAAAGGTTAAAATGACCAATGCTTCCTATACTTTGTTGAATATCCTTAGATTGCAGCATTTTGAAAACTGTTTGACATTTCACAGGAGTTAATTGTAACAAATCTCCAAAAACAAGTACATGTTTACCTCCAAACAAAATCCTTTAGTCAATTTTCAGAACCTCTTGCATTCGCAAGTGAACGAAAGCTAGCATCAAGTTAGACACCATGGTTACTTCATCTACAATAAAGGTGTTTAATGTTCTAAGAACGTTTCCTTCCTCTTGTGCTGCATTTGATACAAGTTTTTGATACTCTAGTTTGTTGTCATGCTCCACGGGTAGCATGAACAGTCAATGTAAAGTAACACCTCCTACATTGAATGCTGCTAAACATGTTGGAGCAATTACAATACATGACAAAGAGCAATCCGTTGCATTTTGGATAGTTGTTCTTATTGCATGAATTAAATAAGATTTACTTGTTCCTGCTTGTCCACTAACATACTACAAAACAGATTTGTAATGGACAGAAGAACATTCATGCTTGTCATGCTGTAGACCATGTAAGAACCTATCTTTAATTTTATAATATACTTCTTTTTGCTCTATATTAGGTTTACTAACAATGTCATCATAATTTGTATCTGCAACTTTAGTTTGTTGCATTACACGTTGTACTTCTTCCATGGCAAGCACAACATCAGTTTGAATAATTGGCTCACCAAGCACATTTTGATTTCCGGCTGGAGAATCGTGAATTCCAGAGTCTCTTTTGCCAATTCAGCTGCCAAAATTTCTTCTGATGTAGTTCATTCTCCGGTTACTCCAAGTACTGCTTACATTTTGGATATGTAATTAAGCTTTTTTTAACAAAACAAATTCTTAAAAAGTTTCAAAACTTCCAAGCAAATCACTCTCTGCACGCTATGGGAAAAACAACTGCAAATTAAATCATTCCTTTTTTTCTGCAGTTTGGCAAGACAGATTCATGTGGTTGATGAGACTTGCATTCTCATGTCTCACTAGACAACCAGTACATCCATGTACTTTAAACCGTTCTATGTCACTGTTTGCTTCAATATGTCGACATGAGTAGCATTTTGCTACTTCATATAAACAAAGATCCTCCAACTCTACCGATTGATTTGGATAATATGTATCAATCAATTTGATTTTTAGAATCTCTGTATCGTCATACTAACTGCTGAGTTTCACTCAAAGGCTTCAGTACCCGATTTCTAGAAGTAGCGGGGCCAAGACTTCACCAAACTACATTAATGCTACATCCGTACAGAAGCAAATTAGTTAGCTGATCTGCAGCTCCACAGCTACCACAGTCTCAATGTGAGAGCAATTTTAGACCAAACCTTAACAGGTGTCTAAGACTTTTATCTGCTGATAAATCTGCACATACCTCATCTGCATTGCTCTTTTCAGCTTTTGTCATGTGTGATGTAACATAACAAGCAACAGCTATTGTATAATCAGACATATATTGTACATCGGTATTTGCATTCCAAAGCTGAGCAATAGCAGGATTGCAATCATTCATGAATTGGAATTCCTTATCTCTTTTTAAATGATAGGTATTTCTTGCTGACTTACCAGTAACATGGTATCGAACAGTATCGAACAGATGGCATCAAACTATTAATTCAACCAACTGGTTTCACCGGCCTTGGAAAGCCAAATCTGCACTGTAGTACTTGTCTTTACTTTGTATTTTCTCTGACAGTACTTTCCACATGAGTGCCTTCAAAATCTTTCCACCGTGTTCTGTAGATCAGTATTCACATGCTGAGCAGGAATGGAGCAAGTATGAACTCCATCACACAGCCATCACTTTCTCTCCCAAACTGAGGAGCATCTGTAATCCACAACAGCATATGTATGTGGAGAGCCCCACGTGCCTGGTACTCTTTCCTCCTCCAAAAGAAATGTTCCACAGTGCCCGATAGACCATTTTCTTTATTACATACAGGGGGTAATTCATAGAATTCAGCGCACAAGTGGCGCACGCGGCTGGCGCACAGTGTGCGCGCGCAACAGTCTGCGCCAGCCGCGTGTGCCAAAATCCATTTACGCGCACAGCGTATTCATGGTTTTAACATCCATTCCCAGCCGTGGCGCAGAGTGGCGCAGTAACCCTGCAGCAGCGACAGTTACGCCCCCAACCCCTCCCCGTGCGCCATGTACAGCGCACAAATCCCATACATGGTGCACAGGCCAGTAGACCAGCATACAGGCCCCCAACCACGAAAATGCCTGTAAAATTCCCCATGCACCCCTCCGAATTCACGTACCCCGCTGTGTGGGGTGAATCACACGCGATTGGCCCTGTGCGAGTGGGGTATGTGTATTTTGGTGGTGCGGCGGAAGTTTCACACGCGATTGGCCCTGTGCGAGCGGGTTACGTGTATTTCATGGGTGTGCATGAAGTTTCACACGTGATTGGCCCTGTGCGAGCGGGGTACATGTATTTCGGGGGTGCGCTGGAAGTTTCACATGTGATTGGCCCTTTGCGAGCGGGGTACGTGTATTTCGGGGGGGGAGTTTCACATGCGATTGGCCCTGTGTGAGTGGGGTATGTGTATTTCGGGAGTGCGCAGGAAGTTTCACACGCGATTGGTCCTGTCCGAGCGGGGTACGTGTATTTCGGGGGTGTGCGGGAAGTTTCACATGTGATTGGCCCTGTGCGAGCAGGGTACATGTATTTCGTGGGTGCATGTGAAGTTTCACACGCGATTGGCCCTGTGCGAGCGGGGTACATGTAATTCGGGTGTGCGCAGGAAGTTTCACACGGGATTGGCCCTGTGCGAGCGGGGTACATGTATTTCGGGGGTTCGCGGGAAGTTTCACATGCGATTGGCCCTGTGCGAGCGGGATACGTGTATTACTGGGATTTGTGGGGAGTTTCACACGTGATTGGCCCTGTGCGAGTGGGGTATGTGTATTTCGGGGGTTCGTGGCAGTTTCACACGCAATTTCACTGTCAGAGCGGGGTATGTGTATCCAGTGGGGTGTGCGTGAATTGGCAGTGTGGTTCCTCCCAGGTGTGCCCTCTACCCCCTCCACGGCCCCTGCAGGCAGCCCACACCACAGGGGACTACCCAGCACCCCTGGTCATGTCCCGCACGCAGCCCATCAACCATGGGCATGCCCCCGAGCCAGCCCACATGTCACCTTGCACTAGTGATCACCAACTCATGTCCCCCAGCACCCCCATCCCCCAGCAGTGAGCTTCAGGTCCTGACTCATGTCCCCCAGCACCCCCACTCGCCCAGCATTGACGGGCACCTGCCAGCAGGCCCCGACTCATGTCCCCCAGCACCCCCATCCCCCAGCAGTGAGGGGCACCTGCCAGCAGGCCCCGACTCATGTCCCCCCCTACATGACATAAGGATGCACAATCATGGCCCACATCTCCACCAAAATACCACAGCATGCCACCCCAGTCTTGAGACGCAATGATTTCCCAATCCACCCCACACTGACATGCCTATCTCAAGACACAAACCAAAAGTCAACTATGTACATCAACACATGTCCGTCACACAGATGCACTGGTTGGCATTGATTTTGTAAACCCACATTTTCACACATTTTGCAGGAACTCATAGAGCGAATTTCACACTTGGAAGTAAAATATCAAAATGTATTATGAACAATAATAAAGCAATGAAATGAAAGCATAAAAAAATTGCAAACATGAAATGAAAAGCATGTCCAAAAGATGAGTGCATGAAAAGTATAACCAATCCAAAGAAATCCAAACGAAAAATAGTCCAAACTCTCCCTCCACCAAAGCAAATCCAAAGGAAACGTAAAAAGTAAAATCCATTAATCCATGGTGAAATCCAAAGAGAAAGTTCCAATAAATCCATTGTCCAACTATGTACAATCAATTGTCATGTGTCCATGAGCCCAACGAAAGAACAGAAACCTATGAAAAAAACTACCTAATAAAAAACTATATACAAATGTGTGGGGCAAAGTCCAAACTCCCCAAAATAAAAGAAAACGAAAATGAAACCTAACACTAAAAACTATATACAATGGCGGCGGGCTAGTCAGACGGCTCACTTTCTGATTTCCCGGGCCAGGGCATCATCGAATTCCTGCTCAATGTCCTGGAGGCGGTTCTCTTCCATGGCCCCGAGAGTTCACAGGGACGATGCCATGTTGCACTCCAACTCCCTGCGAATAGCCTCGAGACACTCGACCCGCCTCAGTGCCCTCCGCATGGAGTTCTCCGCCCTGACCATTGTGAGCCATGCCTCTTCTGCCCGCCGCCGCTCCGCATCTATATGTCGGCCCTACCGCAGCCACACGGAAGACACACCCATTCCAGGGTCCTCCTGCCCTCTGGCCGATGCCTGCCCCTCTGATGTCGATGGCCCCAAGCCATCATTGCACCCACCTAGAGCCTGCTGCTGCTGCTGCTGCTGCTGCTGCTGCTGTCCATGTGCCCTGTCCGATGATGCCTGCACATCCTCCATCAGCTGGTCTCCAGCTGTTGTGGTGTCCACCCCTGCTGGACCGCTGACTCCCGACTGTGGCAGGGATAGGATCTTCACCAAGCTGGCTGTGTTGGTCAGGCCAGGTCCACAGGGGGCCCTGGTGGAATCTGGGCCGGAAGATGGCAGCGAGAACGACTGCTGCATAGTCTCCACAGAGGAGGAGAGGTCTGCCAGAGTGCGTGACACATGTAGGAACCCACCGACCAGGCCCTTCCCAACAGTGCCACGTCGCGAAGCTGCTCTTCGTGATGGTGTTCATGCTCCGCCCCGGAAGCACGCACGTCATCACGAATGTCACGCGTGCGCAACGCGACACCAATCAGGACGGAGCCCATACGTTCATGGGACCCCTCGTCCACAGGTAGTGGAGAGGCAGATGGCGTGGCACTCCCCCTACCTGCGGACGGCCCTGGGGCGGGGCATCCCTGCTGGTGCATAGTGGTGCAGTCACAGGGTCAAGGACAGTGACATGCACAGGCCCCTCTGCGGTTACCTGTGCTGCCTCCTGACCCTGACCCTGGACTGCACCACTTGCACCAGTGGTACTACCCCCACCAGGCCCCATGTGCGGCTCAGTAGCGGGCTCCTCCTCCTCTGTGGAGACCACCAACCTGGATGTCTCCACACCGTCTTCCGCCATTGCAAGCACCTGTGGGGGTTCATCCCGGCCCTTCCGATACAGCCGTAGTGGCAGACGCGCCACCAGTCCCCTAGCTCCAGGATGATAGCAATTCCTGGGAGAGTGGCTAGGCCTTGCATCGCCGCCCGGTGGAGGCATCCCCGCCGCTTGCCTCCACAACGCCGTCTCCACCCTCTTCTTCACTTGATGCTGCATAGAGGGAGACATAGAACACAAGCATCAGGGTACAGTACAATATTCCCCTAGACAGGAAGCACTAACGCATGAGTGGCACTGTCAAATGTCACTTCCATCCTGTCCCTCCACAATACATGGGTGAATGCACGCAACACACATGCAGAAACAGGCAAGGCGCCTGCAATTAACATCAGCATCCATGTACAAGGGCCTCTTTTAACCAAAATGTTGCCTTCAAACTCACATGCATTATGGCTCACACTGATCCCATGCACACACATCACCGGAGGGTCATGCATCATGGCTTGTACCCCACAGACACAGTGGATAGACACAGTGGATACAACGGTGACCGCACTGCATGAGTGAATCTACATATCATCATGGACATGTGTCATGCATCCATGGCATTTCAAAGTCACACACACACTTCTCAGACACACACACATGTGCACCATACATGTACATGAGAGCAGCACCCATCCCTCCCCCCCCTCCATGTCCAAGAACAGAGACTGGCATGCATTCATGTGTGCATTCCACATACAGCTCCCCATGTTGCATTGGAACACATGCACCATCCATGTGGTTCACACATTACTGGTCTCACATGCATGGCCATGATGTCCCTGCACGCACACATCCATACATGGCCTATGTCACACATAGAGGCAAGTATCAGACTACCAGCACAATGCAACATGCCCTGTCTCACACAGCAATGCTTGGCCACTTACCGCTCAACTCCACACGGGTCTGCCTCCGAAGGATCTGGGCGTGGAGCACAGGGCCTGCACGTTCAAGACCCTCATCTGGATGTTGCTCATGCTGACCCGGCACCCCTCTGCATCCTCTGCCTTTGCGAGGTGCTGGGCCTTGTAGAGGGTCCTCGACCTGAAGTCCTCCCTGCGCTTCCGGACATGCTTGATGTCGCGGGTTGCCACCCCCTCTGCGTTGATGGCAGCCACTGCGTCCTCCCAGATCCTCTCCCATCCTTCCTTGTTGGCGCGTGATGTTCCGAAGAGGGCATCATAATGCCCCAGGACATGCTCCACCAGGACACCAACTTTCTTCTCACTGAAGCTGGTGGCCCTCTGCCTCTCTGGCTGGGGGTCGCCAGTCTTCTCAGATGGTGTTTGCCCCGACATGGCGACCCCCAAGGCAGGCGTTGGTGGGCAACTGGGTCCTGGGGCTGGGCTGTGGAGCGATGGTATCCCAGTCGGGAGTCTTCTGTTCCAGCAGGGGTGGACACAGCAACTGGACCCCTGCAGATGGCTGACGTGCAGGCACCAAATAGCAGGGCACGTGGGCAGCAGGCAGGCAGCAGCAGATGGCTGGTGGGAGCGTGCTCGGGGCTCTTGGGGGCAGGAAAATGGCCTTTTGGGCAGGAGCGTGGTCTTCCGTGTGTTTTCACGTGGCCAGCTTGATACGGAGTGATTTGGCATTTGGAAAAAGTGCACGTCAGTGTGAAATCCGAGGAAAGGCCCTTAGCGCGTAAACACGTAAGTGACGTTACGCGCGCGGGCTGGCTTAAAAGGTACGAGTATCACGCTATTTTCTTGTACATGCTTTTTGTGGAGAGCGAGCGGGTGTTTCTTGAACTTCTTGTCGGTTCACACGTGATTACTTCACAACGTTTCCAGTTCATACTACCTGTTTCCTCAGACTGCGTTCTTTTCTTCTTTTGGCGGGGTGTTGCCAATGCGCACATGCGTGTCTTTTTCATGTTCTTTTTCAAGGCAGACGGTGAGTCACGCATGTATTTTCCAACTGTGATTGCCCCCGTGTGTCACATAGCCCTTCAGAGGTCATTGTAGGCTGTGTGTAACACGCGTACGCTTATTTTTGTGTTTCTGGGTGCCACAGCGTAGTGCGGGTTTATTTTTCCACGCACATGGTCTACCAGGGGTTGCATGCACGTGTACTTTTGTTTTTGTGACCCGTCATCTTCCCCCAGGGGTCACATACAGCCTTGCTAGAGCACTAGGGTACGAATTCCATCTAGTACCCTACCCCTTTCACCCCAATTGCCCAGGACAATTGTTTACTGCATCACCCATACGCACAACAACATCAGTGCCATGGTTGGGAGGCGACCAACCAGTAAGGGAGGCAAAGGTGGCCGACCTCAAAAATGGTGGGCATGGTAGGCGCGGTAGGGAACGTGGCCAGGATTTTCAGGGTGCCCCTAGAGCCCAGTGTGTGGAGGACCAATCAGGGCCACCTATGCCCCCCCAATGGTTGTGGGAAACGTAGCTGACACCATCCCAGCTCAGCCCTTGTTCGACCGGACCATTTTGTCACCTGACCGGCACAGGATGACTCCCAGGCTGACTTCAAGGTCAGCAAGTCTAATCCACGTGTGGCAGTGAAAGTTGCTGTCACCAGGCCACGTGGATCTGGGGCAGCAATGTCATCTGCTGCCCCAAGTAGCCAGGTGGGGGAAGGCTGCAGGGGCAGCTGCAGCTCAGTCCACCCCAGCTCCGAGTCTCCCAGCCGGGACAGTGTCGGTCCAGTTCCATCACACCGACATTGGCCCTGCCAACATCACCCTGCAGCCAATGCCTGCACCAAGATCTATGGTCATTGTGCCTTTACACGCTTCGAGTAGCCAGTCCACCTGCGCTTCTGCCCCTACTGACCAGAGTGGCGTAAGCCACTCAGGATCCGCACCACCTTCCAAGAAGAAGAATAAGGGTGCTCTTGCACTACAGGCTGAGACCCCAGACACGGCTACACACTCCGGCACGTCAAGGAAGCCTATCTTCAATGACCCCGAACTTGATGCATTTGTGGCCTATCTGTTGGCACATATCCGCAAAATGTTGGTGACTGCAGGCTGTAAGACTATGACTGCTCAACGTAGGGCCCACTGGCAGACCATCGCGGACCACATTAGTGCCCTTGGATTTGTGAGGCGCACAGCTGATGATTGCTACAAGCGGTGGATTGACCTTAAACGCAGAGCAAAGAACAAACTGGCTTCCAGTCATGCCTCTACTCTGGTGACTGGCGGTGGGTCTCCACCAGAGGATGACCAACTCACTGAACATGAGTCTGTTGCTGGAACCTTCGTCACAGAGGAACAGATCCAAGGTGTGGGAAACCTACCAGATTATGAGGAATTGTCCGGTGAGTGCCCATGCAAGTGTGTGTAATCCATGTGTTTGTTGGGTGATGTGCAATGATTGAGTGCCAGGTGAGGGTGTGTACTCCTGAGTGGTATGGGTCACCCATGTGCTTCCTCCAAACCATTCACCGACCTTGGGTTGGGGTATGACAGTATCCCTTCTGACTAGAGTAGCCAATTAGCGCCACATTACTGCAGTTGCCCTTGAACTGTAATCTTGCAACAACATTGTTCTGATTTTCCAGTGTTCATTCAGCCTGATTGTTTCAATCCTCCCATGTCTGCAACACATTTTTCTGCCCTAATGCCACATATGTGACATGCTTCTGTCATAGATTACAACCCACATTGGCCCACATGTATTACCTTGTTATGGGAATGATGTGACCATTCAGGCTGATTGAGTAAGGGCCTGCTCACATTAATTTTTGGGGCCTGTTTGAATGTGGAACATGATTGTTGTTTCATGTCATGTTGAAGTGACAAACCATTGATGTATCCATCTGCCTGCCATCACTGTATTATTGCACACTGGATGTGTTGCAGTGTGTGGCACATGCATATTTTGTCACACTATTTTGCATTTTTCATCTCATCATGTCCATCTCACATGGATGGGTGACAGTACTCATTCACTGACATATGGCTGTACTTGTCAAATGTAGCATGGCTATGCTATGTGCCATCTGTGTGCTGGCATGTGTCATGTATGTGGATTGCCCATGCCACTCACAGGCTAATCTGTGATGCCAGTGCTATCCAGCATGCAGCACATATGTTGCTTTTCCATCTTGGAGTCCTCAGTGTCTACTTTTTGCCTCCTCTTCCAACTAATAGACAGTGCATGCATGCCAGGGTTATAGTAATGTGGGACATGTGTTATTCAACAACTGGAACTCTGCCTTGTCAGGCCTATGTGTGTGCTATGGTGCTCGTGGCTGTTTCCATTTGTTGTCTTTCTTGTTTTTGTAGGTGATGACACACTTGATGCTGTTGAGGTTGAGGAGATGGTGCAGACCCAGGAGGAATCTCATCCACAACCGGGCACCAGTGGAGGATGTGGTGTGGTGGTGGGTGAAAACCCTATCCTCCTGTAGACCATACTGTCCACGGGTGTCTCTGGTTGCACCTCCCCAGACCTCTATGATTCAGGTGCTGAATCGGACAGTGGGACTTATGTGCTGTCGCAGGTGAGTGTTTCTGGCAGGGATGCTGTTCTGTCCAACCCACCTGCACCGGGAGTAGGCCCCTCTATGGGGATGTCAGTGTTGGTAACTACGCCTTTGGCGGTTACGGATGCAGGGTCACACTCCACTACATCTGATCCTGTTCCTGGGCCAGCAGATCAGAGGGGGAATGCAGTCCTGCAGCCTCAGGCAGTGCCAGCACAGCAATGTGCAGATCGCCTAGCCCCAAACAGTGTGGTGCCTGCCGACGCGGTGGCCGTACACCACCAGGCAATACTGTATGGGAAAATTCCATTTACAGTATAGCAGCACAACAGGGAGAATCGGTTGAAATGATGGGTCGGGCAATGGAGAGGGTGGCCACTTCCATTCTCCCCCCTGAAAGGCAGATGGAGCAACAACAGCAGGCAACAGACTCCATTTGCCAATCACACAGGGAAGACATGTTGGCATCCATCAGGGACCGACAGGCAGCACTGGAGACTCTGCGCGAAGCCATATCTGTAGAGTTACAGGGCCACAGGGAAGCCATGAGGTTAGAACTCCATTTCCTCAGGGAGACTCTGGGTGAACTTGAGGCTTCCCAAAATTTTAGGTCAGAACAGCAGCTGGAGCAGCTCACACATTCGCTCTCAGCTGAGCTGCAGGCAACTCGTGAGGAGATCCGGGCATCACGCGAGGCCATGCGTGCAGAAATGCAGGCAACCCGTGAGGTGCTGCTTGGGGATCTCCTTACTATCATCGTCCAGAACGAGACCTTCCACACTCGCATGCTTGCTACCAGGGCTTTGCGTGGGCTGCATTCCATACCACCGCCACCTCCTGATGTAGCACCAGAGGGTGAAGAGAGCTACAGCAGTTCTCCCACATTGGTGTAGCCCTGCAGGCCATGAGCCCATGGAGGTATTTTTTTTCTCCAACATACACGCAGGTGGGTGTTGGGGTGCACCCTGTCCTTCAACAAACTGGGTGGCATCCCCCCCGGTACACACATGGGCATTTTTGATTTTTGTATTTTCTTTTTTCTTTTTACAGTGTGTTGCCTTTTGTGGCTCCCGTGGGCATCCACTGTGTATTCCAGCTGGGCACATGCAGGCTTGTCCTGACTTTGGGTTAGATTCTTGGGTTCATGACACACACACCCCTCCTGCTTCCCCTTTCCATGGGCTTGCAAAGGGTGTGACCAAGTGACAGTGACTTACACAGTGACATTGGGCTCCCATGAGCTGTGTGGGCAGTCTGTAGTCAAAACTGTGTGGACATCCCTAGTGGGGAATGTTGTTGTTTTGAATGGTGTATTGATATGTGCTTGTGCATCCATGTCTTCCTCCTTATTCACAGGTACCTTCTTCATGTCTTCACAAGGCCATCTCCTTTGCAGATGCAGTTCATGTTGTATGCAGTACACTGACACATTTGCCTGACAGCAACCCTCTGCAGTTGGAAGGGGTCGATGTGCTGGTTTATTCAGGTTGTAAGACTTGCACTACTTTGAGCGGATTTGGGAGCTGAGTTCAGGAGCAGTCTGCCGCAGTCCCCACAGCATTCTGCAGCCGGCTGACGTCCTTTTGCGGAAGTCTCACTTATCAGCCCAACCTGACCGCGGAGCAGTGAGCAGAGTTGGGAGCTGAGTTCAGGAGCAGTCTGCCGCAGTCCCCACAGCATTCTGCAGTCGGCCGAGGTCCTTTTGCGGAAGTCTCACTTATCAGCCCAACCCCACTGCGGAGCGGTGAGCGGAGTTGGGATCTGTGTTCAAGAGCAGTCTGCCGCAGTCCCCACAGCATTCTGCAGCCGGCCGACGTCCTTTTAAGTCTCACTTATCAGCCCAACCCCACCGCGGAGCGGTGAGCGGAGTTGGGAGCTGAGTTCAGGAGCAGTCTGCCGCAGTCCGCTGCAGCCTCGTAGCAAGACTTTAATGGAGCCCAAAGTGCACCCCAGGGCGAAATCAGCCAGGAAACCAAGTACGGCTAGTGCCCACTACACACTCCCCGCACAATCCAACAAAACGAAGAGCGATTATGTGGAGGCGTGCCAAGAAAGCCTAAATATGTCAACCAAGCCTACAACAGAAACTGGGGTGATCCAAAGGATGACAAAATCTACTCACCCTATGCTGCAAGCAATGGAGAAACAAGCTCACGCGCTGGCTGATTCTCCAAACCAAAGAGAAATAAGAAAAAGCGTAGACAGCATCACCGAGACCAGCAAGGACCTTTTGCCCGCAACTCCGACCGGGCTGTCAGACCACTCCCACGTGCCCGGGTCAGAGGACCGTGAAAGAAAGACCGACGAATCCGGAATACCGGCTAATGAGCCTTCCCTGCCCCCGCCGGTAGCCGCGAGCAATCCACCACCCGCCACTATGGCGAACGCCCTCGGTGCAGGTGCTGTCGGAGGACGGCTCCCGCCTGAGGCCGACTGGAACGCAGGTGACGGGGTGGGGGCGGGGCACAGCGCGGCAATCAAAGGACCGTTTTACCAATACAGGGACGAAAGTCCGGGGCCTGAAAAAGAAGACAGAGTACAGGATGTACAAGGGTCATTGCCCCCGCGAGTCAGGGGTGAAGAAATCCTACTCATCGAGCCCCCCTCTCCAGTTAAACCTGCAGGAGGGCCAAAGAGTTGCAGCACCCTGAGTCCAAAAGAGGAAACCTCCTCCTACGAAAGTAATGGAAAAATCGCAAACCCTGTCCTAAAACTGCACAGCACAGACAAACCTCGAACGGGCCAAACAACAAAAGCTCTGTTTCACCGGCCGGAAAAAGTTAATGACCCCATTGTGCAGCCTGTACAACTACTAGTCATCTCGCCCCTGATGCAGACAAAGCTACTGACCAGGCCCAAGGAGCAGGCCACTAACCCGCCCAACAACTGTGTGACCACAAGTGCGTCGATAGAAGAGATTTCTCATCCAGAGTCATCGATCGAATCGGAACACTCTGCTAATAACTCTGAGGAAAAACAGTCAAAGTCAACATCAAAAGGTTCAAAGACAAAAAGAAAGGAAACGAAAACAAAAAAAGACGCTAAACTGACAAAAGCCAAAAAGCCAATGCCAAAAAAAAGTTCGAGAAAGGTAGTGAATGAACCGAAGCCTACTCCTAACGAGTACGGACTGGTTAAAGTGATCAAAAGAAGGAGAAAGCCCAACAACACGTTCCCAAACCACTTTCTCTCACGCCCCCTAAAAGCCTTCTTCACACAGCAATATAAAAGAAAACTGACCACAGAACTTGAAGTCTCCGATGCGTAGATGCTGGAAATAGCACTCGACCAACGGTCTTTTAATAAGCAGAAAATCACGGATTCGATCTGGACGCAAAAAACTGTACCAGCGGGACCAGATACTGCTCCCTCGGCAACGCTGGAAAATAACACCCAAGGCCAAAACAGTAACAAATTTGACATAATGGATGACAATGCCCTGGCTCAGAGTGAAAGCCAACCAAACAATGAACTACCGACAAAAAAAAACTAATGATAATCTAGAAACAATACAACCTCAACCTACAGCACATCCAGTACCAGAAAAGCCCGCAGAGAAAGCCCAATCAACGGAAACGATTACCCAGCCTCCAAGCCCAAATAACTTCCCAGGTCAAAGCTCCCCAAAAAACGTTAATGAGCAAAGATATGAATGGACTAAACCACACCTGGCGATGGACACTCTAAAGTTGCCGCCATCAACGACTTCGGATGGAGAGGAGTATCAAAATGGCCTCACTCCCCGCACAATCCAACAAAACGAAGAGCGATTATGTGGAGGCGTGCCAAGAAAGCCTAAATATGTCAACCAAGCCTACAACAGAAACTGGGGTGATCCCAAGGATGACAAAATCTACTCACCCTATGCTGCAAGCAATGGAGAAACAAGCTCACGCGCTGGCTGATTCTCCAAACCAAAGAGAAATAAGAAAAAGCGTAGACAGCATCACCGAGACCAGCAAGGACCTTTTGCCCGCAACTCCGACCGGGCTGTCAGACCACTCCCACGTGCCCGGGTCAGAGGACCGTGAAAGAAAGACCGACGAATCCGGAATACCGGCTAATGAGCCTCCCCTGCCCCCGCCGGTAGCCGCGAGCAATCCACCACCCGCCACTATGGCGAACGCCCTCGGTGCAGGTGCTGTCGGAGGACGGCTCCCGCCTGAGGCCGAATGGAACGCAGGTGACGGGGTGGGGGCGGGGCACAGCGCGGCAATCAAACGACCGTTTTACCAATACAGGGACGAAAGTCCGGGGCCCGAAAAAGAAGACAGAGTACAGGATGTACAAGGGTCATTGCCCCCGCGAGTCAGGGGTGAAGAAATCCTACTCATCGAGCCCCCCTCTCCAGTTAAACCTGCAGGAGGGCCAAAGAGTTGCAGCACCCTGAGTCCAAAAGAGGAAACCTCCTCCTACGAAAGTAATGGAAAAATCGCAAACCCTGTCCTAAAACTGCATAGCACAGACAAACCTCGAATGGGCCAAACAACAAAAGCTCTGTTTCACCGGCTGGAAAAAGTTAATGACCCCATTGTGCAGCCTGTACAACTACTAGTCATCTCGCCCCTGATGCAGACAAAGCTACTGACCAGGCCCAAGGAGCAGGCCACTAACCCGCCCAACATCTGTGTGACCACAAGTGCGTCGATAGAAGAGATTTCTCATCCAGAGTCATCGATCGAATCGGAACACTCTGCTAATAACTCTGAGGAATAACAGTCAAAGTCAACATCAAAAGGTTCAAAGACAAAAAGATAGGAAACGAAAACAAAAAAAGACGCTAAACTGACAAAAGCCAAAAAGCCAATGCCAAAAAAAGTTTGAGAAAGGTAGTGAATGAACCGAAGCCTACTCCTAACGAGTACGGACTGGTTAAAGTGATCAAAAGAAGGAGAAAGCCCAACAACACGTTACCAAACCACTTTCTCTCACGCACCCTAAAAGCCTTCTTCACACAGCAATATAAAAGAAAACTGACCACAGAACTTGAAGTCTCCGATGCGTAGATGCTGGAAATAGCACTCAACCAACCCTCTTTTAATAAGCAGAAAATCACGGATTCGATCTGGACGCAAAAAACTGTACCAGCGGGACCAGATACTGCTCCCTCGGCAACGCTGGAAAATAACACCCAAGGCCAAAACAGTAACAAATTTGACATAATGGATGACAATGCCCTGGCTCAGAGTGAAAGCCAACCAAACAATGAACTACCGACAAAAAAAAACTAATGATAATCTAGAAACAATACAACCTCAACCTACAGCACATCCAGTACCAGAAAAGCCCGCAGAGAAAGCCCAATCAACGGAAACGATTACCCAGCCTCCAAGCCCAAATAGCTTCCCAGGTCAAAGCTCCCCAAAAAACATTAATGAGCAAAGATATGAATGGACTAAACCACACCTGGCGATGGACACTCTAAAGTTGCCGCCATCAACGACTTCGGACGGAGAGGAGTATCAAAATGGCCTCGAATTCCCAAACAAAGA
This sequence comes from Ambystoma mexicanum, assembly GCF_040938575.1. NCBI lineage: Eukaryota > Metazoa > Chordata > Amphibia > Caudata > Ambystomatidae > Ambystoma > Ambystoma mexicanum. Next base: position 1,218,956,207 of record NC_090924.1, read on the forward strand.
CTTTCAAAAAGCCAAAAAACAGCAGACCACGACGTGAGTGTGTCGACGGAACATCCAAATCATGAGCCAATGATAAGACAAAAAAGGCCTGATATTACCTACTCCATGCCGAAAAATCGTCGCCTCAGCGACATAGCAGTAGGAATGCAGAAAGCAAGTTCCAACGAGAAACCAGACATGATCACAATCATGTCAGCAATGTCAGTGGTATTAGCACCCTTCTGCAAATTATATGAGGAAATAAAAGAAGAGATTTGTGACAATACGGCAATCCTGACTAACATGACTGCAAACATTTCTCACGTTGATAGCTATCTAACGGCGATGGAGGACGTGAGAAATGGGCAAGTACAAACAAGAAACATAAGAATTGAAGAGTTGGAAAAAAAGATCACCAACTTGGAACGGCTACTTGTCGCTCCGCCCAAGTCAAAAGACACGCCGCCAATAACGCACTCAGATCAGGAACAGCTGTAAAAAAAAAACAACACATCTAACATAAAAATTCCGCCAAAACAAAGCCAAGATAAAATGGTCCAAAATAAAAACAGAGACCAGGAGAAAACAAGGGCGGAAACGACACACTCGATATTTACACCCATGGAACCGACAATACCCCATAGCGACAACAAAACGGACAAAACCATTGTAATCAGCTCCCCAAGAACAACAGAAGAGTTCATGCTAGACAGAGTCCTAATGAACCTATCACAACATATGAATCACAACGTCTCAAGCAGCTTAGAAGAAGACCTCACGCCCCCAAAAAAAAACAAAGAGTCACTCAAAAGGGACGACCGTACTAAAGCTGTGAAAGAGAAGGCTCCCCTAGAATCAAACATCGGAGCACCACAAACAAAACAACACGCAAAGACGCCTAGGGATAGGGAACAAAACATAGACAACAAACATGAAAAAACTACTCCACGGAAAACCAGATGGAGAAGCAGGACAGAGTTCCAAACACAAAAAACAAAGAAAACAACCTGCCTCTTCGAACTCGAACAACTAGAAAGGGACAAAGAGTACCTCATTCTAAACCGCTCCACCGTCCTCCAGTTAATGAGGAAAACCAAATCCCTAAGAAACATCGGAACCGAAGATTTAAAGCGAGTAGAGCCCTACCACAGCGGAACTGTAGCTAAAACATACCTAAACATAAAAGCAGAAGCCATTGAAAATATCAATAACCAAGCTTTTAAAGAAATCGAGCAGATGGGTTTCTCTCTAACAGAATTAAAATCCTCAAGCAAACAGAAAGAGGTGAGAGAAAAATCGGACACGAGACCACAAGAACGAATAAGGTCTGAAAACTTGCGACACGAAAGGCTACTACATCCCCGATACGACGAGTCACCAAAGTAAAGGATCGACGTACTCGTATTCACCCAAACAATACGATCAGCAGAACTCCAAAGATAAAGAACCTTCTGGAAACTCGGTAATGCAAAGGATTAGCAAAAAATCGCTGGAAATAGCAAAAGACAGACATACACGAAACATCTGGTCGTGTCTACTCAAAATAGAACAACTAGACCCTAAGAAAGACCACGCTCCACTCAACCGACCGACCATACTCCAGATAATGCACAGAGCCAAAACGTTAAGGCACCTGAAAAACAGAAAAACAGAAGACATCAAACTAGTAGAGCCATATCACAGCAACAAAAGAGCAAAAGCCTTTATACACATAGAATCAGAGTGTGGGGAAAAAATCAATCAGCAAGCATTCCAGGAATTAAAAGAGATGGGCCTTCTTTTGAAAGAAATAAAAAAACAGGAAAGTCATAAAACCGAAATCTACCCGACACCCAAGAAATCTCAAGAAGTCAATCCCAAGGAACATGATCAAACCCGAGGTAAAAGCCCGATCAAGAACGAGCACCATCACTATCCACGAGTAGAGACATCTGTGAAGCTCGACGAGATCAAATGCACTGGAAAATCTTGTGAATTGGGCAAACCACAAGGCCCCTGGAACTGGCTGAGATCAATGTGGAACGCTAAGAGCAGCAAATAGCAACGACCTGGGCCGGCCCTCACAAACAGCAACGCTTCACCATTTAAAGAGGAACGGCCCACCAACAAGCTTATATGCCTGGGATCCTGGAACACCCGAGGCCACGCACACCTTACACAGCCAAGCGATGTGAACCTCGGTAGCTTTGACATACTATGTTTACAAGAAACATGGTTGATGGCCAAACCTACAATAGATGCTTCACAGTCCACATCTCTCCAGCAGTAAAGGGTCTGCTGGGCAGACCATCAGCGGGCCTTTTGACGGCAATCAAAACAGGACTGGGCCTGGAAGAACCAAAAAAGTGGAAAGAAGCGTATGAAATGTTGGTGACTCTGACTACCTGGCCCCGACGGGTCCCCAAACAGAACAGAGGCCACAGTATCAGGCTAGCTATCATCAATTGTTACTGGAATCCCCAGCGGATGTCTACTGAAACATTTTGCTCAAAGATGGGCAACACGATCGACAAGCTTTATGAGGACTTCGACGACATTGAAATCATCATATGCGGAGACCTAAACGCAAGCTGTAATCACCTCCAACAGACAATTGAAGCCAGCAATAAGCACCAGACAATTTCAGACCCCACCAGGAAACGAGGAAAAGCTTGGCAGGAGCTAATTGCAGGAAGAAACATGCAAAATATCGACACCTTGTTCCCATTCCAAACAAACATCCCATCCTTGGAAAGTGGAACATTAAGCGCAACACTAGACCACATCTATATTGTCATGGGCGCTACTCCCGAGGGGCCAGGACTGGCCCAGCGCCCTCGGAAGCAGACCCGTCTTCCACTACTCCGGACCCAGCAGACCCCTACAGGGGCCCTTTGGACCGTGTCCTGGCACCTCTGGCGCCAGGCTCATGAAGGGTTTCAGTCCCGGCGCCATAGGCGGCGGGCTCATATTGATAAACAGTGTAATAATGCTTGGGTGGACTTACCTGAGGCAGACCATGCTGCATATTTACCCAGAACAATCCAGTCTGGTTGAAGTCCCCAGCCATCAGGGCAGAGAGGAACTATTCCCTCCATTCAGGAACTCTTTTCTTACCTGGGTGGAACCGGTGGAAGAACACACACTGGAAGCACTTCTCTGCTATTTAAACCACGCCCGATGGAAAACACGTGCTTCGCGTTATTCTGCAGCAGCAGCAGGACGCTCACCGAGTCGGCTCCTGCATTCCAGGTCCAGAGTCATCTTCAGCTTCCGCGCAGCAACCTGTGGATGAAGAAAGACACAGAACAATACTTACCAGATCCCGGAATCCAGTCACCGGCAAAACCTGCAAAGAATAAACATAAGGTTAGAAAAGTGCAACTCGCTCGCAGCCGCGCCCGCTTACCTGATCCATCCGTGATTGCAATGGAGCTAACCGCGGCCTTCTCTTCGGCAGCTTCTCTGCACCTGAAAGGCAAAGGACATAATTAAAAAGGGGTTCGGGTGAAGGCAGTCGCATTCATCTTAACTTACCAGTTTTTGCACGCGCAGAAGCGGCCGCATCAACCGCAGCACCAGGCACCTGAAAACTAGAAAAAGGACATTATTAGAGGTGCCATTAAAAGCGGCCAACGATCACTATACTTACGTGCATCGGCACGTGCAGTGGCAACGGATATAAAGCCCGCAGCATCCCGGCACCTGAAAACTAGAAAAAGGACATTATTAGTGGTGCCATTAAAAGCGGCCAATGAACATTATACTTACGTGCATCGGCACGTGCAGCGGCAACGGAAAACTACGCCCACAGCATCCCGAGGCCTGAAACAAAGGAAAAGGGACATTATTGAGGTGCCCATCTTTTAAAGCCTAAAGACTACAGTATACTTACAGTCATCCGCTCGTGCAGTAACGGCGGCATCGCTCTTCGGCATCCCAGCACCAGTGCCACAACTAAGGCCGCAAAAGACTTGAGCCTCAACACTGAACTCATCCAGTGACGTAACTGGAATCCACGCACCCCTGCACCAGATGCAGGATGGAGAGCTCAGCATTTATACTCCTAATAAAACTTACCCTGCAAGTCAGACATTCGATAAGAGGAAGCCCAGTCCTGAGAGTCGTCCGAGCTCTACGCTTCTCAATTGAAGAAACGATAGCAGCCCAGCCGGGATCAGCGCATCCGTGGGAATCAGGTGAGCGTTACACATATCTAGTCTGGTCTAACCAAATACATGATGAACTTCTGTGTTGTAAAAACCAACAACAGTGACCACAACCTGTTAACTTGCTTCTGGCAGGTATTGAAAAGCAAAAAATCAACATACCCTTTAGAAACAGAAGTCAACACTCAGAGATCACGACTAAGGCTAACAAAACACGACATCTTGAAAATCAGGCTCGAATGGGAAAAGAAAGTGTGTTCCAACACGAAAAACAACATAAAAGAAAGACCAGACTACATACCGCTTCTACTACTCTACACCAAACCGTTGAAGAATAATAACAAAATAGCCCAACCGCCCCACGCTTTCGACAAAGACGTGGTCGAACAAAGAATAACGAGCCGCCGTCTGAACAGAAGAGCAAAAAAATCTAACACCATAGAAGATTGGGAGATCTGGCACCAGGAGAAGAAAAGGTATCGCAACTGGTTAAGACAACACAGGGCGCTGCAATATCAACATGACGCAGAGGACATGATGGAAAAACTTGCTTCTAAAAAATCGAGTGAATTCGGGTCCCTGATAAAAAAGTCAGCCCACACACAGAATGCGCAAATATGTAACGCAGTCGATGAGAAAAAATGGATATCCTACCCTACGCAGATGATATTATCTTAATCGATCAGACCAGAATCGGCCTACAGCAAAAACTTAACAATTTGGCTGAATACATCGCCCAAAACCACCTCGTAATTAACAAAAACAAAACCAAAGTCCTGACGATCGAGAAAGCGTCTAACAAGCAATCAAAACAACCAGCATGTATCTGGAAAACGCAAAAATTGAATCAGTAAAATCTATCAGATACCTTGGCGTTGGCCTGGATAGCTCGAGTACATCTTTGACGATGCAAAAAATGCTATGGGACAAAGCCAAAAGACTAACAGCACAAATGCGCCACATCGACAAAAAATTCGGCAAGTTTTCCCTGATCCCAGCCATACATTTCTACAAAGGCAAAGTGGTGCCAGCCTTGACCTATGGCATGGAATTCTCACTCTGCATTCCACCCAAAATCTGGACCAGATTAGAAGGGCTTATATGGAAGGCAGTTTTAGGAATTCCCAAATCAACATCTATGGCGGCAATCAGGAGAGAGCTAGGCCTAGTATCCCTCGAAGCCATGGTAGACCAAGCCGTTATGAGCTTCTTCAGGAAAACCATCCTAGATGAGGCTTTGCCTGCCTTCACCATCATCAAAGATGAGATCGACAACGCAAAATGCATAGCCCTGAAAAGATGGATGGAAAAGAGAAGAGAGAAACTCCAAGAAATAGCGTGTTCTGAAAAAGAGCTCAAAGAAAATCCTGACAGAATCAAGGAAAAAATGGTAATGATGGCCTGGATACGAACTCTCGAACTCGCTACAAACAACAAACTCCTCACACACCTTCTGCCGACTTTCAACAAAGTAAAATCTCTGATTAAATACTGCAGAAAATTTCCCGACAAAAGAAAAAGAAAACTTCTCATGAAGGCAAGACTAAACTTACTACCGACTCAAGAAATTTTAAGCATCAGAGGCGCCCTAGATAAAACAGAATGTCGCCTATGCAAAAACACTGAGAAAATGGAAACGCTGAAACACCTAATAATAGAGTGTCATAACAACAAACAAAACAGAACAGCCCACCTGCTACCATTGATTGAAAACCCATGGATTTTCCAAGAAAATGAATTATGGAACCGACTAATATCAGGTGATTCCACTAGGTGGTCGGTGGCAATGGCAAACTTAATTGAGATAACCTTCAAACAGATAGGTGACAGACCTCCGCCCACATAAATGGTCCCACTAACGGGGTCTACACTCAGTGACCATGGCAGAACATTGATGAAACCAGAAATGACACTAAGAACTTTAAATCTCGTCTTAAAATCACAAAAAGACGACAAGAGAGGTTCGAAATTCCAGTAAAGCACCAAAGCTTTTGATAAATTTATCAGGGTTTCCCTGAACAAAAATAAATCGAAATAAAAATAAAAATACAAAAAATAAAAATATTTTGTACTGTCCTATTTTGCCACTGTTTCATCCTGTGTTGCTGTATTCTGTTTCTGGTAAGTATTTGTTCATGTGTGCTGTTTGTTGTTGATAACTGGGAGCATATTGTCTGTGGCCTGTTTCCATTTGGGACAGTGCACTTTGTGACACTTGTGTCATGTGTTGTGCATTCATTTGGTTGCTTTCACATTGCATGACATTCCATGGTGTGTTGGGTAGCTGAGATGGGAGGGATTTGGTGACATGGCACTATTTTCATGTTGTATTTTGCAAGGGGGTAGTCATTCATGCAGCATAAATGTGTGTCTTTCTGTGACACAGCATTGGTTGTCTTTCAGTAGGTAGGGATGCACACAATGTAATACTTCCAGGTAACCAATCTCAGGCTGGCATGGTTGAGACAGTTGACTGTCCCTTATGTCATCATCATTGATTGTCAGCTGGTATGTGCCAGGGCTGTGTGCACTCCACAGGGATGTGATTTTAAGTGAAGTAATTAGCCACCAGCTGCGTATGGGCTGCCTCACCATGTGCCCTTTCCCCTCCCATGTGCAGCGGCCGGGCATGTGGTTGGGGATGTGGGGGCACCACCATGTCCACCGGCAGGCCCCGGCGGGTTGCAACGTTGTGCAGGACACATGCTGCCACTATGATCCTGCACACTACTGGGGGAGCGTATAGCAGCTGCCCACCAGAGCGGTCAAGGGAGCGAAAGCGTGACTTGAGCACTCCCAATGTGCGCTCCACTATGCCCCGGGTTGCAATATGGGCTGTGTTGTATCTTACCTCGGGTGGTGTGGTGGGGTTCTGAATTGGCGTCATCATGTGGGTGCTCAGAGGGTAGGCACTGTCCCCTGGGGAGGTGATGATGGGTATCATTAGAGGGGTTGTGACATTACTCAGTATCTGACATACATGCATGTGCAGAGGCATTTATACTCACCAAGCAGCCATGTATCGCCATGCCGCCCAGCTTCTAGGTCCCGGTTTAGGGGTGACATTCTGAAAATGGAACTGTCATGGGTGGACCCTGGATAGTTGGCATATACTGAGGTGATGATTCCCTTGGCATCACATGCTACCTGCACATTGACGGAATGCCAGTGCTTACGGTTTCTATAGATGTGCTCAGTTGCCCTGGGAGAACATAGAGCCACATGGGTGCAATCAATGGCATCTAGCACTTTGGGGAAGTGTGCCACCCCGTAAATGTCCTGGACGGCAGCCTGCCTTTCTGCAGGTGTTCTGGGTATGTATATGTGCCTGCGGACTGAAGAGCGTGCAGTCATGATAGCCAACACCTGGTGTAGGCAGCGTGACTGCGTGGCCTGTGACACCCCTCCCACTATGGCACTTGTCCACTGAAATGAACCAGTGGTCAAGAAGTGCAGTACATTGAGCACCTTTTCCAAGGGGCTCAGTGCTTGGGAGCACAGGGTGGGTGATGTGAGGTCATCCTCCCACTCACTCACCAGGTCGAGTATTATGTGTGGTGGGAACCTGTACCTCCCATACATCCCAAAAAGGCTGGTCCTCGGTGTAAAAATTCTGGGCCTGGCTATCCTCCTCCTGCGGTGTCCCACGACCACTGCTGCGAGGAATTGTTTATTCATCGCAGCGTCTGAGCTTGTTTGTTATTTGCGTGCACTTTTATGCTGCGCGGGGCCACGTACGCCTGCTTCCTGCTGGCGTACGTGTTTCCGGATTAGCGCATCATTTTTGGCGCACGCGTTTCCCCTGTTCGATTCCATGAATACGTGTTGTAGGCGCGCGTGTGGCCGTTCCGTGCATTTACCTCCTGTACTTCCCCCGTAATGCCCACATTTTCACGCGTTGTTCCCCATTCCACGTGTTACGCCCCGTGTTCCGTCCACTTTTGTTGCGTGTGCCGCGCTATGTGCGCTTTTGCTGTGCACGTAGCGCACGCCGTTTGATGACGTGTGCGCCCGCGTGTGCCACACATGATTTTAGCGCACATCCCAGGATTTACACGCGCACAGACTTCCATGAATCGATGTGCACGGCTTTTGCATGCTTGCGCTGTGATTTTCGCACTTGCGCTGTGATCCGCGCGCTTTCGCACACTTGCGCGGCGCACATTAATTCCATGAATCGACCTCTTATTGTCCGTGGACATCTTCGGACAACAGTACCACTACCCAAACAGTCTGGGGGTATGTTTAATTGTTATATCATAACATATGAACATTTTACAAATTTACAAATAACCAGCACACATACACATTATATGTAGGAATAAATAAGAAGTGTAACCCATATATATAACACACTAACCATTCATTTAAATACAATAAGTTCTAAAAAAAAAAGAAAGATAGGCTTCCAGCATGATTACCTCACAGAAACTCCACAACTAAGAGCAACAGGAGATCTACAGACCACTCAGAACACACCTTACCAGAAGTTAGTAAGTGTACTGCATTTTACTCATATATTTCTAAAGTTTCTCTATTAGATACAAAAAATAATGATATTATGTTTTTTTTCTCACAGAAATGTTTAGTACTCTGAAGTGGCTAGAGGAGCATTTCCCACGTGAGGTAATGTCAGAAGATAGTGAATCTAATGGTAGACACTTTACTATATAAACCAATTAATTAATATTATTTTATATACATTTAACATATATCTATTGTTTTGTACAGACCATACAAAAATTGAAAATACTAATGAAAAAGCTGTATTGGATAAGATTCTTCAGCACATAGAAAAAAAATGGACCTACTCTTGGCACATTTTAATAATTTGAAAAACTTTGTGGAGGATCACTTCAAACAAACAACTACATACCATTGTCCCACATGTACTTGTCCCCCCTCACCATATCCCAGTCAATTATCCCCAAACACTCTCGATGTACCCAAACGGTTTGATGAAACTTCCATCACTTCTTCACCTCATATAAATCCTTTTGAAACCTCTAATTCTCCTGTTTTTGTTTCAGTTTCTGCCTCACCTTCTCTGTCATAAATTTAACATACATGTAAAATAAAGTAAAATTATTATTTTGTGTCCTGATTCATTTCTTTTTTTTTTTTTTTTTTAAAGAAATTCAGGTGTCCGCGGACAGCGCGGGTGTCTGGAATGTCTGTGAAGAAACGAAAATGGAGGTGTCCTAAGAACACTATATCTGTCCGTACTGTTCGCTAGCAAGTTCAAACTGTTCTAAGAACACACGCGGTGTCCTGAAATGTTCGTAAGGAAACAAAATGGCGGTGTCTTGAGGACGCTATGCCTGTCCGTATTGTTTGCAGGCAGGTTGAAACTGTTCTAAGAACACAAGCTGTGTCCTGAAATGTTCGTCAATGGACGAAATGGGGGTGTCATGAGGACACTGTCCGTATTGTTCACTGGCAAGATGAAAGTGTTCTTAGAACACATCATGTGTCCTGGGATGTTCGTAAATAAACAAAATGGGGGTGTCCTGAGGATGCTATGCCTGTCCGTATTGTTCGCAGGCAAGTTGAAACTGTTCTAAGAACACGGGCTGCGTCCTAAAATATTCATAAAGAAACAAAATGGGAGTGTCTTTAGGACACGCTGCCTGTCCGTATTGTTTGCGGCAAGTTGAAACTGTTCTAAGAACACACGCGGTGTCCTGAAATGTTTGTCAATGGACGAAATGTGGTTGTCCTGACGACGCTGTCCGTATTGTTCTATGGCAAGATGAACGTGTTCTAAGAACATATTATGTGTCCTGGGATGTTCGTAAATAAACAAAATGGGGGTGTCCGGAGGACGCTATGCCTGTCCGTATTGTTCACAAGCAAGTTGAAATTGTTCTAAGAACACATGCTGTGTCCTAAAATGTTCATAAAGAAACAAAATTGGAGTGTCCTTAGGACTCTCTGCCTGTCCGTATTGTTTGCAGGCAAGTTGAAACTGCTCTAAGAACACACACGGTGTGCTGAAATGTTTGTCAATGGACGAAATGTGGTTGTCCTGACAACGCTGTCCGTATTGTTCGATGGCAAGATGAACGTGTTCTAAGAACATATTATGTGTCCTGGGATGTTCGTAAATAAACAAAATGGGGGTGTCCTGAGGACACTATGCCTGTCCGTATTGTTCACAAGCAAGTTGAAATTGTTCTAAGAACACATGCTGTGTCCTAAAATGTTCATAAAGAAACAAAATTGGAGTGTCCTTAGGACTCTCTGCCTGTCCGTATTGTTTGCAGGCAAGTTGAAACTGTTCTAAGAACACACACGGTGTCCTGAAATGTTTGTCAATGGACGAAATGTGGTTGTCCTGACGACGCTGTCCGTATTGTTTGATGGCAAGATGAACGTGTTCTAAGAACATATTATGTGTCCTGGGATGTTCGTAAATAAACAAAATGGGGGTGTCCTGAGGATGCTATGCCTGTCCGTATTGTTCACAAGCAAGTTGAAATTGTTCTAAGAACACATGCTGTGTCCTAAAATGTTCGTAAAGAAACAAAATGGGAGTGTTCTTAGGACTCTCTGCCTGTCCGTATTGTTCGCAGGCAAGTTGAAACTGTTCTAAGAACACACACGGTGTCCTGAAATGTTCGTCAATGGATGAAATGTGGGTGTCCTGACGACGCTGTCCATATTGTTCGCTGGCAAGATGAAAGTGATCTTAGAACATATTATGTGTTGTGGGATGTTCGTAAATAAACAAAATGGGGGTGTACTGAAGACGCTATGCATGTCCGTATTGTTCGCAGTCAAGTTGAAACTGTTCTAAGAACACAGGCTGCGTCCTAAAATGTTTGTAAAAAAACAAAATGGGAGTGTCCTGAGGACTCTCTTCCTGTCCATATTGTTCGCAGGCAAGTTGAAACTGTTCTAAGAACACACGCGGTGTCCTGAAATGTTCATCAATGGACAAAATGTGGGTGTCCTGACGACGCTGTCCGTATTGTTCACTGAAAAGATGAAAGTGTTCTAAGAACATATTATGTGTCCTGGGATGTTCGTAAATAAACAAAATGGGGGTGTCCTGAGGACGCTATGCCTGTCCGTATTGTTCGCAAGCAAGTTGAAATTGTTCTAAGAACACAGGCTGTGTCTTAAAATGTTCGTAAAGAAACAAAATGGCGGTGTCCTGAGGACGCTATGCCTGTCTGTATTGTTCGCAGACAAGTTGAAACTGTTCTAAGAACAAACGCCTGTCCCTAACTGTTCGCTTCACTTGTGACGCACTTTTAATCACTCCAGGACCGAACAGTGCCCGTAGAACACCAACGCGCAAGCGCAAAATAGCTTCAGTGCATTTGGTGTCCTGCGGACACCCGCTCCCTTCGCGGACATGTTCGCAAAGCTATCATGTGACCACGCCCACGATCAGCGTATGTTCTGATTGCGAACACTGTTTGTGTCCCCGAACAATTTTAAACTACATTTTCAAGTAATCTACAATATTTTGCAACAAAAACTCACCAAAGAACAAGTCCCACATAGTAATCCTGAGTTTCTACATACTTTTTGTGACTTTCTGAACCCTTTTTTCTGTTCGATCTGTCCACGGACAGCGTGCATGTCTGTGAACCGCGCACAAGCACACCCTAGAGCTCATTCTCATTGTGTTTCTGGCTATCCACAGAGCACAGCAAATTTTACTGCCAATTTGCAGATTTCCATCGCAACCTTGATGGCATCCGTGGCTCCACTACTGCCACCTGGTGCTGTATCTGCCTCAGCACCACCCCCAGCCCCTCCACCACCACCACCTCCCCAAGGGCCTGAAGAGGGGAACAGGAGTGAGGATGCACAGGAGGAAGAAGAGGATGATCAGAATGAGGTAGTGGAAGTCCCTACTACCAGCACTCGGCGTGAGTCTTGGGTGTGGCGGTTATTTACCATTCATGGTAATGGTCCTAAGGCGTGTGCGAACCAAGTCACCTGCAATGAGTGCAAAATAGTACTCAGTCACGGGAGGAATGGTACTTACAGCTTTGGGACAACTACCATGAAGCGACACCTAAAGTCATTCCATTCGGGGGCCGTTCGCAAAGTTGTACCTTGCGAGGAGCATAGCAGGTTGACTTCCTCTACTTCATCCTCTATTTCTGAACCTGTCACCACAAGGAACACTCCTGTGGGACAGCGTATTCCTCAAGCTGCCTCACAGGCCATTCACAATGCTGATGACCCTTACCTTTCGAGGGTCACAGTTGTGTGTATGTACTGCGACGCAGTACTGTGCAGGGGGGAGAGACTTTGTAGTGCTTTTGAGGCTATCGTTTCAGAGCACGAAAAGGTCTGCTCACTACCCAAGTGAAACCCACTCTACATCTTCCTCTCTCTGCTCACCCTTTCTTATCCCCATGGTTGGTGTCCCCCCTTACCCTCCTGTCCCCTCCTCTCCTAGTGTGTCTTGTATAAAAAACCCAAAAAAATTTCAAACAACAAAAATAAAAAAATTGCTCTTTTCAGAGCCGCCTTTTAGAGTTAAAAAATAGAAGTGAAAATAAATGAAGCAGGACCCTGTGTATTTTTTAGAAGTCCGCGGACATCTAAAATTTTGGGGTGCTACCCTATCATAAGCATTGCAGATTTATCTGGGAGGAAGTGGTGGCTCTGAAAAGAGCCTTTTGGTGGTGTTATTTGTGTTTGAAAAATTTGAAATGCTCAACAACTACTATAAAATGGATGCTGTAATTCCAAAAAAGGTCGCAATGCATTTTGTACATTTCTCAAAAAAATCTGATAGCCAGCATAAGTAAGATGGACTCCATCTCTGCGAAAAATGTATGTACTACGAAACATAATAATTTCATTGTGAAAAGAGGACATGCCAAAATCTCTTAGAAAGGCACAAACAGCCTTATTGACATTGTGCCTTGCTTTCTTCATTTGTGGACCAAATCCACATTTGTCTCTGCGCAATCCGTGAAAAAATTACTTGAGAATTTGGAAACATGTCCATGACCTTCCCAAGTCCTTCTTTCATTGCAAATTGCAAAGAAATTCCAGACACATGTCCTAAACTGTTCCCTCCACAATGAATTTCAATTATGTCTGGATGTTGCTCTGTCTCCAAAGTAGCACAGAGAGGTACCAAGTCCAACCACTTGATTCCATGTACTCCATTCCAGTGCACTTCCACATGTGGGAATCCAAGATCTACAGCTACTCCACAGCTTTCTGCATGCAGCTTCAACCAATGTACTCACGAGTCTCCCAAAATCCAAACAATCTGTTTTTTGAAACACACAGCCATAGCTATCTGTTCTTCTCTCAGCAAAAAGAGTATCTGAAAAACTCTCTCCTGGCACAACACACCCACTAAACTTTCCTGACCAATCCCTTTCTCTGCTCATTCTCATTTGCATGGCTTCCCAACCCAAAAAGCCCCGGATGTAACACCTGATGTCTGCAGACTACAGCCATGTCCGCGGACATATCGTAACATGAACAGTCCTTCTACCATTTCCTTTTCACTTTCTGTGCCATTCCCTCATTGGATATAGCTAAGAAATCACATGAACATCCACCAGTCACCTCCAAGACCTCTACATCTAACTGCATCATCATAGATCAGCACTTTAAATGTACTGTTAATCTCTCTGAGTGTAACGCTCACCTGGCTCCCACGGAGGCGCTGGTCTGGTATGGGTTGCTGTGGCCTCTTCAAGCGTGATGCACAGAATTCAGACCACCGATTGAACAGGACCCCCAAATCTTGCTTGTTGGGCCCATAGGAATATCCTTCTGCAGATGAGAAAGGGGATTAACTGTCTGCTGAATAGTGTGCTTGCTCCTGCCTTCCCCCCTTCATTCTTCTCTGATTCCTCCAAAACCCCCGGTTTAAGCTCACCTTATGGTTTGGAAGGATGAACTCTCCATCCTGCTTCTGGTGCAGGGGCGCGCGTTCGTCCAGTTACTTCACTGGTTTTCAGAATGGCGCTGGCAAATCCACTTGACTTTTCTGAGCGATACGCCGTAAGTATGAAGATGCAAAAGTTCAAGTGTGAGCCTCCTTTTATGTTGTCTTTTCTGTCCTTTATTTCAGGTGCAGAACACAGGCGATGCGTTGAGGGGTTAAATTGCCAGTGGTAAAATCAGGTGAGTTAGTGATGAGGGCGACCCCTCTAAATGTCTTTATAATTCCCCAGTAATGTCTTTTGTCCTTTCCCCATAGGGGCCGGGGTGTGGTACCTGCCAAAGATGCAGCGCCGACCCGAGATGTGGAATGGTTCACCAAGAAAAGCCGGTAAGTAATATGGCTGAAAATGTCCTTTCCCCATATGGGCCAGGGTGCGGTACCTGCCAAAGATGCGGCGCCGACCCAAGATGTGGAATGGTTCACCAAGAAAAGCCGGTAAGTAATATGGCTGAAAATTCAGCTTTCCTCTTGTGTTCCCTTGCTCACCTATTGTCTCTTCTTCTCTCCCCTAGGTGCAGAGATGTGGCGACCGGTGCTGAGAGCCGCGATGGAGCCGGGCGGCGTCTTGGGAACAGGTGAGTGAAGCGCGGCGCTGCAACGAGCAACACGGTGCTTTGAAATGGAAGTCTTCCTTCAGGAATGCTGGCGTGAAGATTCCGGATGCAGGTAAGAAGGTTGAATAAGTTCTTGGTTTTCACCTTTCTCTTCTCTTATTCCCTTACAGGTGTTCCGGGTTCGAGGCGGGCGTGGCTGGAGTCCAGGTGCAGGAGCAGACACCGTGAGCGTTCAGCTTCTGGGATGCAGAACAACGCGAAGCATGTGTGGCTGTCCGGGCGTGGCTTAAATAGCTTTGGAAGAAGTTCCAGGTGAGTATTCTTCCACAGCCCCACCCAAGTAACAAAATAGTTCCTTCAGAAAAATAGTCCCTCCTAAGCCTCATTTGGCTTGGTTCTTCATGCAGCATGGTCTGCATCAGGTGAGTGTGCAGAATGGTCTGCTTCAGGTAAGTGCACCAAACACTTCCCCTTATGAGCCTGATGTCCAACACGAGCCTGGCGCCAACGGCGCCAGGACAGAGTCCAAAGAGCACCTATAAAGGGCCGCTGGGCTTTTACCCGGGGGTGTGATGCCTGCTCCCGGGGGTGCTGGGCCTGGCCTGGTGCTCCGAGGGTAGGCATCATGACACTGAGTACAAGTGTCATATCATTGGAAAGCACCTTCTACCAGAAATACTGTACAACTCTCCAAGATTTCTACTTGCAGCTGCATGCATATCCATATGCATGAACATAAACTACAGGTATGCATATTTTCTATGTAGTACATGTACAATTTTTATAGATTCATATGAACAGATTAACTGACTTTTAGCTTGTATAATCTATAAAATGAATTTACTGTCATTTTTTCATCTCCTAAAATCAACTGTCATTTCCAAACCTATCTGCTATTTAATTTCTTTTTATACAAACATTTTCAAAGCATGTTGAACTAACATTTTTAAAGTACAATATGAAGAGTTAATGTACTCAAACAAAATTGCATGCACACAGTATGTTCAAAAATCAAACAACAATACTTGTACAAAAATAAAAACATTTATTTACTTATATTTATATACTGCGCAAGCAGCCCATGGCATTGAGGCGCTGTTACTTACAAGAGCTTAGTTACAGAAATAGTGGTATTCAGTGGTACATTATGATTTCCACAAGGCATACAAATTATATTTTGGTTGGTACAGTCAGTCATTACAATACAGTTTATGCATTAAGAACATATGATATGTATTCAACTAGTGCAACGCATCTTCTGTGAATAAGATAGTTTTCATGATTTTGAGGAAGGCGCTGAGGATCAAAGTCAATTAAAAAAATCAATATCTAAATTAAAAACAATGCTATATACAAACAAAATTCCTTATTTGTTTCCTTTACAATTGCAGTGAAGACCATTCTCCTGAAAAGAAGCAGCTGCATTTGAAGTACAAAGAACAACTAAGAAGAAATCTGCTCGCTTCAGAAAAAAATTAAGTTGAATAACACCATATTATGTGTACTATTATGTAAGGTTAATTCATGCTATTTCTGTGTCTAAAAATAAAGATTGTGCACCATTCTGTCTACAAATCCCCATTTCTTAAACAGAGATTTACAGGCAGAATGACGCACAATTTCTTAGTTTTCGACACACAAATAACCCAAGCCAACCCCTAGTATTTTGATATTATAGAACAAACAACTGTTTTAATTATATACTATTAGATTTACTATTTCTACTCCTCCACACCACCAGCTTAGTTTCTACTATCATCTGAACCCCAGTTTAGTAGCACAAGAATAGCCATTCCAACTAGTTCTAGTTGACCAATGCACAATCACACACCATTACATACATCTTTATTATCTTACTCACACACTCATGCAAACAGCACACATACATTAAGAACACCCCAACCCATACCTTCTTTATTTTTTTTCAACAGACCCTAAAGCATGCCTACCAAAAATGAAGTCCGTAGAAAGCAACGCAGAAACAGAGCAAATGAAAATAGAAGTGTCCAAAACAACATCCATCTCTAGCAGAATTTGTAAAAAAAGTTAAAACAAAACAGCTAATACAGTCATTTAGCGAAACAAAGCAAGCTTCAAGTACAGAAACTTTGCCTCCTTTCTATCAAAATGTAAAACAAACCACAAAACAATTAACAAAAAATCAGCTACCACTACAGATAAAACTGCTCCTATAAATCGTGTTATAGTGCAAACTAAGCATACCAAAAAAAGTATTTTAGCAAAAATGTTCCATCACAAAAATGAGTCTTATAAAAACAGGAGAGAAATCAAACTTAACCCTTAAAACCTATTGTAGGAAATTAATCTTAGAAGCGTTGATAGACAGTGCAATCCTTCTAAAAAGCAAGTTATTTATTTTAGTGTTAAACAAAATGAAACCACTAACAAAACTAATGACTAAATTACAAAAAAGACTTCTCAATAAACAAAATGTCAACAGAAATAACTTCTTAAGTATCTGTGGAGGTGAATGGAGTCACACTATGAGCACAGAACCATACTTTATTGAAGAAGCATACAAACAAAAGCAAACAAATACAATTGCCATACATAGCAGTGGACGAGGTTATGAAAAAGTTAATAATACCATAATGGAACAAGAAATACTGCTTACAAAAATATCCCCAGAAAACTTAGAATTACCTCTCCATTCAACTGAATCAGAACGTCTAGTATACAAATGGCCATGCACGTCAATGTGTAAAATTCCCAAAGAATATGTCAAGTCTTTAAGCCAATTCCTCAATCAATATATGAAAGGGAAAGACAAAATGAAAATTAAACTACTGCAAAATATGGATACCTGTCCAGTGCGCAAGTACACAGGACTACAAGGACATTCATTGGCCTGCATTTCAGGACCTACTTGCAAAACCACCTTCCATTATATCAAAATGATATCAACACATCATTCAACTATAAGAAATCTAGTCTATAAACTGTACTATGCTAAAAGTCCTGCTTTAGCACTGGCCAATTTAAATAACATTCTTCTACATGGTACAGCAAAAGACCTACTTGAAGAAATCAACTATATCCAGAAAAAATATTTTGCAAGTGAAAGCCACTTACAGAATGAAATAGCTTTAAAGCAAATTAGCAAAAATTATATGCATGGCAACCTTCTACTACACACATACAAAAAAAGAAATACTGAAATTTAAAAGTACATCTGCTGAAGTACCAAACCACGTGTGTGTATGTTCCCGTAGAACTTTCTATAAAAGTAACACAACAACTGTAGACCTAACATATAAAATAGAAGACAATGAAGATTCTAAATGGTTTGAATTAGCTCTCGACCTTATAGCAGAAAACAAATACGAAATAACTGACTGCTTAATACTTTGTAGTTACTGCACTACAAAACTTGACAACAACCAAACTCCTTCACGTGCTATCACAAATAATTTGGAATTATTTCCACTACCAAACCCCCTACAACAACTCAATTTATATGAGAGCATCATAATTCAAACAGTGCACCCCTTTCAAGCCTTCAACCAAAAACAGAAAAATTACCTCCCTCTGAATTAGTGAAAGGTATTCGTGGAAAAGTAATGTATTTATCATTAGATCTAAAAGAAAATGTGCATACTCTAGGAGTGCAACGTCCAATGGAGCAATCTTTAATTATCCTAGTAAATGGTGTACCTACAAAAGACGAAAAAAATTGGCACCATTTGGTAGATTTACATAAAGTTAGACAAGCTTTGCAATATCTAAAAGACAATAATGAATACTACAAAGAAATTAATATTGAAGAAAAATTGAAGGATACCACTTAAATAATTCAAGAGACACAAGAAGCTGGTCAATTTGAGCTCGTAGATCCTGCTACAATATCCAACTTTAGAACATTATACAATTCACCCTTTGCAGTCTAATGACACTGTAGAAGATGCACTAGAAACGTACCAAATGCGTCAAACAAAAGGATCACCAATCAGCATATGTGAAAAAAGTATCGAAGCACGTGCTTTTCCTCTACTTTTTCCTACTGGCAAAGGAGGAAGGTACGATGATAGACCTATTCAAATAAAAGCATCAGAATATTGCTCATTAGGGATGTATTCTGAAGATCCCAGATTTAGACAAAATGTGGAATACATATTCCACCTACTCTTTGAAAGTGAACTAGCAACTTTATGTTACAGAGTTGCACACTCATTAAAATCAGGATCTCACTTTCAAAATATGTCAGCTACACAATTATTACAAAAAGTGCAACAAAAAGATGAGGTTTTACAATCAAATATTACAAATCTATTAGCAAATATGCATGGTACTAAAGAATACTGGTTTCAACGTCACAGAGATGTACGTTGTATGATAAGAAACCTTGGCCCACCCACTTGATTTGTTACATTAAGTTGTGCAGAATATGCATGGGAAGATTTACATGATTTCCTATGCATATCAAACAAAATAAAAACAAACATAGATATACCAACACCTGGAGAACTTTGTTATCTAGATCCTGTTAATGTTTCAAGATATTTTCACGATTGCTTCATTGCTATGCTACACTTTATTTGTAATGAAACTGCTCCTCCCCTTGGAGAAGTGCAACACTTATTTTGGAGAAAAGAATACCAAGCCAGAGGAGTACCACATATCGACATGCATTTATGGATTAAAGATGCTCCTAAATTTGGTCAAGACAGTGACGCCACTGTTTTACAGTTTATTGAAAAATATGTCACTTGTCGAATTCCATCAGAAGCAACAAATAGTGATCTTCAAGCACAAATTTTACAATTTCAAAGACACAAATGTGGCAAATATTGTCGTAGCAAATACAAAAACAAAGGGAAATACTACACCAAATTCCGCTTTGGTTTCCCTAGACCGGTTACAAAAACAGGTCAAGTGAACAACTTCATGTCTTCAGTATTGAAAACCTGGCACATTCATGCACTTTATGGCCATAATGCATGTGCTACGGATGTTATGGAACAATTAGCCCACAAAAATGTCAATTGTATGGCCTTAATGCCAACTCTTGCAAGCTATTTCAAATTCAATGAAACAATGTTAAAAAAATAAATGCAACCAATAATTGAAATTAGCGCCACAGACAAACTAGACATACATGGTATGACACTACCCATGTGTGAACAAGCCACAACGAGACTAAATCATTTTGAAAATTCAATCTCCAACACAGCTAGATTGGAAAAAATATTAAAATTATCCTTAAATTGCAGAGTAATGCTTAAACATAACCTTGACGTGGATCTCCATCTTTAGAGAGGATATCTTTGACAACATCAAGCAAATCAGCACATTGTGTGCACCGGGACCCGATGGACTGACAAACTTGCTGCTGAAAAAGGACCCGAGCGAATGGGCGGACTTCTGTGCCATTCTATTCAAAAACATAGTAAATGAACATAGAATAGTTCTCTCGTTGATGCTTGCAATAATTGTACCGATTTTCAAAAAGGGTGCATGGGTGAAATCAAAGCTTTATGATTTGGGGTTTGTGATTCTACCTGGGCCACGATTGTCAGATAGCAGTTTATCCAATACAGTTAATCAATCTGTAGCAAACCAATCAATGCAAAAGCAAGTGACATTCAGGCAGGCTTGCAACTGCAATCAGCAAGGCACACATTGCTAGCTATCTCCACGAGAACAAACTGTATTAACCTTGGCCAGTTGGAATACAAGAGGCTTTAAGCATATAATAAATAATAACGCCTCTAACTTGCAGAGCCATGATATTGTATTATTAAAAGAAACATGGTTAATGACAATTCTGTCATGGAATAACTATGATATATACTTGAATCCTGCAATAAGGGGCAACACTGGGCGGCCAGCCTCGGGCTTATTAATTGCTATCAAACAAAGTTCATTTACCAAATCTGAAATGTGGTTTTGCCCAAATCCATATGTGCAAATGATCAAATCCGTATGTGCACATGATCTTAGAAATAAGATCACTATGCACTCATCAATGTATAATGGAATCCGCTAGGAATATCCAATGACAAGTTCATGGAATGTATGAATGTGGCATTAGATTTGATAATACAAGAGACTAAAATTAACTATATAATTATAGCTTGTGATCTGAATCTACATTGTCTAGATTTGAATAGACAAATAGAAAAAATGAGTTTACTAAAATGTTCTAAATTTATCGAGAATCGAAATCTCTTCATGCTAAACGGATCTTTGTCGTCGGACATACCTCCGAAGCCCACATAGCACAGACATCACAGTTATGGCATTATTGATTACACCTACTTGAATGTAGCTTTCTTGAATCGAATACAATCATTTCAAGTATCGCATTCTGATGCGAGTGATCATAATATTCTGAATGCAACTTGGAAGCCTGAATACATGTTGAAAGAAAGAAAAAAATTATATATCCAAGGCACACTTATTGTAAACACAGCTCGAAATAGATTGATTTGGAATGAGACATCCTTAAAAGCATTTAGAGATCACTATGAGCTTCAGATGAACGAGAAATCGCAATCTGATGTGATATATTCTGAATGAATGCAAATGTTTCAGCCAAATTTGGTCAGGCAAAAGACAGAACAAATGCCACACTTGCATACTTTCAATCATTGAAATAAAGACAATGAAAACTCAAATTAGACGGGAAAAAAGAGAAGCCTTGAAGTTACCACGTGATAAGAGAATAGTGGCCTTAACTCGTATCAGAACGCAATATATGAATTGGTTAAGGGGAATGAAATCGGTACTCTATCAAAACGATGGCAATAACATGGTGAAAATATTGTCTAGTAAAAACTCTGCCCAGTCCAGGATAATTATCAATCAGGCAACAGCTGGGCACCAGGTAGCTATCCAAACCAACAATGTAAATGAAGATGCTTGGGTTAAATATTATACAAACTTATATTCCTCTGTTGACCCAACTACGAATGCTCCGGTAATTAAGGAGTCTAATGCCTTCCATCTGAAATTCGATCAAGAAGAAATTTCGTATTAGATACATAAAGCCAGTCAATCACGAGCACATGGTCCCGATGGCTTGCCGAACCTAATTCTAAAACAATTTCCAGAAATTTGGGCAGACATATTGTTCAACATGTTTAACAACATACTTTCCTCTCAAAAATGTCCAACTTCTTGGAAACACTCAATTATCACCCCAGTCACAAAAAAGGGTGATCCAGCTGATCCCGCCAGTTATAGACCAATATCCTTGCTTGATGCAACTGGTAAAATCTTTTGTCGCATCATACTAAGAGACTTGAATGACTGGTCAAGTAAAAACTTTGAAAGGGACCCCTTCCAGTCAGGCTTTGTCAGTGGGTTAGGTACTGCACCTAACATGATAGCTATAAATATGTTAAAGTCAAAATATGCCATCCGCAAACAATCCTTGTATTTTGCCTTTATTGACTTTCAAAAGGCTTTTGATTCCATCGATAGAGCTTTGCTATTCAAAAACTGAAATCATTTGGATGTCCACCTTCTCATTTAGCGCTCATAAAACTTCTACACACTGACACTACCCTACAGGTGCGGTTGACACAAGAAGGGCTACTGTCAACATGATTCAATACCTTTTTCGGCTTAAAACAAGGGCGTATTTTGGCATGGATCTTATTTCATTTTTTCATCATGGATATTTGAGAATCCTTCCTTAAAACTGTCTCTGATGCTCCAGAGCTGGGCAATCAGCGTATAGCCTGGTTGCTGTACGCTGATGACTTTGTTCTTATGTCTCAGACCCCTAAGGGCCTACAAAATCTTCTGTTCGCCTTGTCCTCATACGTTGAAACAAACAAACTGGCAGTTAACATAGAAAAATCACAAATACTTGTATGTAAGAACTCAAGAATAACTTGTATAAGTAACTGCACTTGGACCCTTCAGAATGAGCGTATGATGATAACATCAGAGTATAAATATTTGGGTGTGTCAATCCAGGATACTGTAGTAAGTTATTTCTCGCTACTATGCAGTCTAAATTGTTAACTTTGATTTCACAAGCAAAGATTCTGGTTTTCACACATGGTAAATATACGTATAAACATATACTACTTTTTTTACGAACAAAAAATTATTTCGACTTTGATCTATGGAACAGAATCTATGCTGTACAATACATATAAAATGTGGAACATCATTGAGGCCTGTTTCTGGAAGCCCAAGTTGTACTCCTAGGCCAATCCTACGGTTTGAATTAGGTTTGGTATCACTGGCTGCTTGAGTTCTGTGGCGAATGTGCACCTTTTTTCATAAATGCCTATTAAGTCTGGAAACTAATATTATTTTGAGTATTGTAGCCTACCAACTAACTTCG
The DNA here is from genome assembly GCF_040938575.1 of Ambystoma mexicanum. Taxonomy (NCBI): domain Eukaryota; kingdom Metazoa; phylum Chordata; class Amphibia; order Caudata; family Ambystomatidae; genus Ambystoma; species Ambystoma mexicanum. The sequence goes on from NC_090924.1 coordinate 1,218,979,154, forward strand.
TCAAACCATGATTTTTCCCAGAAGTGGTGTAATTGTGTTTTGAACATCTTAGTGGAAGCAGATATTACGGTAGCACTTTTACTTGAAAACCCCACACGTTCTAAGGCAAAATTCTTTCAGTGGGATTGGATAAAAAATCGAGAAAATTGCCTGAATTATAAAGACTTTCAATCTAATAACTTTGGACATAAAAGGTTAAGACATATGTCAGGTTATTTGTTGAAATGCCCCTCTCCGATTATAAGAAACAAATATTTAAGTTTCAGATTAAATCTGTGGCTCGGAGAAAAGTCATAACATCTGACCCGAACCTTTACCGGCATTGTAAGAGCACTAATGAACACAACTACAACATGTAATAGTGTCATGCCAACAATTGAATGCACATCGTATTAAGCACTTTATTAATCTGCTATGCCTAAATAATGTCGTAGAAGAAAAGCAAATATGGCATTGTTTATTTTCAAGTTTACAGTAATTAAAGCAATAGTACAATTTCTGGAAATGACTATTCCAGATGAAATTAAAGAATAGAAATGTATACATGTAAAAATTATCTGGAAATGTAGAAAAAATGAATGCAAATAGTAATTGATTTTTTTTTTAAGTGAGCTGTCTATTTTAAATGGAAATTTTATCTTCTTTTTTTCTTTGTATCAAATTATTAATTGATTATTGTTTGTAATCTGTTGAATATGAAACAAATAAGTTTGTATTTGTAAAGTTGATTTAATCAGCTAAACCAAATAAAAAAAAAAAAAGGACACAAGACCGAGCCCAAAAGTTATCATCCCATTGCACTCCTTGATGTGGTAGGGAAAATGTTCTCCACTCAACTACTAAAGCAACTTTGATAAAATCTACTGGCTCTTTTGGTCCTCGCCAGATGGGTTGGTTGTGGGCTGAACCTACTCATCCTCAACCTCTTAAAAATGAAGGCAATAAAAAAAGCTATTCCTATATATCTGGCCTTTCAAATATTTCTAGATGGTCTACCTCATACTGGGTGTATACTGGGTGCACCCTTTTTTTCCTTACATATGGTCTTCCCTCTACATTGAAGCTGTGAGCGGTGGTTGTGCAAAATCAACCTCCACACACTAAAGGTGCTGCCACCAACAGCCAGAGCCTTGAAACACCTGCAGCACTGCAGCACTCCATTTGAAGAAACAACAAAATGCTGGAGAGGTCCACAAAGAAGGCTTTTCATGAACTGTCTACAGATGGGTGGCTCCCATCAACACTATGGGCCTCATTACGACCCTGGCGGAATGGGTTAACGGGTGCCGCTATTGGAGGCGGACCCATTAAACCCACTCCTCCTCATTACGAGGATCATTTGTGGGACCCAGTAAGGACGCCTGGTAAAACCAGGCGTCCTTTCGGGTCCCGCGAGGGGAGCAGGGAGCTAACAACGGGCCGGTCATAATCGGCCCGTTGTTAGCTCCCTGCACCCATTCCCATTGAGCCCTATAGGGCCCAAATGGGAAGGTGGAAGGTCTGGGTCCGGGTTCCCTGAAGGAGGAGTTACCGGGCCCTCCAAAGGCGGAATGGCCTGGTAATTCTCCATTCAGGGAACCCGGACCCGGTTTTGGTGGCAGCCATGCCCTTATTAAGGGCATGGCTACCGCCAAAGTCGTAATGAGGCCCCATGTTATGAATATGGGTTGGCCTTTCTTAGGAGTTAACTGTACAACATCTGGTGCATAGGGATGATGAGAATGATGCAGCTGCAAGACAATAAAAGCATTAAAAAAGAATAAAATGAATTTGCAAAACACCATCAATTGTACCAGGAAACTCAAAACTGTTAAGAGTACTGGATAGCTGGAAGTGCATTAAAATAACAATTACAATCAATCAATCACATTGTGTAGGTCCATGTTAGTGAAAGTTAAAAAACACATTCAAAAATACTTACCACACAATACGAGCAGATGACAACAATAATGATGAACACCATATGATAGCAGTGGTTAATATAACTGACAAGCTAAATCAGGAACTAAGTCACCATTCCTCCAATAGAAGTCTGCACAAAGATACAAGTTGGTGCACCGGTATTCAAAAAGCCCTTCTTGATAAAATAGCCCTCCTACAATCTAAATTTGATACAAAAAAATCAACCTCAAACATGCCCAACAACCTCATTAGACTACCACTTATACCATTCATAATACTGTTGCACCATTTGAATTTACAGCAGTCTGTATCTCAGAAGTCCTGAAAATAATTTCTAGTCTCAAACCCTCAGTATGCCAAGGTGACCAATGCGCAGCTTTGCTTATCAAAGACTGTGCATCTGAACTGACACACTTGATCACAAGACTAATCAACAATGCTTCCTTTGAAAGGTGCACCTTGCCAACTAATCTCAAAGACAATTGGGTCCTCCCTTTACTAAAACAACCCCCTTGACCTACGCCAATCAGGCTTCAGCCCAAGACATGGGATGGAAACACCATTACTGGACTTTAAAATTCAAATGGATGAGCTTGAGGAGAAAAGCAAAACAGCCCTCCTTCTCCTGCTTGACCTCTCCGCAGTGTTTGACTTAGTCAATCACAAAATACTCTGTAATCATCTAGCCTCAGCGGCCCACTTCTCACCGAAAGCCATTCAGTGGATAGAATCTTTCCTCTCGGATAGAACCATAAGAGTCTTCTCACCTAGCGCAGTAGCACTGCCAGCCCCAGTCACATGTGGTGTACCACAAGACTCTTGTGTCTCACCCACACTCTAATATTTCCACAAAACCGCTATTTGACATCTTGGGCGTCAATTACACTAACTATGCAGATGACACTCAAATCCTCATTCCTATCTCGGGCTCCTATGACTTTTATTCTGCATTACTTAACGTAATTTATCAAACCATCCAATCATGGCTGGCACATCATGGATTATGCCTGAATGATGAACAAACTGAACTTCTCATAGGATCACAATACCGCCTTAACAAACTTGACAAATCCTTCAATATAGATGGCATCACAATGAAGGTGTTGAAGGAAGTAAAATCCCTCTGCTTTTATCTTGACTCAGCCCTTACTTTAACCAAACAAGTCAATGCCACAGCGTCAGCCGCAACTTACACTTCTAAGCTCAATAATGCTTGCAGACATTTCCTGTCACTCGACAGTTGCATCACTCTAGCTAGAGCCCTCGTTTTGTCTAGACTGGACTATTGCAATGCCCTTTACGCTGGCACCAAGAACCACAATATCAGAAAACAACAGGTGATTCAAAATAGAGCAGCTGTAAACATCTCGAAAAATATTTCCATGATTAGAAGGAACACTCACTGGCTACCTATCCAGAAGCGCATCCTTTTCAAAAGTCTCACCTTAACGCACAAATGTATACATAAATCAGCCCCTAAATACCTGGCAGATAAATTCACGACCTGCTCCACACCCCTCGATTCAAACTCCAGAAGATAGAGGCAGCAGCTTCCCACTGGTAGCGGCTAGACACTGGAACACACTACCAGCCACATTAAGGCCGGAAGCCTCCTTTTGGACATTCTGCAGACACCTGACAACATGGCTCTTCACACAGGAACTACTAAAATAAATATAGATCAGCAACTAGTACTGTACGAACAATGATCACTGTAACTTAAACTGATGTTATCATCTAACTGCTTGTAAATGTTATGACCTCGTACATGCGTAACTATGTACCTTTGTGCCTTCTTTTTCATTTTATTCTTTTAGAATAGCACCAAGATGACTCTGGGTTGGGTGCGCTTTACTAATTGAAAAATAAATAAATGAATACATAAACACACACACACCTGGAAATAAACCTTCAAATATGTAAACATGTATTAACACTTACTTTCACATCAGCCACAGTCTTGCCATGTGCACAGTGTGAGTTCTGGAATCAAAACGATACAACTGCAGAAAATTGGGCCTTTTATGCTTTCCAAAATGAATACCAAAAAGAGAGGACTATATGATAATGATAATGGTAATGATATTTTATTTATATCATGCTCGTACACGTGTTTCACAGCATGACCAGGCAAAAGGGAGGGGAACAAGAGAGAACAAAAAATAAAAATAAAACAGTGATCTTACTAGGCCCAGTGACATATAAAAAAGCGCAAGTGCATGGAAAAGGGAAACAAAGGGGAAAGTACATGTAGGGGAAGGGGGAGTGGAAAGTACGTAGTGGAGGAGAGAAAAACAAAATAAATAATTAGATAAAATAAATAAACATGTACTAATAAAACTACTAAAATGGATGACACATTTTCACCACAACCTATCACAGACAGCTACACAAATAGATAAGTAACAAAAACCAATAACAAAGAAACTCACAGAAATCTATTTTTTTACCTCCAGAATCTTTCATAGTCACAGCTATTGGACACGGCTGCAGATCTTGCTTTGTATCCGCTGTGTGAGAAACCATTGGGTGTCTTACCCGCAAGTCCCAGGAATCTCTCTCTCAGGTGGCTAGGGCATGGCCATCACCTTTGGATCTACACCCTGGGGGTAGACCAGTGAGGGAGGATCACCTGGGTGATGGGTCTTAGGGGAGTAGGGTTGAGGCAGCCAATGGTGAGACGCAGTATTCCCCCCTTTTTTGTACACCGAACTCATCCTATTTTTAGGTTTCTCTGAGGACCCAATCCCCCCCCCTTTTTACACAAACACTGGGCCGAGGAAAAGGGTGACTGAAAGTAACAAGACTAACTCTCATACATCTCACTGGACATGTCCTGTTAATTGGGTCAGGCAAAGTCATCCTCCTCGCACGGATAAAAGGCAGAACTTAAAGACACACTCTGAGCAAGGCAAAACACAAGTACGAGCAGCATTACCAGGATGAAGGCAAACCTACTGGAGCAGAGCGATGGACCAAGGGCTGAGAGCAGTGTGTGGAAAACCCCAAGAGTTTCCTACTGCCTCCAACAGGCAGAGGCAGCGAAAGACACGTGGAGAAGGACAGATCCAGCATCAGAAAGCAGCATTTGGTTTGAAGGCAGCCAGCAACCCTTCTGGGTGAACGGCAGAGTTGCGGAGGCAAGGCAAAGCCTGGGGTACTAACCTTGACTCATGAATTGGAAATTATAAAACCAAGAAAACAATGCACACAGCCGGTAAGCTGCAAATGACCTGAGAGACCGGTGTGTTAAAGATTGAAGTAGCAACATTATATTGCAAGTGAAGGCTGGAGACGTGTGTGGATAAGATGCAAATAAAGGCAGACTCAACAATGAACTTTGAAATAAGCAAAGCTGTGAAATCAGTAGTAGTAAGTACGGATGGTTCAGTGAAAAGAAGTAGCCCTCTTGAAAGTGTCAGTGAAATGTACATTGTGTATAACGCGAACGCAAATGAACAGTAAAAGCGAAGTAAGCTAAATTAACTCTTAGAGAAGAGGAGAGTGAAAGTTGAACCTTGAACTGTTAGAAGAAGTGTTCCTGTGGAGGTCTGTAAAGAAATCCCTCCACATTCGAAATTATTCGATATCCGAAAGTGGTCTGAGCCAGACTGAGGGAGGCCCGAAGTGTAATAAGCTTGTGGAAGGGAGGCTCCTTTGCAAGTCCTGTTAAACATTGTTTGAAGAGGTCAGAGCCCAACAAAGGGGCACCTATGTGAATTTCGTTTTGAGGTCTGAGTCCAAAAGAGGGGGGCCAACATGAACTTTTGTTTTGAAGAAGTCTGAGTCCAACAGAGGGTGACTAATGTTAACCTTTTGTGAAACATTGTTTGAAAGGCTGGGAAGAGCCACTTTAACATGGAAGGCCATGCAGGCCTCGATGCCAGTCTTGAAATGCTCATGTGTTGAAACCCGAGCCAGAGTGTGTCATCCTACCTACAGCGATCGCCTTACTCAGTGTGGTGTAACGTGGGGAGGAGCGCTGATTCAGCCACATTTATTCTTTTGAACACTGATGTTTCCTTTACTTACATTTTTCCTTTATACACTTTTAGTACAAGAGATAGGGCAGACCTTAGGATTCGTTAGCATAGGCCATTTTGATTTAATGGACTCCACTAGGACTGTTTTGTTTATTGTTCGAGACTACTCCCATCTTAGTTGTAGGGCAAAGTAGTAGTTTTTCCAACCCCAGAAACTTCAAAGGTTTTGGACCTATTGTGTTAGTGTCATACTTGTGATACCATGCCTTCCTTACAGCAGATGAACGTAAAGAAAATTGCAAACACAAAATCAAAGTAATCTGGCCTTCAAAACTTCAAATAAAATAAGAGAACACCTAACCAGATAAATTAACATACACAAATAAAATACTGGACTGTAACATCCACATAACAATATGATGATTGCCCAAAAATGTATGGTTTATAGACACGGCTATAAATATAACTGTGCCTATGGGTACAACTAATACAATGATGAAAAGCGCTGATGCACCTATGCACGTGCTTTTTTAATAGGCACGGTTATAGAAAAGCCCTACATGGCCGTTTGCTTTTAGCTGTGGCAATACTACAAAAACTATGAATAAAAAAATGTATTTCCACTCCTCCAAACTCCAAAGAAGTGTCTGTAACATGCCTATCAGCTTCCCTTCACTCCTCATGGTCCTCCTCCACTCCCCTAGTCTCTTCCAATCACCCCAAAACACTCAATGCATCCATGATGCTCCGCAACCCAAAATGTCAGATAACCGCTGCTACCACACGTCCACAAACACACAACGTGCCATTTGCCAGAGTATAGCCACGGCTGCACAGAATAACACGTTTACCCATGGATAGCAACACCATGCACTGAGTGGGTGCTGGATAACCACAGGTAAATACCCCAGTCATTGTTGCTGGGCGCGATCCTCAATAAACCAAACTCTCCCCTTTTTGTAAAGCCGCGGCTATCATAATTCTTTTTTTTATCTGAGCATGGAATATAAACGAAAAAAGAGATAGTATTGATACAATTGTACTTAAAAGGTATCAATACAATAAATGACTGCTCATGGAGTTATTTAAAGTGGATGATGATAAAGTATAAATAGTAGTGAAGATATACAAGGTCGGGGTTAGCTAGGGTGAATACACTTCAAAAACAGGTAAAAATTGGGTTGGATACAAACAATGAGAGTATAGTGCATAGAGAGTTCTACAATCAGAAGTACAAAACTACATAAAGTGAGACTACATTTACAAACCAAAATACTAAAATGGTGACACATTGTGAGTGCAACCTATCACTGACAAACACTGAATTGCAACAGTTTCATCAACCAATAACAAACACCAAAACACACACACCATACATGTGTAATTCGTAGAAATTACTAGAAATTCAAACTAGGGATAATTTTCCTGGAAACAGAGAAAGACTGCAGATATCATGGCTGGTTTGAAAACTGTGGCTGACAATTGACTGTTTTGGTTACTGGCTTTTTGTAAGTAACTAAATATTCACATGGACCTTGGTTTGAGAGATTTTATAATTACATGGTTTGGATTGCGGAGAATGCATGGTTCCACGTTTTTACAAAATTGTTTAGTCTGAAAAGTACAGAGAACTCAGACATCATCCTAATTCATTTTGGAGGCAATGATTTGGGAAATGTATGACGTGTGCGCCTTAATTTATTGATGAAACAAGACTTGAAAAAAACGAATGGAACTTTTTACTGATACCCTCTTTATTTTTTCCAATCTGACACAGAGGCACGGAGCTGGACCAACAAATGTAATGGTAAAATTGAAAAATCACAGAGAAATGTTAATAAAGTAGTTTGAGCATTCATGAGAGACCACAACCAAATATGGTTTTCAAACAACAACATACAGTTCTATATGGCCAATTTCTATAGAGCTGATGCAGTACACAGAACTGGTAAGGAAATACGGTGTTCCGTCATAACATCAAAACAGTAATCCAAATGTGCTAAAATACTACACACAGTGTAGCCCGAAACAATCCTTTTAAGCAATACTTATCATTTATAAATACCCAAATACAATAAACGAATAACCCAAAATATTGTTTTAATATAACCACGGTTAGAATTCATTGACTTTTTTTACAATCGTGGTTACAAATTGGTAGTTAAAGTGGGGGGCTCACTTCGGGTTAAACGATCAATGCATTAAAACACTGATCATGTACTTGTTGATTGATATTTTATTTCTATCGCGCTCGTACACAAGTGTTTCAGAGCGCGACAAGGCAAGAGAGGGGAACAGGGGAGAACAAAACAGCGATCTTACTAGGCCCAGTGACATTGAGAACGCGCAAGTGCATGGGAGAGGGGGGAGGGGAAAAGTGCATGGAAGGGGGGAGGGGTGGAAAGTGCGAAGCAGAGGAGAAACAGATAAATAACAATAAATAAATAATAAAGGCAACCAACAGTGGTAATGCAGCCAGCAATTTTCAAGTGCTAGGTTTAAGGCAGCAGACAGGGTAGGTCTGATAAGTGCAGGAAGAAAAAGGGGGGGCTGTATGGGTACAGATACAGACCCCAGTGCAAGGGGTGGCCCGGAGGCAGTGCGGGAGGGTGGCAGGATGAGCAGGTACCTGGGCCCAAAAGACAGAGGGTGGCCAGGTGCACGGTGCCAAGAGAGAACAGATCAGCAGGGGAGAGGGGGAGTGATGGCAGAAGAAGAGAGGAAGGTCTTGAGGTGCTTCCGGAACCGGAGGTGGTTCTCCTCAAGTTTTAGAGTGGCAGGGAGGCTGTTCCAGAGGGAGGCCCCAGCTGAAGACAGAGATCTACCCCCAGCTCGTTTCTTAGAAAAACGACTGACCCTGAGTGAGTTGGAGGTAGAGGAGCAAAGAGCTCGAGAGGGGAGGTATTTGCGGAGGGATAGCTGAAGTAAGGTAGATGCAGATAAAGAAAGAAGAGTATAATACATTACAGTAAACTAGGTGTAAATACATTTAATAGGAACAATTACGCAAGATATAAAAGCATGGGTGAGAATTCACAGGCTAAAATACAGTTTATGGGACTTCTAAAACGACAGCAGGGTTACTAAATTTTGTATCGATTTTTTAATGCAATTTTCTTTTGTTTTTCTCCACAGTCTCACATGTAAGAAAATTTAGAAACACACAAACAAAATAGGTAACCCACCCAAATATCTAACGTGTCACTGACCATGGAAATAAAACATAGACACTGCAAAATGTATGGCCAAGGCACAGAACTACTCTTAGCCGTAGTAGTCCTATATAGCCTTGGATATAGCTGTGAATTTTGGAAAAACGGATGAAACAAAAATGCATTCCTACCCCCAGTACTTTACCAAGTGCCCCCTCATCTGTGCCAGCTCTCCCCACTCCACAGAAGGCCTCCCCACCTCCCATGTCCTCTCCCTATCCCCCCACAATCCATGCTGTTTCTGTGAAGCAGTTTGCTTTGAGATGTCGGCTATTCGAGGCTATAACCGGGGCTACAGAAAGTTTTGTGTTGCAAACTCAGTCCCTGGACCTCATACTCTAGCAACCTCCCCACCTCTAGACAAACGTCATTTGCAATTATTTTAACCTGCATTTTTAACTACTTTTCATTTGAATAGGGGCACGCCTTCTTAAATGAGGTTTACAGTTCTTTGAATCATTTTCATTCTTAAAAACGTATGAAACTTGTTAAAGGGATGTTTTGGTTAAGTTGCACTAATAAAACCCCTGAAATTCTTTGAAAAAAACGTTGTTAAAGCGACGTTATGGTTACAGGTAAAACCCAAAAAAACTGAAATTCCCCATTTATGGGAAGCTAAGCAACCATAACTTGTGCCACCACCGTACACTGCTAAGACTAAAACCCAGGATATCAAAGATGACATCACAAATGTAATTGATAACCAAACAACACCTACAAGCAGTGTGTCTCTCCTCATATGCCACCTTAACCTTGCTGTACTCCAATGCAATAGTTTTGGAGTATAGGTGGAGCTAAAGCACCGCCTGTAGCAAAACTAAAAAGGCAGGTGGCAAACTCCCTCCTGGAGAGAACAGCAACCCCATACATATGATAAAGGAATACATCAAATGGCCTTAAACTTCCCCTCAGCAAAATATCCTAAATAGGCTAAGTATTTGGAATTTGGAATGTGAGCGAATTCATCAGAACTTTAGAACCCAGATCTCCAGTGCCAAAAGCACAGCACTTAGCTCTAGTGCCACTGCTGTCTCTGCAGAATAAATACAATCTGATGAAGACAATTTAATTTGCTTGGCAAAGCAACAAAATGGTATACAGAAGCTCTAGTTATTAAAATATTAGGGCATAATAGGGGGTTGCAACTGTAGAGTGGGTCTCAACTGTTGACCATATATCCAGACAAACACTAATTATGGATAAATATACTGCATTGAGGGGTGGAATGTTGCATATGATGTTCATCAATCTAAAAGCCACTTTTGGCAGTGTCTATGGTAAATATATGGAAAGTTTTGCAAGACAAAAAGTACCACCACCCTTACTAAAAGCCATGATCGATGTGTATTCTGATTCAAATGCCACCGTCAGGAGGGCTTTGGGGGTGAGCAAGTGTAATCTTTCCAGGTAAAACGAGGGGTCAGACAGGAAGGTATACTTGCTCCATTGTTATTTTTTCTCTATTATGATGGTGTGGTTACCAGACCCAGTGGCTTGCTTGTAGCTACAGCTGACGGTTCCATGTCATTTCATTGCGGGATGTTTTTTCGCAGGGTTTTTTACCGCAGATTTTTTTTCGAAAAAAACTCATCGAATTTTTATTTTATTTATGGGGCTGTTACCCCCCAAACCCCCATCCCCTTTATTTTTTATATTCCCATACACCCACATCCAATGTATATATTTTTTAACCCCCACAAAAAATGCGATGATTTTTTTAGAAAACAATCCACGAAAAACCATCCCACGATGAAAGGACGTCGTATCCCGCTGACACCCTTACTCTGGGTGGAGAAAAGATAGGGACATTGATGATTGTGCCCAATGTAGTATTAATTTCATGCACCCCCATAGGGCTGATAAGGTAAAAAAATATGTTTGCAAATTTCTGTCTAGATAATCGGTAGAAATGAATTGTGGAAGATATGCTAAGATATGGGGCCGATACACGACTGTGGAGGCAGCCATGCCCTTAATAAGGGCATGGCTGCCTCCAAACCGTGTCCGGGTTCCCTGAATGGGGAAATACCGGACCATTCTGAGTATGGAGGGCCTGATATTTCCTCCTTCAGGGAACCCGGGCCCTGACCGTCCCCATTCCCATTTGAGCCCACATAGGGCTCAATGGGAATGGGTACTGATGCTAACAACGGGCTGATTACGACCGGCCCGTTGTTAGCTCCCTGGTCCCCTCGTGGGACCCGCTATGGACGTCTGATAAAGCAGACGTCCAGAGCGGGTTCCGCGAGGGAACCTCGTTATATTGTCGAATGGGTTTAATGGCGCCGGCACCATTAGCTGCGCCGTTAAACCCATTCCACAATAGTTGTAATGAGGCCCATGGTGTGGGAAAGGGATCAATCTCTGTATGCATCTTAAAATATCAGTAGAACGTGAAGCCATTGAAGAAGTAAAATCATTTGACTATTTGGGACTAAGGACTAAGGATTGGCCAGAAATATTCCTGGGACCCCCAGTTACAAAAAGCCAACCTTATCCTAGATAAAAGATGTACTGGTGTCTTGATATTCTCAAGTACAAAGTCCTATGGCCCGTAATCAAAGTCGGTAGAGCACAGGCATTAGCCAGGACATTATGTGGTGCAGGCATTTGGGGCCATCACACATCAGCAAAACTTACTATTACAGAGAATAAATGGATAAAAAAACTCCTATGACCTCCGTCGAGTACCCCAAATGCACCACCTCAATTAGAATTAGGCTTGATGTTTATTAGTGAGTGAGTTGCTCTAAAATCACTGATGTATTGGCTATGCATCAGGTCTTGCTTCACCCTCAGAAAAGCAATGCTATGTTATATGTTGCCCGGGGTGAGGGGGTGATTTACCAAGGCTTCACCATGTTAGCGGGTGGCTTAAGCATCTTAGTTTAGACTAACCCAACAAACATTACAGCTGAAACTAAAAAGGAGATGTGATGTGATGAGTGCATACTAGCAATGAATTTGCATGGCTGTATGAAACTTTCCGGATAGTTGTCCTACTTGAATTGGAAACATGAATACGGAATAGAAGAGTATTTGGTATTGATCAAAAACTCTTATGCTCAAACCCACATGTTAAAAGTTGGGCTAGGATATTCACCACTAGCCGGTTTTACTGCTCGGTGGAAGCAAACATCCTCAGATAAAAATCCTTTTTGCCCAGACTGTGTGGAAACGGTACAGCATTTTTTGATCTTGTGCCCTGCTTATACTTGCATTAGAAGGAGAAATGTGCTGCCATGTCTTGAAAACCATGGGGTGTAAAATAAAATACCAGTTGAGGAAATGTGAGTGAGCAATCCTTTCCCAGATATGGCTTTTATGGTTTGCCACTTCATCTAGTATACATCGCAAAGAAGAGCTAGTTTCATTAAAAATAAAACAGTGATGGAGAGACAACCAGGGGGTGCAGAAGGCAATTGCTGCCTGAAGCTTGGCTCCTCACCCCGAGGTGAGAAACGAGATGATTGAGAGCTAATCCTGAAGACTAACGTGAGAAAAAAGAACGCTATTGTGGCGCGGAATCGTGTGGGAAGGAGATACTGTCCTGTTAAGAAGGGATAAGGTGGAGAAAAGAGACTATCCTGAAAGCTGCCCAACCCCCTGTGGAGAGCCGAAAAATGTCAGGCTGCGAAACGGTATGTTCAAACGGCCGCGAAGCACTGAGACTTGCTGAAGTTTTGGCGGATGAGAAACCGCACGTCCCGAAACACTCTGACTGAGCCTGCAGATTTGCGTCTGCACACGTTCAGAGAGAAGTGAAGCACCTGGAGCGGCTAAGTAAGGACACCGTGGGGGGCGCCAAAGGGAACCCCGGACAAGGAAAACGAGCAACGTCAGGGGGCCGACTTCACTAGAGCCGTAAGAAGCGAGCGGGGACCAGGCAGAGGATGCAGAGTGCGACCCCAATGAGACTGGAGCAGAGGAGGAGTGGGCTGCCACTTGAACGGCACCAGAGGAAGAGAGACTCAGGATAGGTCCGCTGTGGGAAACCATAGGAGAGCCAAGAAGGGTGGAGAACCAGGACCTGGGGTAATCCACCAGCGAGGCACCATGTAGGAGGCAGCTGCAGGACCACATCGACGTTGGAGAGAGCCAGAGTAATACACCATCGACCTGCAGCGAAGCAAGTGAAAGAGTCCCGGGTGAGGCTTAAACGCCTAGCAACCACTCACCCCAAACCTACACATCGGGAATCATACGCAAGCTGGATGGGCCCATCAATGAAGAGGCCCTGAAAAAGACCTGATCAGCCTGATCGGAATCCCACAACCTCAGAGACAGATGCCGCGCCCAGGAGAGCAGAAGGACACGGTTCCAAACATAGTGGGGTCCATGGAAAGAGTGGAACCCCTGAGAGGACAATGAAAATGGAGCAGCTGGACAGAGAATCAACAGAAAACCAACGCGGAGGTGAGCGAGCCCAGGCCGTCCATCTCCTGTGTCACAGAGAGTGTGTGGGGGGCATTAAACGGACAAAGAAAGACACCACACAAGAGCTAAAGGAGCCCGGGGCGCACAGAGTGGCGACAACATAAAAAGGCCCGATAAAGTACCTCCAAGCTAGCAGAAGCCCCCCAGAATTCACAGTGGGAGGCTTGAAGCCATTAGCAACAAGGGAAAATACAGTCACCAGCAAGGAAAGGAGAAAAATAGCAGGAGGATGCTAACGAGAAGAAGCTTGATAAGTGACCACAGTGGCATCCCCAAGACAAGACACTGTCCGCAGAGGCGAGCGCTGCACAGATACATGATGGTGAGGAGGACAAGGGGATCTGCCCTTCAACCCAGAGGAGGTACCCCCGACCAAAATAGTCATAGAAGCTCCTCAAGAATCACAACCAACGATCGCCCCAAGAGGAGCCCCGGTCACAAGCGCTGCTTAGACCTCAGCCAAGAGAGGGAGGAATCCTGGAAATCAGTACAAAACCAGCAAAGGTTCAGCGCAGCACCACGGAAACAACTGCCCTGGAAGAGGAAAAGTGCAGGCCGGGTACCCAACCTGAGGGGGGCATTGACAGACTGCAACAATACAGAAGACCGAACCAAAGGGCCCAGGAAACCCCATTGAGGGGCACAGTTACAATGAGCATGGCAGCCACAAAAGACGACATTACTAGGATCATGGCAGAAATCAAGGGTGTGATTGCTCATTCAGACATTCATTTTCTGAAATAAGGGGCAAAGTGAAGTGAATATATGGCAAAGTGGAAAATCTGGAGAACAACCAGAACAATGTGGATTTAACAGAAATGAAGCTGAATGCTAGAATGACCGATATTGAACTACGAGAGGAAGAAATAACGCTCAAGATGGATGACATGGAAAATAGGAAAAGGAGGTTGAACCTGCAGATTCTCGGTCTGACAGAGAAGGATGGCGAAACCCCACAGCAAGTTGAAAGAAAAGTCCAAGACATTATAAACCGCCTGTTTTGAATGAGGGAGGAAAAGCGGTGACAATGGAAAGAGCCCACGGGGCGGGGGGCAGATCCTTCAGAGGGGGACCCCGCTCAATTGTGGTTACATTTCTTAGTTATAAGGAGAAAACAGAATTTCTTAGCAAGGCAAACAGAAAAAGGACATTGAATTCCAAGTCTCCAGAATAAAAATATTTCAGGACCTTTCAAGCTTTACATTGGCAAGAAGAAGGGCATTCAGGCCGCCCACCTTGTAACTCACGGACAAGGCAGTCCGATACAGATGGGGCTACCTGTTTGATCTAACCTTTAAATTCAAAGTAGAGGATTCCAGAATTACCACACCTGAAGAAGCAAAACAAGTCCTTAACAGCCTAACAGATCAGATAAGCACCAGAAGCCCCGCTGGCCCACAAGAAGCCCGACTCTTACAGTCGGAGGAGCAAGGAGGAACCCCCCGCAGACAAAGAAGGGGCAAAATGGGGAGAAAGTATTTCAAGCCGAACCCTGCGTCGCCACCAAAGCTTCCATGTAAAGGTACAGAAGCGGGGATCACATGGGACATTTAAACACAAGCACCAATGATAACACATGAACACAGAATAAGATACATGAGAATAGAAGGGGAAAGGAATATAGGATAACCAATTGATAACCTCGGAGAGGGCAGATTTTAAACCCTGGTGGCCCTCAGTTCTAGGAGGGCGTCTGAAACCATAGGACCTGAGCAGTCAACTAGGGCTGTGGTTCATTTCACACGGTTAGTTAAGTTCACTGTTATGGGGGTTGGAGGAGAGGGAAGACAAACGGTCAAGCAAAATCAGCTGGGTATCACAGAGAGAAATGAGGCTCTTGCAGCCGCGGGTCAGGGGGAAACTGCACAACCTACCAAAATGGGACCCAGCATAGATATGGCAAGGCTGTCTGATGCACAGCCTGTGAGATCTACTCTAAGGATGGGTACTTTGAATGTTAAAGGGCTTAACTCACCAACTAAGATATCCCTAATAGCAAGATAATTTGAAAGAAGGGAGCTAGATGTCCTCTTTATATAGGAAACCAGATTCAAAGCAGGGGAGGAAAGATCGTTCAGGGGAAGATGGGTGGGACAAACGTTCTGGGCATCTGGAGAACAAAAAAAAGGGGGAGTGGGTGTCATATTTAGCATTCGGGCTAGAATTCATAACCCAATAGTGGAGTCGTCATTGGAAGGTAGACTGTTAATAATTTGGGGTGAATAGGAAGCCTCACAAATCACTCAAGAAGGGGTTTATGCACCCAATCAAGGGCAGGGACCATTCAATGAGGCGCCTTCATAAGGGGGAATGGTGAGGAGATGGTGGTGGTTGGGGGGGATTTTAACATCTGGGTAGACCCCCAAATGGACAGGCAGCAGACAAGGGTGCAGACTAAGAGCATCCCCAGGGAGGAAGTCAGTAGGTTCGCAACAACACTCAAGGATGAGGGGTTGGTTGATGTCTGGAGATCTTGCAACCCAGGAAAAAGGGGATATACATTTAAATCGGAGGTCCATGATTCCATCACAAGGATCGACTACTTGTTGGTCAACAAAGAAAATAGATCCAGGGTTCATGACAGTGTAATTTGCCCTGTAGCTTGGTCAGACCACAACATGGTCATAGCAACATTAGAAATAGAGGGGATCAGCCGCCGAGACACCAGGTGAAGATGTAATGACTCCTTGTGGAGGGACAAACTCTACGCCCAGGAATTGCAAATAGCAATAGAGGAGTACCTTCAACTTAATAATCACAGGGAAGTGGACACGGGCACTGTATGGGAAGCGGGGAAGGCAGTGTGGATTGGCCACCTTATGAGACAGCGGCTAAACGTAAGAGTGAACACAAGCTACAGGAGGAGAAACTGAGGGGTGAGATCATAGAGCTCGAGGGGAAACTACATGCCCAAGTGTCGTACTGCGAAGAACATCTTACAACCCTCCAAGGAAAATGTGAAGAACTGACAGCACTGGGGAATGGAGACGTAATATTGAACCTAAAGTTCCTAAAACAGAAATTCTATGAAAAGGAGGCTAAGGCGGACACAATGTCAGCCTCCAGAATTAGGGCACAAAAAGCAGAAAGATGGGTGGAAGCGCTACAAACAGAAGAGGGGGTACGGGTATGATCTGCATAAGAAATAACCGACCAATTTGCTAAATAATATGAAAGCCTCTACACCACTGAGGGGGTCCGGCAGAAAGAGAGATGGAAGACTACATTAAAGCAGCAGGGCTAACACATCTGAAAGACACAGAACAAACCCTCCTAGAGATAGGCATTACACCAGGGGAAGTACAAGCAGCCATAAAAAGACTCCCTCTGGGAGGGGTCCCTAGGGAGCACGGCTATAGCATGAGATTCTATAAACAATTTGCAGGAATCCTGTCCCCACACCTAGCCAATCTGTTTAACCATATAAGAGAATCTGCCCAGGCACCCCCATCATTCTCAGCAGCACACATAGCAGTAATCTCCAAGGCAGGAAGGAACCCCGATTGCTGCAAATCATACCGATCAATATCGCTCTTGAACGCAGATGCCAAAGTATATACCAGAGATCTAGCCTCATGCATGGGGGATATTATGACCCGCCTGGTTCACCCGGACCAGGTGTGCTTCATAAAAGGTAGACAGGGGGTGGACGCCATGCAGAAAACCCTGGACATTATGGAGCACACCGGGGGAATTGAGGGAAACCATGCTCTCCTCAAAATAGACTCAGAGAAAGGGTTTGATAGGGTGGAATGGGATTTCCTATGGGCCGTGCTGAGGAACATGGGATTTGGGGAAAAACTCATACGAGGGATCCAGGCCCTGTACAGGACCCCGAAGGGAAGGGTGGTGGTGAATAACAAGATTTTGGTGAGATTGTGATGTCCAGAGGGACCAGACAGGGGTGCCCGCTCTTGTATGCCCTGTCCAAGGAACCACTAGGCAACAACATCAGCAAAGACAAAGCAATCAAAGGAATAACGGTAGGTGAAGCGGAATAGAAGCTGGCAATGTTCGCCGATGATATTCTCCTGTACTTGGCAGATCCCCAGAATGACATAGTGAAAGTCCGTCAAACGATTCAAGAATTCGGCAAGTGGGCTGGACTTAAAGTTAACGCTGAAAAATCAGCTCTCTTTCTCTACAAGGCTCCAGACCATACCGGACGGAACACCACAACCACAAGAGGAATACCGACTACATACCAAAGCCTCAGATATCTGGAAATTAACATCACAAGAATAAAAGAGAAGCTCTATGAGGCAAACATACACACTCTATTAACAGAAATAGCCAATGATCTAGAGAGATGGGCAAAGCTATCAATATCATGGCTGGGTCGATTAAATGCCGTAAAAATGGTAGTGCTTCCCAAATTACTATACCAATATCAAATGCTCCCAATCACCATTCCCGGGTCCCACTTCACAGGAGTAAAGGGGATGATCCACAAATTCTTGTGGCAAGGGAAAAAGCAGTGCATAGCCTATGATCCACTGACCAAACCAAAGGAGAAAGGAGGGACGGGTTTTCCGGACATGTATACATGCAACCAAGCAACCCAGCTCAGGGCTATAGTGCCACATTTGAGAGGAGTAAGCAAAAACAATGGGTGGCCATAGAAAACCATTGAATGAGGTCAGTGCCACTAGGAGAATGGCTATGGGCCCCAAGGAAATCCTTCCCCGACAGTGTTATCAAGCACTTTACAATGGGATCTCTTCTGCGGCTGTGGTGGAACAAGGGGGAAATGAAAGGATTCACAACATGGCCATCCCCCATGAGTTATACGTGGGCGCCTCCATTTCAGAACGACATCAGAGACCCGCAGGGATGCTATGAGGCAGGGCTGGAAAGAGTAGGCCAGATAATAAAGCCAAATGGGTGCATAGCAATTCAAGACTTGGAGTCCGGCCTGAAAATCGGGCCTCTAGATGTGTTCAAATTCTTGCAGCTAAAAGGGACACTGAAGACCGCTAAAATCTCAAGAGAGATCTCACCCCCTTGGAAAAAATCCTAAGTGAATCAGCCCATACCAAAGGCCTCACCTCAAGGCTATACGTGACTCTCCTTGATGTTAGAGGATACAAAGCAGAGGGTCTCAGAAAAAGGTGGGAGAAAGACATAGGCCCAATGATAACAGACACCCTATGGTCCCTAATGTGCAGATCAGCGCACATAAAATCGATCTCTGCCCAGTACAAACTGCACGGAATAAAGCTGCTAAATAGGTGGCAATTCAGCCCCAAAAGACTCTCTAAAATCTTCGACCAAACAAGTCCTATGTGCTGGAGAGGTTGTGGTGCCCAGCCCGACAACTGGCACGTGTGGTGGGCCTGCCCAAAATCACAAGCATGCTGGAAAGAGGTCCTGGCCTGGATCAGAAAGATTGAGGGAACTCTATGAGACAATGGCTGGTTTTATTCAGCCTAAAAGCAACAAGACGATCACTGGAAAAGGGTGCCACACGTGACACACTTCCTGCTGCTACCGGCCAGGGCATGCATCACCATAAGCTGTAAATCGGAAACTCTCCCGACTGAAGCAACATGGGCCCGGAAAGCCAAAGACCTATATGAGATGGAAAACATGGTCTCCTACACGATATCACACCAAGTAGGGAAATGGACTGGGCCCTCTTTCTCGAGGCATACAAATGACATGGACAAAGCCTGTGCTGCACTAATCCCACATGAATGAACCCAAGAGGGACAGGGGAAGGGTAGGGAGGGAGTTTGGAACATTCGTTTGTAATGTACCAAAGTTTCACCTT
This sequence comes from Ambystoma mexicanum, assembly GCF_040938575.1. NCBI lineage: Eukaryota > Metazoa > Chordata > Amphibia > Caudata > Ambystomatidae > Ambystoma > Ambystoma mexicanum. The sequence continues at coordinate 1,218,998,461 of NC_090924.1, forward strand.
AAAAAATGCTCAATAAAAACGAATTTAAAAAACGTCACTAAGTGAAATATGTTGAAATATGTTTTCTAAGTGCCTGCATAGAGGATTAGGTTCTATAGCAATAGTTTCATATGATCGTTTGAAATGAGGAAAGGGCAGAAATGCTGCACCAGCTTGAGAGTTTACACCATGTGGTTCTACACCTATTCTTGCTGCTCAAATCATTTTAACACCTATTTTTTATTATTTATTGTATTCATGTACTTATATATGAACTGCGTGTATGCCCATTTAGCCAAAATAAAGATGAATTAATTGATTGATTGATTGATTGAATATGCTTCCTCTTTGCTGACAGGGTGCTGACATCACATCTCCTAAATCCATTGTAGAGGTTTGATGATCTTGTATTCCAGTAAGAACAGGTCTGACATTCCTCGTTGTGTAAATTACTCACCAGTCAACACTCTCTCCAATAAGGCTGGTATGGGTGCCAACCCTGTGCTGGGGGGACAAAAGACAACACATCTGAAGTGTTGCATCTGTTAGGACAGAAGATGATGAAATCCTGAGTGTGTTTTGGTTGCTGCTTGGGACCAACTGACTGCTTTCTTGCCTGTGTTGGGTGTTCTTTCTGCAGTTGCATGGATCAGGCCAGAGCACAGGTTATGAGGCAGGGCGTTCTTGGCCTACAGGTAAAGGGAGTGGCTATGTAAAATTCGTAGAAGGCCTGATGGTGATGCCTATCTTTGACTATACTCTGGGAGTCCAGGAAATTAGATGTGCAGTTACATATGCAGAGCCTCAGGAGGCGGACCACCACATCTGGTCCATGCTCTTATCAAATGAACACAGGAGAACGGACCAGTTGCGATGGACCTGCCCTGCAAAATTAAGGCATTAAGACCATTATCTGTTGTATGTTGGACAATAGATATGACTTCAAGGATATTATGCATTTTCCACTTCGCAGGAATCTCATGCAGATGGTTTCATATATGTAAACAGTCCTAAAGCATATTGTAAAATGTTTGATCAATGGTAGATCACATGGTTTTATCGATCATCTTGGGAATGGCAATGTATGCTTGAGTTTTCAGTGAAATATCAAGCCTTTAGAACATATTAGCCTTTGCTTTTTTCTTCTTCTAAATGTGTAACAGAATCAGAAAACAGTTAGCATCAGCAGAACCAATTTTACAACACCGGTCCAGGTGAATTTTAATTTCTTTCCAATGTGTCCCACAAAGGAGATCCAAGGCAATATATGGTTAGAGCTACTGGTTATTCATTTGACTGCACTTTATTTGAATTCAATATAGCAAGCAAACTTCTTTAGGGATTTCACTATTCTGTGTTTCTCCATCTGAGGTACTGGTTAACAGAAAACAGCTGCACAGCAATGCATTGACTTGCAATTAGCCACAATTTGCCAAATGAAAATATTGGCATGAAAGCACTGTTGTCATTTCCAATTTAGATAATTTCTGTGACTCATTAATCTTGCTGCATGCCCTTAGCTTTCCCCTTAATGAGAACAGAAAGGCGAGCTGCAGCTCACTAACTTGGGCACTGAAATAGGAAACGGGTGTTAAGATCCTTAAATACAGCTTTTTTTTTTAATGGAATTGAACTACCTCCCAGAACCATGAAGGTTTTCTAGTCTATGTAGTGAAACAGGTTTCCAGTGGAAGGAAGTGAAACCATGAATACATACATTAGTTCATTCTCGGATTAGTCAACTGAACATTGTATTACATTATGCATTTAACTAACAGACACACACATACAGTTTACCAACACATAGGTATGTATTGAACTATCAAGTTGCATTGTTCTAATGCCAATAGACGACCCAAATGCTATAAACACACAATACAAGACCCAGTTGCATTACATCACAATAGAGTTTGTTTCTGAAAAAAAAAACACAAGGGCATGTTGTTGGTCTTGTCACTGGGCATAAAACAAACCTTACACGAAAAACATTTGCTTAAAATCAGACACATTGCTAAACCGGTAAGCACATGTAGGAAGGGGCGGAAAACAATTTGCTTTTAGATGGAAGGTACTTCTGCAGTGTTCATCTGACGTTATTGGATGCATTGAACATGTCGAAACCAGGGTTCGGGAAGGAGCAGGCATCACAAGGCAGATAGGCGTGGGTCCGTAATTCACATCAGTGGTCAAATTAAATTAGAGTTTACCACGAAAATGCAAATGCGGTTTGACTTGAACTACTTCAGCAGTGGGAAAGAGTATTTCCAAATCTCATCTGGCATTTGAAAGAGAAGGAGCAGGAAGCAAAAGATGTATCTGGCTTCGTTTCCTTAACTTGGGGCACAGTCTGGTGAGATTGGACACTAGCACAATTACATCATGTCACCAGATCACTTAGAGAGAAAGCTGTATAACCTGACAACCCTGTGAGGTCAGAAAGCAATGTGAGGCTTTATGGATTCCAGGCTTCTGTCTGTCTGCATTCCAGTGAATGTGAAAATAGGACAGGATGCCTGCCTTTCTTGGTTCCCTAGAAGTCAAGGTAATGCTTTATTGCCAGCCCTGGAGCCTCACAGCTAGTAGCAAAAGAAAGCATTAAAGAGCTAGGTACATGGCGAAAGGCTGCCTCACACTAGGGGACGTTTGACTTTAAGACATAGTATTAGGCCTAGTTAGAGCAGCCAGGGAACACAATACATCTGGGGAAAGGCTTCCTTTATCTTAGTTTCTGTAAGCCTTTTACCCCTTCCTTACCCCTCTACTTCCTGTGGAGCAAGTCACTCTGGGTATGACCTCAGAAGACAAGGGTCACGTGTCTCAAGGAAGGGGATTGGACACCTTAATGCAGGCTTCCTTAGAAACTATACTCTGTGGCCCTTTCTTCCAAAAGAAGGGGTTTCCGACACCGTGATACACTTTTAGGCAATCCAGGACATAAGAAAGAATTCATTTGGATCTCTTTTGGGAGAGTTTGATCTATCCAAAGCCCCCAGCCAAAGAGGTGAAGAAGGTGTGTTCCAAGATAGAGGCAGGCTCTCCATACCTACTCGCATGGCACACTGGGGTCACATTTGCTGGCGACCAGGACCTGCCACACTGCTTCCAATCCTCCCTAGGTTACAAGAGCAGAACATGAAAAGGACTCACCCTGTCCTAGAGTTCCTGCAGTGGGTCCTTGAGCATTTGGAGGCACAGACCTGCCAGGGTCACAGTTCAACTGTATCAAACTGTTTAAGTGGAATTCAAACCATGTTCACTGCACTCTAACCAGAGGGGCCCATAGGTGCTGCTTTTGGCACTCCAACACACTTTGAAACACTGCTGTTTTAGATCTGCCAGACCAGCTCTCCACCTCATCATACAAAGCGCAGCCCATCAACTGTTTGAACAACCTGGTCACCCCTGAAGACAAACATGTTCAGCTGATTCTTAGAAACCGGCATTGGATTATGAAGGTCACTGCTTCGAACCATTAGATCTCAACTTTAACTTTGACTGCTGGAGTATTGTGACACACCCTAATGCAAACCAGTGGTTTTCATTGTCTCGAAAGAACTTGATACTCGAACCAACCCTGGTGAGCCATCATAACTTCATGAACCAATTGCTACCATTGAACTGAGTTGTGCTCCTGCTTTAAACTTATTAGTCACCTTGGGCCAGATTATCAAAGATTTGCACATGTGGTAAAAATTGAGGCAAATTTATTTAGCACCGATTTTGATACTCTGATAAAAGAGAATGGAAGAAATAGGTTTAGCCCCAAACGATATTATCTCAAAAAATATGTCCACTGGGGGAAATAGAAGCAGGTTGATGTATTTACTATCTTAGCTGCAAAACATGAAAAGGAAAGTGGAAGACACCTTTTGTTGTATGTTCAGCAAATATAGAGCAAAAACGTTCTGAATAATTTTTGCCCTAGTGCAGAGGTTTTTAGATATGATATGATATGATATGATAAGTTATTTGTAACGCGCCTATACACAAGTGTTTCAAGGCGCGACGAGGCAGGGAGGGAGGGAAACAAGGGGAAGACAGACAAACGATCCTACTAGGCCAGGTGTCATTCAGATCGCGCAAGTGCAGAGGAAGGGGAAAAGGAGAAAGTGCAGGGGGAGGAGGTGGGGGGGAAAGTGCAGTACAAGGTAAGTAGCGTAAATAAATAATAAAAATAATAAATAATAAATAAAAAGGGCCAGCTGGTGGCAAGTGCGAGGTAAGTGCAGAGCTGGGAAGGGGGCTGTAGGGATACAGTGACAGTCCCACAGTGCAGGGGGAGCCAGGGAGGCAGTGCAAGTGGAGAGTGGCTGGGCCCTGGACCGAGGTCGCTGAGAGTGGCCCAGATGCAGGTATAGTGCAGAATTCAGTGGGGAGTTAAGCAGGTTTAGCAGGGGAGAGGGAGAGAGAAGGCAGAAGCGAAGAGGAAGGTTTTGAGGTGCTTCCGGAACCGGAGATGGTTCTCCTCAAGTTTCAGGGAGGCAGGAAGGCTGTTCCAGAGGGAGGCCCCTGCTGCGGAGAGAGATCTGCCCCCAGCTCGTTGCTTCGAGAAGCGGCTGACCATGAGGGAGTTGGAGACGGATGAGCGAAGGGCTCGTGAAGGAAGATATTTAGGAAGAGAGAGTTGAAGGTATTTAGGCCCCAGGCCCCAGAAGGCCTTGTGGACAATGCAGAGGGTTTTGAACTTAATACTCGCAGCCACTGGGAGCCAGTGAAGAGATTTCAGTCCTGGAGAGATACGGTCCCTGGGCTTGAGGCCAAGGACAAGTCTCGCAGTTCTGTTCTGGATAAGTTGCAGAGGGCGGAGAGTGGAGGCAGGCAGATTAAGATAGAGGCTGTTACAGTAGTCCAGCCTTGTGAGAACCAGGGCTCGGGAGACAGTGAGCTTCTGGGGGAAGGAGAGGAAGGGAAGAATACCTCTGAGGAGGTGCAGCTGGTAGTGTGACTTCTTAGAGACGTCAGATATATGAGGAGAGAAGGAGAGTGTGGAGTCGAAGATGACCCCGAGGTTTTTAGCCTTGCAGGTAGGGGCAGGAAGGGGGCCAAGGGAGGCCGGCCAGAGAGCTGCAGGGAAGGAGGGAGTGGATGTGCCGATGAGTAGATTCTCAGTCTTACTGGCGTTAAGGCAGAGGTCGTTGGCGGCACACCATTCCTGGATAGCAGACAGACAGTCGGAGATGAGGGAAGGAGAGGAGGAGGCCGAGGGTAGCCTGAAAATGAGCTGGGTATCGTCGCATAGCACTGGAAGTAGGGGCAGAGAGTGGCGATGCGGTGGGCAAGGAGTGCCAGATACTAGTTGAAAAGCCAGGGAGAGAGGTTGGATCCCTGGGGGACACCACAGGTGGAGAAAAAGATGTCAGAGAGGAAGGAGCCCATTTGGACCTGGGAGGGTCGACCGGAAAGGAAAGAGGTCAGCCATGCCAGAGCCTGACCAGTGATACCCAGGTTATCACGGAGACGGTTGAGCAGGATGGCATGGTTGACAGTGTCAAAGGCAGAGGAGAGATCGAGCAGAATGAGAACACAGGGAGTGTTGGAATCGAGGTTCAGGAGCAGGTCCTCACGGATGTTCAGGAGAGCAGTTTCCGTGCTTCTGGCCGCTCTGAAGCCGGATTGATGGTCATGAAGATTACCAACAGATAATATGGATTGTTACCAAATCTATTTTCCCCATTTTGCATAATCAAAGCATTTGCTCACTTTTTAGCACCAGGGTAAATGTTAGATAATCGCGCCCCAGCTCACCACTTAGACCAGTACAACTGGCCAAACCTAAATTTGGTTTGACCCACACCACAGTAAAGCTTAAAACCGGTTATGTCCCTGGCCCTGTTGAATAAGGTGCTTTTGAGAAACTCTGTTGCCATGGTCCAATTTTGAGACCCTAGAGACTAACAGGCCTCCTTTGTCACACCTCTCACAATTGTTCCATTTCTTGCATTATAACCCCTAAGAAAGGTATCCAAAGGGTGTCTACAGTTGTGTCCTCAATTCTTTGTCTTCGTTTGAAGGTTTTTTTATAGTGCTTTATAGCAATGTGTACAATTGATTTGTTTAGTAAAGTATCTATCTTTTTAGGAACCTTGATTTGTCATTATTTTATTTAGAACTGTGTACTTGTGTTCTCTTCCTGTTTGGGTTGCTACTGGATCACATTCACACTTCTTCTTATGGTATAGCTTTCCCTCGTTAGCACAAAAGTTGAAGTAGGTATTTTTCTTAGCTTTGACTATTGTACCTTGATGATTGGTTTCAATGTTTGTTAATAAAAGTGTGGGTGTTGAGTAGGGGTTTTAGCCACCATTCATCCTCATGCTCCTAGAGAGCAGAAGTAGTTGTGTCCCAAAGTCCTAAGAGCAGTAGGTCACTTATTGCACCTGCCACTAAGATGGTGACAAGCATGGGTAGTTGGCAGTCTACACCTTTCAAGTGCTTGGACGGCAATGTTTCTAATGTGACATTATACTTCCAGCATCGGAGGGGCAGATCTGGGAAATCTGGTCTTTCTGGTATACAGTATGTATATGTGTGCAGGCGAATGCCACAATTAGACCTTGTTATCCAGTTGGGTAGCCTTTTGGCTATGAATGAACCAATGGTTACCGTGAGTAATTGAGGCAATTTCCCAATGCACTACTCCCTCCCCTCACCCATCAACAACACACATGACTCAGTCAAGGAAGTTCTACTCAGGTTCCACATACCCACCTCTTGTAATGAAATAGTTGTGGTACTCCCTCCCACTTGCCTCATAGGCCTTTTTTAGGTGATCACAAGGCAGGCTCACCAAGACAAATCAACCAGCAAGTATAATCTGTTACCTTTAAATGTGGATCACTGCTCCTTGCGAAGTGGGTGCCAATGTTTCAAGCATCATGTCAGCCCCATTATTGGGAGGCTGTTACGCTCACCTGGTATCCACGGGAACGCCTTGGTTGGTTACCGGAATCTTCTCCCCAATTTCTGGATGGTATTTTCGGAGGCAGTCTAGCCTGGGAACAAAGGAGCGCTGGGGTCAAGACTGGCCGACTGAGGTAAGTATCCCCCCTCCACCCTCTTGGCTTCAGCCCCCTCAGGCCCTCTTCTCACCTTGTTGTATTGTTAGGCGTGCTCTCCGTCCTGCCTTCTTAGCAGGGGCACGTTTTCTTCAATGGGCGTGGGCGACCGAGTTACTTCACTGGAGTGTGCCCGTTCAAGTGTCTCTAAGGTAGGCCTTATAGTATAGCGCCATTATCCTTGCCTGCCTAGGTGCACGGAGCTGTAGTGTGGCGAACTGGCTGGTTTGAGCCCCACTGGTAAATGATGGCACAAGGTGTGCGCTGTAATGCGATTTGTAAAGCGCTATGCGCAGCGCTGCTTTGTCTTGCCTTTGCTAACCTGTGTCCTCTCTTTCTTACAGGTCGCAGTGTTTCTCCAGCAGGTGTGGAACTCCGGAGTGATGCCGATCGGGAGGTGACAAGCCAGGTAAGCTTCTTCTGCTGTTAATAGCTTAGCAATGCCGGAGCACGCCTTTAATAATGTTGTCTTCTCCTTTTCCTTTCAGGTCGCTTCGATCGGTAGGTATGCGATGCCCCGAAGAAGCTGTTCACTGGAGCTTGGAAGCGGATAACAGGATGGAGATCGCAGGTAATGTTCTGCTGATGATGTTCCTTTTGTCTCCTCTGCAGGTTCGTTACTCCAAGGTTCACAGGACATGGTGAGCGTCACGTTGCAGTCTGCAATGTAATGCAAAGCGTGTTCTGTTGCTTGGGTGTGGTTTAAATAGCCTTCCCACAAAGTAGCCCAGGTAAAGTAGTCCCAGGCCACCACACCGAAAACACTATACCGCATAGCTTAGTTCCTAGGAACCAAGCTATGCGAGTGCCTCCATGTTGACTGCAGCCCCAATGAAAAAGTAGTCCCTTTTAAACATGTTCTCCACACTGAATATGAGCCTGGCGCAAGAGGTGCCAGGACTGGCTCCAAGAGAGTCGTGAGTTTGGATGCAAGGCCTCCAAGGCCTTAATGAATCCCCAAACTCTGATTTTACCTGGCAAGTGGACTTGCCATTGGGGGTCTGGTGTAAGGGTCGTGCCAGTGGCTTGGCTGTTGACATTACTTCGGCAGCCTGCCTCCTTCTACATTTAGACGCCCATGGGCAGGATGCCCAGGCCTGAGGGGGTGAATTTATATGCAGTTTTAAAGGGTATAGTCATGAGGGTTCTGAAACTTCATCCACTCTTTGGGAACCAAGAAACCTTTGACCTGACATCATCTTTGAGATATTCTACCATGTACCCTGTAAGGAATTCACAATCTTTGTATTGAGATCCATTAACCCTTATACTATTCGTAGAACATACATATTCATCTGAAAAAATGCACGGTTTTCCACCTCACCAGATAACCCTGCAGTACTAGCACTTACAATGAAAATCTTCTAGAAAAACTGAAGACCTACAAATAAAAGGCAAAGAAACAGGTATTCTCATGATATTCTCCAACAATATGGAACACTCTTCATCTCCACATGTGCCTCACTGCCCCAATTTACAAACCTTCAGCAAACATTCAGTTTGCATAATTTTGCACTGCAGCCATATCATCAATCCCTGCAATATGGCTTCCCATTACTATTCTGCATATATTTGAATACATTGTTATCCATTACCCTATTATAACTCATGCTCTTAGCAACCATCCAACCATGAACATTTAACCTGTATTCTTTAACCTTCAAATGTCTTAGTACAACCTTTCAAGTTTGCTCCCAGTAGACAGGACAGCCTATATACCCCAATAGAACTAAAACAGTGGAGCTGTACATCCTATTGCCTCAAGTCAGTGCACAAATAAACAGTTGTTTCTACTACAAATACACCCTAAAGGAGATTTACTTTCTTCAAAATTACTGCACAGAACTGAAATATATGCATATATGGGATGTATAAAGCACAAGCCTGGATCCAATGCAACAGAGCTCTGTGTACAGATGATATATCCATGGGGTTACATGTAGAGGACAAGAGGAGCAGAAGTAGCTGGAATTCATAGAGGAAGTGGGGGAGTGGTTGGTCTACAGAAGGAGAGATTTAGGGTTGAGAATGGATTGATCAATAATTGGTGGGATGTTATTTGAAGAATACAGACTTGAGGTCCTTTCTCAAGTGTAGTATAGAGTAGAGTCTTGAGGTTCTTTCTGAAGTGTAGGTTAGAGTCTTATCTACATTGGTAGGTTGTTCCAGCAACAGGGTGTTTAGCAGAAAATGGCCTGTTCTCCATTTTCTTTCCTCTTGTAATGCCTGGTGTTGGCTGTTGAAGTACCATCTACCCAGTGTGAGACCCAAACTACAGAGAGCCCAAAATTATTCTGTTTGTTTTATCTTTGGCCTGAACAATTTTATCTATATCTCGGATTCTGTGACAGCAGAGTGTACCTTTCCTACCGGCCTTCAAGACTTTGAAGGTTAACATCCAAACCCAGTATCTGATTGAAATGTGATGTATAAGTCTTTTGGGAAAAAATCTCTGTAAATCAAAGACTCTCAGTTCTGGAAGAACCCTGCCTGTACATCTGTGAATTTAAACTAGGTACATGAAGGTCTGAAAGTCCATCTGTTCCAATTGGGAAATTAAATATAATACTAATGGGACTGCGCACTTTACCTTTTCATGACCCCTTCATTTTTACTGTCTCCGACCTCTTGCTAAATGCTATTCAGTGCCAATTTGCTGCCATGGGCATTACAGAAAAAGGTCAAAAGTAATGTTGAACTCGTATTCATTACTCAGTGATACAAAGTGTACTTATCTTCTCTTAAGATGCAAGACCTTATTGTCCAAACTCTTAAAACCAAAGCAAATTGTGAAAGGCAACAGTGTTTGTAGAAGACCATGAGACAGTAGAAACCCATTGAACTATATCTGAACTTCAACAGCACCCCACCTTATGCATTTTACAAATAAAGACTCGTTGAGGAGCGTGTGACCCACCTGCATGGAATATTGGCTGATGAAGGACATACAACAACTCTACCAAAAGGACTGGGAAATGTAAGAAAGAAGAAACAATGCAAAACATTTATGTCATAAAGAACCAAGTGTTCCACTCAATTTATAGAAATACACATATTAAACATGAATTAGCTAAATACTGTAATGTTTGTGACACAAAGAGGATCAATTGTCGTACAAATGATTCCAATCAAACAATTCAGTCGAACATTGAATGGTTTGTCTGAGGATCCATGAACATTCTTCAGATTGATGTTGTTGTGTATAAGAAATACCAAGGGATTGCCAGGCAACAAACAGACCAATCAAGATACATGTAAAAAGGTATTGCTGAAAAAAATATACCATCAGATTTGAAAGATTTTCTGGAGCTCAGATACTCAAGTATGAATAGGCACATGTATTGACTCATCTATATTCTTTGGCACTATATCCTCTCTATGGGTGCCCCCTTTGAGAGTGGTCATACATGATGGAATAGTTTGATGAATGAAAACGTGCTGATGAAGACCACAGAAGGACACAGGGTTCTAGGCTCCACCTTCACACCAGTTTGTGTTCCTAGATGATATTCATTTAAAATCCAATACTTTCATGCCAACACTGATAGATTTCATGCAGATGTAATGCTTTTAAGTAACTTCATTGGGAGCTCTCGGCAAATAACAGATATATCTGAAGTAAAAACTATTAGAAGTACCATCAGGCAATGAAAGTGCGAGACAAGACGAGTGAGTGGAGACGAGAAGGAGGGAGTGGAGTCCAAGATGACCCCCAGATTGTTTGCCTCATTGGTAGGTGGAGGCACAGGGCCAAGGGAGGCCGGCCACAGAGAAAAAGGGAAGACGGGAGCAGGGGTCCTGATAAGGACAATCTCTGTCTTGCTGGCATTGAGGAAGAGGTCGTTTGCAGCAGACCATGACTGAATTGCAGACAAACAGTCAGGTATGAGTGAGGGCGAGGAAGATGCCGAGGGAAGCCTGAAGGAGAGCTGCGTGTCATCCGCATAACACTGAACATTGGAGGTGAAAGTGGCTATCCTACAGGCCAGCGGGGCCATGTAGCCATTGAAAAATCAGGAGGATATTTAGATCCCTGGGGGACAACGCATCATCTTCTCAGGTGGCCTGGGGGTGGAGAAGTCATGGAGGATCATCTGGGTGGAAGGTCCTTGGGGATTGGGAGTGGGGTGCCCACACGCAAGACATGGTATCCCCCTTTCCCTATTGAGGACCAACCTTCACCACATTTAACCTCTCTCAGTACTGGGACAAGGAAGATGTGACTAAAAGTAATGAACACTAAGACTTTACTTCACCACTCTGATACACAGACAAGGAAGATTCCTTCAGAGTGCTGTGAGAGTGAGGCATGTCCCTTTAACTATGGTCAGGCAAGTCTAATTGTTAGTTCACACCTGCAACCTGTGAAGTGGTTGCGGGTAAGGGAGAACAGTGGAGCAGCAGAGAGAGCAACAGGGAGTCCTGTGTGGGAGAGACCAGCAGGAGACCTGTATTGTGAGGAGGCAGCTGTGGTGGGACCTGAGAAGGTGCCAGGACGCCAGCCGACATCGCAGAGGACCTGTGGAGCCTGCGGCAAGTGGGCCAGTGGTTTGCCAGAGGTGTTGGAGCCTCCGTGTTGGAGAGCGAGCAGCCAGAGCTGCGAGTGAGCAGGATAAAGAGAGGACGCCATCCGCGTCGGTGCAGAATCAGTGAAGTTGCCGGCGTGTACAAGATAACATGCGGCATGAGAGCAGGGCTTGCAGATGCCAGCCCGCTGCCCCGAGAAGCAGAAAGGAAACAGCAGGAACCTCTGGAAAGGTACACTGAGGACCGGTGAGTGTTGTGAAAAACCACTCAAAATTCGGGGCGCTCCTAAAGGACTGCATATAAATAACTTTATACGAAACTGAATGCAGACTTGAAATTAAGCTGGATTATTGTTAGGCAGAATCCTGTGCAGTGCCCTTAGGGACCACAACACCCAATTAAGACTACAGGTGGTAATACAAGTTCACCTTTGGTATAAGCCTGTACTACTGTGATAAAGTGGTAGCAGTAGCGAAGCAGCTAGGTTTATCTCAAGAGTATATGAGCAGTAGCATAGATTACAGAAAGTACCACATTTACTGTGACTCAAGCAAACACTGACTCAAGGTTTCAGGTAAAAAGATATAAGTACATTTATTGTTAAACCATCTGTTATAAAACACTTCACTTCTATAGATTGGAAACCACACGCAAAATACACCATACACAACCAATTCCACTTGTGCCAGTAAATTCAAGGTAAGTACATTAGGATTTGACAGACCGGTGTTCCGATACTAACGCGTACCCGCGGATAGAAATGCTCACGAAGTTAAAACACACTTTGTACTTAAGAATTTAAAACAAGGGAAAAGTGCATAAAAATCAAAGGCAATACTTTTTCAAGGCAAGAAGACTCGAGGACAAGTTCAAAGATACAGATTAAAGTCAATAGGCCTGCGCCAGTGTCAATGGAGCTAATGCTCAGTTGCCGAGGATCACACGTTGAACAGTTCGAGATGCCAAGAGTTCGTAAAGATTGTCAAATGGAAGGAAAAGTTATAAGAAGGAGGGAAGAAAGAACAAATCTTTGTGGGGGAAAAGGGTTCACCCCGATTCCGGCTGGTCAGACGGAGAGAAAGACCAAGTGTGCACAGTACCTTATTCTGTCGGAGAAAAGCTGGTGCCACGGCAGTTGTTCCTGGTAGTTCCTGCAGACTCACAGTTCCTGCGGCTTCAGTCGTGAGGACAAGAAGGAGGACATCTGGAGTGATCTGCACTACCCAGGGATGAGGCCAGCAGCAGCGAGAAAGACAACAATGAATAAAAGGTGCACTCCTTAAAATCAGGAGAGGGCTCTTCTGATGGCTATCCGGACCACTAGAGCACAGCAGTGATTTCGACCCAGGAGAGAATTCTCTGACTGAAGAAAAGACGAGCTGGTTGATCCCACCAGGCTCAAGGGAAGGAGACTCCGGACTGGACCTTCTCTTAGTCATTGAAGGGGTAGATAGCTCAGGACTGCAGCAGGGCTTCACCGGGACTCAGGGTTGCAAGAGCCATCTTCTCCACTTCTCTTTGGTTCCTTGTAGTTCCAGAGGTGACTCTGCCTTCTAGCTCAAGAGTCCTGCCTTTTATGCTAAAATCCCCCATTCACACAGCCTGGCTGTCAATCACTCAGCAGGGGGGTTGTCCAGCCCGGACAACCACCTCAGCCAATCAATACAAAGTGCGACTTGGGTCTCCAAGGAGACCTTGTGCAGGGGGTGACTACACCCCTCCCTCACATTCAGCCCACCTAGACATCCAGACACCAAAGGAGGGCTTCTGGTCAGATGCCCGCCAAAGGTCGGCGAACAAAGGAGGCAAACCTGGTTTGCAGCGCAAAGAAAGACCCAAGAAGGATGTTAACAAAAAGAAATGCTGATTAAACCCAACCGGAGCCAAAATAAAAAGTATTTGGGCTAGCAGGTTTAAAGTTCGAGGCTACTAAAATAGCCTAAAACAATACCACTTTATGTAATATAATTGCGGTAGGAAAATTAGGGTAGATACCACTGCCACTGGATCGGTGGTTAAATGACTATGTAAAGTTAATGGCAACTTTACCCTTTTCTGGGGGACAGTAGTCAGCCCCAGAAATGGAGTCGGTGGGAAGTCAGTACGACAACCCTGTGTAACTGCACAAAAGTGTGGGGCTACTGAAGTGGTGTACTCCAGAGTACACAATCACAAAAACAGGTGAAATACACATGGCAAAACACAGATAAGAGTGGGGGAAAAGCTCACACTCTTACCAAGTGGAAAAAATAAACTCCAGAAATCCAGAAAAGCTGCTGAGGGACTCACTAGGTAAGGGAAATTAGCCATAGAATGAGAATTCTCCCTAACAATTATGCATATTGAATACCGAACTGAATGGAAACTTGGAATTAAGCTGAATTATGCATATTGAATACCGAACTGAATAGAACTAAAAAAAAACTTGAAATGAAGCATACTGAACACTGAACTGAAATAAAACTTTGAAAGTAAGCATACTGAACACTGAACTGAAATAAAATGTTATGGGCAAAGCAAGTAGCTGATAAAAGCCCAAAGGTAAAGTGCTCAGTTGAAAGCAGACTACAGAAAAGAGCACAAGTGTGAAAGAGTGTAAAAGAATGTTGTGGCCTGAATCAGACCACCACAAGGTGAACTTTATGAATGGATACAGTGCAGCAAGGCCAAAGACAGGCAAGAGATGTGTGACATGTTATACAAAAGCAAAGAAGCTAACAAGGAGAAGCACTATAAGCGAACTGGTGATGACATTCAGAAGGAGGGTCAGGTTGGCCAAGAGTTGTGTTGAACATTGAAAGACTGAAACAAATACTAGTTGTTACATTAAAGTCTTGGGAAAGGGAACCCCGAGACTTGAGGAGTTGCAAAAGCTGTCTTTAAGACGAAGCCGCAAGACCTCTTTTCTTTTGAACTGTGTTGCCTGAAACTTGAGAAATGGAACCCCGAGAATTGTGTGGAACTGTTTTGCTTTGACCTTGGGAAAGGTAATAGTAAGACATTTGTGTAACAAACTCTCTTGAACTTGCAGAAGGGGAGCGGAAAGGAAGCTAATAGCTCGAAGAAACGTAGCACTTTATATTGATCACCATTTCTTTTGTTATTGACATTGTTTATCTTTAGTTGTGAAGGCAAGGAAGGGACACAACAATACTTTTAAGTTGAACTTTTTGACTCAGACTCTCCTTAGTTCCGTTCAGATAGGGAAATCTCACTTTAGCATAGGGAAAGTTAGGCCTTCTACCATCCTGCCATTTGATTTAATAAACCATTTTATTTTGAACTTTGAATCTGTTGCCTGTGTCTTGCTTCATGATGCCCTCACAGTTGCCCACCAATCATACCTAAATAGCTTGGTTTTACCAAAGCCTGATCAAATTCTTCGTCTATGGAATTATTGAAGTGTAATAGATCTTGCATCTAACACCTAAATGTATTAATCAATTCCATTGTACCCTCTTCAACTACTCAACCCAAATCACCATTCAAAGAGTTGGGAGGAGGTGTAATGATTTTTCCATAAATTGTCAATTGACTCCATAGATATCTATATTGAAGAGATGTTAAGGCCAACTCATGAAGTATGATTACATTGGGTACCGAAGGACCAAGCACTTTTTTCCAAATCTGACCTTGTAGAGCATTCAGATGGTTACCTAGATCTGCAATGGACATTTCAAGACTATAAAGTATGACAGGTACGATCTTCATGGTGTAGTATCTTAGTATTGGTCAGATGGAATATTTAAATAACTGACTGTGAAGTTGTTTCAAGTGAGCTACATATGGTTGCACCATATCCTTCAGAGAAACCTTCCATAGTGCCATGGAACCAGGGTTTGTCAAATTATAGCCAAGATATCTTAATGAATCGACTCTGTCAAGTCTATGGCTACCTAATACCCAAGTTTGAGGGGACATTAAAGTCGAGTAGCTTTGACCAAAGAGTAGATCTAATAATCCGGTCAAAGGCACTACACATATCTAAGGACGCCATATAGACCGGTCCATTTAATTTTATTTTTACTATAGCTTTTAAATGAGCCCATCATTGTAGCATTGAGGGCAGTCACCATTTTAGGTCTAAATCTCACCTGATAGGGGGATAGGATGCCAAGTTGGTTTAAGCTAGTGTTTATTTTATTTTTCATTTGTTTATTTTATTTGTACATTTATAAAGCGCACATAACCCATGGGCATCTAGGAGATGTAACTTTATGAACATGGTTACACACTTAGTTACAGTTTGTATTTCATTGATGCAATTGCATTAGTCGGTTATAGTTACAGTAACAGTTAAACATTTGCATGAGATCGTAATTTTCTCAAAGTGCAGACAGGCACATAGAATTGCAATAGGCGATAGTCATGACATTGCTGATAGGCAATTGCTGATAGTAGCTATAGTTTGGTCTCTAGGCTAAATAGTTGAGTTTTTATTTTTTTGCGGAAATACCATAGGGAAGTGTAATTCCGTACTGCCTGTGCCACAGTTATCTGCTACTATCCGACGGATTATTTAACCAGCACTGGAAAATCACTATCCCCAGAATTTTCTCCATCACCATGATATGGGACAACAAACATGGTCCAATCTGTCCTCTCGCAGTAGCAGTAACAAGAAGCAACCTATCAGCCTTCCAAATGTAGCAACGTGAAGAAGCAAAAACATTCTTCTTCAAATTGCAAACAAAGAACTTCTTCTCCCACAAAAACCACCATGTGCGTCACACCAATCCTTGACTGCAGCAACATGAAAACACATAATAAATGTCATTTTTCATAATCAGCATATCATGCAGACTTTGGAAACCACAATAGAATTATATTGTGTACTTAATAACGTTCTTTGTTAAATAAAAGCACTTGTTACATTGAAAATTGTTACTGTTTTCTTACAACATTCTATATGTCAGTACCATTTTTAGCAAGAAAGAAAACGTACCCTGTGTATGACGATATCTGTGTTTATATTCCTGGTTCTGCGTTTTGCCGTAAATGATAACTAGGCACGTTTAGGTACGATGCCCACAAACATAAAAAAGCCAAGTAGAGCAGCGTTGGGACTAAGTATATCTCCTTCAGGAGCAGCCCATCTCTATTATTACTGCAAGGGAATTTGAATTTAGGGCAACACATCCAACTGTTAACATTAGCACAACATCACTGCACCCAATACGTTGTTTTCAGATGTATGAAATTGAGTACAAGTAAGGCAAGATGCATTGAAACACTGTTATAATTGATCACAGTATGCTTAACAGGAGATGTCTGAACGATCAGAAAAATAACATTTTTGCACGCACTTCCCCTTTCATGTCACACAAAATGTTCCACCATGGTGTACTTCACAATCTTATAAAGACACCACAGAAATCACCTGCAACTCTTCAAATAACAGCACAAAACGAATCCTGGAAGCTCTCATTGACAGTGTAACGCTCCTGAAAAGGAAATTGTTTATATTAATTTTAACCATAATAAAACCACTAACAAAATTAAGCATTAAACTACAAAAAGTAGTTTGAAACATGCCAATGTCAACAAAGATGCATTGCAAACTTCAGATGATTGCATTCACACAACCAACACAGAACCATATTTCAATGAAAACACATTCACACAAAAGCATAAAAACCCAATTGCAATACATAGCAGTGGTCGAGAATATTACATTTACAGACATCACCATTATGTCACAAGAAACCCCCATTCAAAAAAATGTGTCCAACAAACTTTCCATCACCTCTCCAATGCACCAAAGCAATCTGTCTACTCTACAAATGCCCATACACCTCAATGTGTAATATACAACAAAATGATCAGTTCCACTTCAATGGTATTGACTCACTGTGTTCCTAAATGTGTACACTGCCTATACAGTATGTATAATCACTATACAAATACGATTGCAAAACTTCTTTCCCATAGCCAAATTCCATTGCTGTACGCATATTATTAAAATGCTTATAGACAGTGGCCAAAATCTTGGGTGCATGGTCGTATGATGCTGTGGTGGTTGTGGCTTGTCTCAAGACTCTTGGGTGCATGGCCTATGGCCTACGGCCTCGGCCCATGCATCCAAGAGTCTAGGGACTGGCTACAACCACCACAGCATCATATGGCCATGCACCCAATAATCTAACCAGTAGGCCAACCCACACACATAACCCAGGCACCTAGATAAATTATTGCTGGTATTCCCATATGACACTGCAGTAGTTGTGCTACTGCCTACATTCTTCTGTGCAGAACCTATCTGCAACCTATGCAAACATTCTCATACCACCTACATTCCACTCACCTAACCTAATAAAGCCTCCCTGCATTCACTACACAATCCGGCCAGTAGTCTTGTTTGCAGACTGTGTCCGTGGACTGCTGCACCCCACACAGTCTTCTTCCACCTAAACAAATACATCATAATAACCATCTTTCACCCCTCCACCATTCCCACCCTTCCCACCCCTCCTTCAAACAGCAAATACCCCAAAACTTGTTTCCCATCCCTGTCCCCCTTTGCGCTACCACGGATATCTGCGAATACAACATGGCAGTGTTTTGGGAAATTTTGACGCACATTAAGCTTTCCTCCAGCCAATCAGCGGGCATGTCCTCTGTCTGCGAACATTACGCAGCCCTTCAGGCCAATTAGAGTCCTGTTTGCAGAGCCAACAGGGAAGTGGGTCCAGTGCGACCCGAAGCGGAGCCCGATATCACTAATTTGTTGCCACCTACATTTTGCCTGTTTTTAAAAAAACTATGGGGCACAGTTCCACCAAATCTACAAAAGCACACTCCTGGTGAAAATTTGGTGAAAATCGTCCAGCGGTTTGGGCTGTAGGCATGAGCAAAGCTTTTTTCCATTATGTCTATGGAGAAAAAAAATGTGGTAACCCCCTATAACTTTACTCCCTGTGAAGAAACCTCACCAAACTTGCCAGCAAAAATTTAGAGCGGATCATACGCAAAGTTTGGTAAGGATTCGTCCAGAGGGAGCAAAGTTATAAGCCATCCAAAAAGTATTCTTCCTATGAGTTGAGCAACTTAACCATATCTACACGGCTGCTACCGCAGGCCCTGTAATACTGTTGAAGCCAATTTTGTTATGGTTACATCCACTTTATTACACTAGATATCATCTATTTACTGCCGACAATGTGGTATGCCTTTTAGAAGCCCCAGTATTCTACTTGAGCATGTTGCTGGGCTGTTTTTGTAGACCTGAAGAATTCTTTAGAAACATTGATGTTTCACCTGGAGGGTAAATGTAGTGTATTTCAATCTAAAGGTTGTGTAAAGAATCCATTACCCAAATCTGATATTGGTTTGTATTTGTACATCTGGATGTCACTCAACTGTACAGCACTGTGAACATTTAGAACTGCCTCTGTGCATGTATGTGCTTTGAGTACTTGTAGTTTAAAACTAAACACCGAGTACCATTTGTTTTGGGCACTGGAAAAATGTGTGTATTATATGGATGTGCTTGTTGTAATTTGACTCCTTGGTGAAGCAAATGGTTTACTATCACTTTTATTTTTTATTTAATTTTTATTTTATTCGAAATTGTGTTTAGAGCTGGCCGCCAGAGCACTTTACTTGGTTCAAAGTTTGAAAAGGTGGCAGTTGAAAAAAGGAGTTACTAAATATTTTCAGGAAAAACGATAGGTAGATTAGCATAGACAAATAATTTAATTGGAGGAGAACAGGGTTATGTCTTAAGGCTCTTTCTGAAAGTGATGTTGGAGAGTGCAGTGCATATGTGAAGAGGTAGGGTATTCCATACCCTGGGTTCCCAGTTGGTAAATGCTTTTTTAGTGTGCGTGTGAGTTTGAAGAGTGAAATGTGTAGAAGGTGTTGGCTCTCTTGTCTGGTGTCTGTGTGGGTTTGAGTTTGTCATAAAGGTAAAATGAAGTTTTGAGGTGGATGGCTTTGTATACAACTTAGTAGATCTTTGTAGGCAATTCTCTGGGTTATGCAGAGCGAGTGGAGATTGGCAAGAGTGGTGGTGATGTAAGTGATAGCTTGTGCTTTAATGGGGTATTGTTCCTGAGGGCTAACTTTTGAATACACCTGCATTTTACGTAGTGGACAGTAAATGTCATGACTAATTATCTGAATAAGTGAACTGCTCTTAGGGCAGGCCAGGACTATGCATATGTATGTAATAAGTATTACTTAAGTACTTTTTAAAAATATGGTTAAATAACTTCTTCTTCCCCGGACGTTCTCTAAGGTATATTGGGGACAAGTCTATAGGGGCCAAAAAAGATCTTGTTTCAAATGTAGATTGGGCCAATGCAATGTCTCATTTTCTTTCGGTGACCCCCATCTAGGTGAATTGTAACTAAATGTATGTAATTGGTTTCTACCACTTATCCTATGTGAGTAGTTACTTGTACTTGCGGTTGTGTTGGAGATTAATTAGATGTTGTTTGTGGTTCTTCCCAAATATGGAATCATCTGGACTAGAATCTAAAGGGATCCTATCCTGTGGGTCTGAAGCATTTCCATTGTTTGATTGACAAGCTACTGTCTGCTTTTCTCCCCATTATTGTCTTCCTTTCTACGCAGGTGTCTACTCTCTCATGGATTTGTTTCTTTCTGTAGGTGGGAGAAAGTAATGTTTTCATCTCTTTAGATTTGCTGTTTGCTTAGTTGTCGTCTATCTCTCGGACCAGTGGGATTGGTAATTGACCTGTATTTTGTACCCTCCCTAGATCCCTTTTTCCATGTAGATTCTTGTTTAGTGTTAAAATGGTATCTCTCAGAGAACAGTGCTTCATCACGGTTGGTGCATCAGCTGTATAATCTTCCTTGGTTATATTGGCTGCATGCTATTTGCGCTGTATTCTCCCTTAACCTTGATTTGAGATCATAGTTCTGGTTTTGACAAATTCACTAAGGGATGCTGCTTCCCTTTTCCCCTCTATTTTTTTGTTCTTTTCTGGATCCTTCTCAGGGCTTCTGCTCAAGTGATCCCGACCTAGAGACATATATGTAGCTGATATGATATCTCCCAACTGGAGTTTCATCTTGTGGTCATTAGGAAGTAAAGCCAGTCACCTTGCAACAAATAATCTCGCAGGGTATCCTTTGAGGAGTGGCATTATTGTCCCTTCTACCATGGGATAGTCCCCCACTATGAGTAATCCTAAATTAATTGCTGGCGTTGCGCATTGGGGGTTTATTATTTCTCTTAGGATTTTGGTTAATGCTGTAAATGATGGAGTGCCTATGAGCTCCAAATATAACCAACGAAAAAATGAAACACAGCTATCACAGTTTTCCAATGGTGGACTACAGCCTGCTGGCATGATCATTTCTAGCAATCTATGGGCCTCATTCCGAGTGTGGAGGTAGCCATGCCGCTTTTAGCAGCATGGCTACCCCCATACCGGGTACCAGGTCTGGGTTCCCTGAATGGGGAAATACCGGGCTATTCTGACCTTGGAGGGCCCGGTATTTCCCCATTCATGGAAACTCTACCCGGTACATCCCCATTCCCATTTGAGTCCCCATAGGGCTCAATGGAAATGGTACGATGCTAACAACGGGCCTGTTAATGACGGGCCGTTGTTAGCATCCTGGTCTGATCTCGGGTCCCGCGAGCAGATCTCGTAATGAGACGGTAGGGAGTTAACAGCGCCAGCAGCTCTACCAGCGCCATTAACCACCTACCGCCAGGGTCATGATGAGGCCCTGTGTCTTTGTTGTGGAATAAACTGAGGTACTGCTAACTTAATTTGAGTCAATTTAATGGGGTACCATCTGGGTAGATCCTCTTGCATTGTCTGGCATGAACCCAGCAAAGCCTTTGGTTGCAGAATGAAATACCCCTTCTTTATTAGCTGGAGCATGACTTGGTGCTGGAGCAGAGGCTGGTGCTGCAATCTCCATAACACTTGCCCTGATTTCGTCAAAGTGCATCCTCAACATTATATATTGTTGTTTAGTATAAGGATCAATATGCGTTCTGAATGGGTGAAATCTGATTAGGTGTTCTAGAGTTAAGACCTCAGATAGTTAAATTGCTAAAAAATCAATTTTGATAGTCTATGTTTTCTAAGGCTATTTTAAAACACATGTAATGTGTGTTTTCTATTTGCTCTATATCCTTCCTTAAATGAATGGTTTCAAATCAACACCCTAATTTTACAACACGTCTTTTCATGATAGTGAAAAGGGTCTCCATAGGTAGACCTTCTACTGTGCCACTGCAACAGTAAAATGAGTGTTAGGATTGATAACCCCTCCTTCTGTCAGCTATTTATTGACTGCTTGAGAGCTTTCAGCAGGCATGGGAACAAACAACAATATGTTCTAGGTTAGGTAGTCAAGTGTCACTTTTTATTAGGTTTATTTCTCTTTTATTGTCAAGAAAGAAAATCCTATCACCCTTCTTCAGGTGCTATATAGGGAGAGTTTGCAACCTACCCCAACAATGTTTCTTGTGGGAAGGAAACAATGCTACTGAATTGTATATCAAAGGTTCTAGATTTTTAACTCTAGAGACGTTTTTCGAGATATGGGGTGCTGTCTGTAATTGCTAGGCAGAACCCATTAAGGGGACAAATTGTCTTGGTGACCTATATCTTAAATGTATTGGGTGCCTGATTTCACAGATACCTAGAGTTTCCATGTAAGATAATAGGTATCAACTGTTACATCTTTCCAAGATCCAAAACTGCTTTTAAATGTCTGGGTGCCAATTAATATGGCTTCCCTAAATGCTTTACATGTTATGGGTGAAATCTGTCATGATTATTATCATAACCTGCAAGACAGAGGCTAAACCTCTAAGTACTAACCTGGAGCTGCTGCAGATTATGTGGCAGAAAACTGTGCTGTACCCAAATAATGAGTCGGGAGAAATGTGGGTCTCTGTGGTTTAGTGCAATGCAACCTACTACTACTAAGTACCTGGCATGCTTACTGTTAGACAGCAATATTGTTGTGGGTCCACTTTCTGGGTGAATCTATCTACCAATGCATATAAAACTTGCATGATAAACCTTAGATGTTGTCAATATCTTCCTGCACTAAACCAACAAGGGTTTGCACTTGCAATATACTGTCTATAATACTCAAACATGAAAACAAACCCATTAATAATGCTCCCACTGGAGTAGATACCCAGCATCATTCTTTTCTAAAATGTTGAAACTACCTACTACCAGACACAATTGTGTCTGTATCCTCTGTGGCCCGGTAAAACATACACTCATGCTCACAAATGTGATTCTGTGGATTGGCAAACCAAGTGACAGGTTGGATTATATAGACCAACCTCTGGATAGTCCCATTAGGTAAAAAGGGATAAAAACTGTGTCCAACGTCCATGACTTCTATTCTATGGGTAGATAACTAAGAAGAGTGTAAACGTGATCTAGAGCCATACATCACAAATATTATAGGCAACACATTTCAAAAACCCCATCCAAAGATTCCTCTTAACCTTCCTCCATGCTGTTGTAGATCCACTTTTTCTGGCCAAAGAAATATGACGGGCAACACTGTGTGTATATCTAGACACTGTGTCGAATCTCAGTTCAACCATAAACTCAGTCGTTAGCATAGTGTGAAGGGTCAGAAATGTGAGGCGGACCACATTGTAAAGTTTTCTAATCAAATGCCATGTTATTAAATGAGGTTGGAGGAACGCCTCACTATCTCTACCCTCATGAGGATATCCCTGCCTAAAATAATCTAAATGAAACACTGTAACAAAGGATATCTTTCCGTCACACTTATACATATAACAAATAAACAAAGACATGCATGGCATTTCAAAACAATAATGATTGAATTCACAATATAACCACGAAAGTTTCAACACAGAAGATATACAGCTCTTCTTCCTCCTCAAACTGGTTCACAGTTCCTCAATAGCAACAATTATCTTCTTGGTCAGGATGATTTGCCACTCTGGCAACTCAAAGAAATACAGCTTCTCTGTAACAGCCCTGTACAGCAATTCCTCCAACCAGCACCACTAATAACATAAAGTGTCTCTGTCAGAACCACCTTGTAGCACTCCTTCAACAGGCCAACAGTCTACAAAGGTTTGCCGTTCGGGTATACTCTGCTGCCGGAACAGCGTTTCACAACGACAAATGATTTTGTGGTGAAAGTCAACTGGCAAGAGGTTTACAACAGCTTCACAGTATTCAACAAATTGCAGCTCCAAAACTATAAATAACTTTTCAGGGAAAATAAGATTCATATTGGTGCTCTTTAATACTCTTCTGCAAATGATGCTCCTCTCCTTCTGGAGGGATTTGTACAGTAGAACTGTCCCAAAGAAAGTCCTGTAAGATCTTCAGATAAATCTGTGGCCTTAAAGGATCCAAGAGGATATAAGAGGGATTTGCTACAGGGGTGTGAGACCCTTTCTTTTAAATTCACAAGTCCCCAGGTGATGATTAAAGCTAGCCTGCTTTAACAGAAAAATCACTGCTCCTGGCTGCAGTTGACTTTGTCCTGTTGATGTCACATCCAAAGTGATTTGCTCCAGAGGAGGTGGAGGGGACAGGAAAGGGAAAGAGAGATAGTGAGAAAGAAGATGGTGGAAGACTTCTTCCAGGTTCCAGAGCCATCCTGCTTATCCTACTCCAACCCCCTTCTTTCTGTACTGTCAACAAAGACCTTTAGACATGCAGCATCCTGGTGTGAGGCTACTCCTCTCAAATGGATGTATTCCTTTGATACCTGGGCACAGGACAGCCTCCTGCTGTGTGGCTGTCTCTGGGGAGGGTGTTACCGGCCCACACAAAGGGATCAAAGATAGGCTGGGTCCTCTGGTTATCTGAACTGCTGTTTGGCAGCATCAGTCTGTCTGATCTGTATACACATTCCCTTCCACAGCAGAGCTGAGTCACAGGAGCTGCCACTTGTGCAATATCAATTTGGATGGAGAGGCATTATCATAAGTAGTGTTATGCACTATGCCTAAACTCTGGCATATCTTATTTTCATAGATTAACCTGCCACCATCAAGGGGAACTCATGGTCATCATGGTTTTGGGACAGGGAGCATATCCTAAATGCTGCCCATGTGCCGCAGTGACTTGGCTGCCACTGCAGTGGTCGAGTGGGCATCTTGTGAACTTTGAACCCACTACTGCCATGAGCAGAGCTGTTGCTGTGGATCAGGCTACTGATGCAGCAGGGCACAAGCACACTTTGCTTTTGACATAGAGTTGAGAACCAAGGGGGATCTGGTTAGCAGATTACCCTTTGGAGTAATTACTCGCATCATATTCTGTATTAATACAAATTAAAAAAATCAGGGCTTTGTACCCTTGCCAGATGGCAATTTCTCACCAGGGGTACAGCAATACAAGAAGACAATAATGGGAATTCGATAGATGTTTGTGGTGGACTCTGGATCTAACTTGAAATTACAATTACGCCTTCAGCCACCAAATGCTCCTTTTGAACATATTACTGGTGGTAAACTGGCATTATTTCCACCACTTTTACACCTAACGTAGGAGAAGATGTCGATGAATGCCTCTACTACTCATCAATATCTTCTAAAGCACCTGCAACATGTGTCTACCTATGGCCCACAGGGCCTTGAGAAACCTGTGGTCCTTATGAAGACATGTTATGTCCTTAAGAACTCAAAGAGGAAATATGATGTAGGTGCCCAAGTCTACTTCTGTAAAGTATATGATCTTAACATATAACCTAAAATAAATTGCCTCAACTAATGCCCTGCCCTGAAGGAGATGTCCAGCAGTCTTGGCCTCCATTTGTCAATAAAGGATATTGTGGTATCCATTTCTAATTACTTGTGAGATTTCAAAGATTACCTCATTGACACTCCTGTTTCTTTCCTCTGTTTCCATGTAAGACAACCCCAGATCGAGGTGGTTTAGTGCTGGTCCATTCCCTCCATCATGATAACTAAGCATGAGATTCCCTCAACTGATTTGTATAAACCTCTTGAGAATTGTTTCATTTAATTGTGTGCTTCTTTAATATATTCTTGGATTGATTTTTTTTTCAATAGAGATGTGTTTTATTTTTTGGACCTGCTACATTATTTTGCTTATGTCATGCTGTAGTTGACCCTCAAGGTTTGCCACACATTTCTGATTCCTAAGTGGGTACTATGGTTTCCTGTTTATTTTTTTTCATAGTGGTTTGGGACACTTCTTTCCAAGTTCCTGAACATCCACTTGCTGCGATATTGTGAAAGAGGTTTATTGTTCCTGTTGACTATTTTTTTCTATTGTTTTTTTTGTGTTGGCTGTTTTTAATTACTGTTCAGATATGTTTTGTTGGTTGCTAATACTGTTCAGTATTCTATCCCCTGAGCTTCTATCTGGGGCTACAACCAAAAGACCCGGGGCTATACCCCCCTCAGCCCCCCCTAGCAACGCCTCTGCACATAGTCATATGGGTGTTAACACACAGCGAGTTATGCAGTACCCTGCCAAACCCACATTTTCAGATATGCGGGCCTCTTTCCAGCATGGCGTCACTCGTTTTGAACTTCAGAACTGGTTCAGAAGTCCTTTCTCGATGTTCATGTATGTTTGCTGCTGTGCAGCTAAACATGCACAGCTAGCACCGGTTGTATATGAATGGCATGCTTGTGGAAAGGCAACTGAGGTGTCCATATATCAAGGCAGTGTCTGTTTAAATCCTGTTTGAAGTACTAGGGCTAAGTTTAACATCCTGCACCCTCCCGAATATGATGATGGGTCTGTTTACACCAAGCCTGTATTACACCAAGCCTGCTATAACCAAATCTAATGGTGCACATTCCATCAATGTTGGTATGAGGGAAATGCTTACAGGCACGTTCCAGTGGCAGGACCTTCGACCCCCTCCTCACTCCCCAAGCTACCTTATTGGTTACTTACAGAAGGAGCCATGAAGTGTCAACTGATGCAATATATGTGTATGGCTATCCAATTACATTAATAACTGCTGGACCCACATGCAGGCAAACTTACATTTGTTGTGTTGGGATGTGGGTGTCATGTCCTGCCAACCCCCTTCCCTCCCCATAAAATATTACACCATAACATTTGTCATGTTTTGGCAATAAAAGGCTGTAGGTTTTTATTGTTACAGATATGGTTATGGAGCATAAAGAATAATCGCATATCGTAATAAAATAGTACTTTTGGGCACTGGGTTCTGAGGTTACCCCCTCAGGCCGGTTCCGCCTTCTTTGTCCCACGACTTGTTGCCACCGTACAGTGTCCTGTCTTTCCTTCCGTTGTTCTTCTCCCTTTTTCTGGGGTGGGAGGGTTTGTGGAAAAGAAAAAGATAGAGGAAGACGCTGAGTTCACAGCAAACTTCCTAGAATGTTTGGTTCCCCGTGCAGGGTCCACAGTCTGTGCTTGTCTGGTCTGGAAGCAGCCCTTATATAGGACCCAGGGTAGCCCCTGGGTCTTTGTAGTGTATTTGTGGGGGCTGTGAAGCCAGCCTGCAGGGCGGTATGCAGCCGACAGTCTGAGCCCCTGAGGGTGGCTCCTCTTTGTTGTTCCACTGCCTGGAAGACATTGCATCCCCTGGGTGCTTAGCACCCCTTTGTTATGGTGGAACAGTGAGGTGTTCTTTCACACCTCACCCTTCCTCCACTTTGTAGCGCTGAGACCGCGTGTCTCCTGGGTTGGATGAGAGGGAGCTGAGCCTTGGGGGAGGGCTGCTGCCCCTCTTCTGGGTCTGCTGCCATTGGGCAGCAGTTACCCGGCCTCGCTTGGGGCTGCCCGGCAGCATTGCCCAGAATTTCAGGCCGCAGGCTTCCCCACAAGGGCCATCAAAGAAGTTTACGAGGCAAACTGAAAAATGCGAGTGCAGTTTGAAAAGGCAGCTAAGGTGTGTTACAGTCCCGGGGTGGGAGCATGAGCCGAGAATTACAGGCACAGTGAGAGCAGCAGTGCAGAGACAGCATGTGGTCTAGGGAAAGGTGGAGCGCTTCAGAGTCTGTCATAGTAGTGGAAGGGTTGCCATGAAATGAAGGTTCTGCCACTGGTGTATGGCTAAGAGCCCGGCTGGCAACAGTCAGTTTGTGTTTTGTTTTTCAGTATTTTGAACCTCGAGTGGCCTCGAGTTTTCTCCCTGCTGCACCTGAAGCATTAAATACTTACATTATACACAGTACTCAAGACCCGTTGGGGTTATTTACTTACAGTGAATTTTAATTATATTTTGGAGAGCCTCCCAACCCATTTTTCTTTTCTTCATGGCTAAGAGACAACCTCACAGCATGCAAGCAGAAAAGCTGCAACACTATTTAAAGAAAGAAAGCGAGTCATGCTGGAAACCAGACCATACACAGGCCTGCCTAAATCTGGAGGCACCAGTCGCATCTTTTTGGGATTAGCAAAATCCCATTCTGACTGCAGTTGTGGAGGAGAGGGCATATTAAAAGCAAGGCTGTAATCGCATAGATTTTTTCTGTGTTTTCTTGTGGTTTTGATAAAACGCTGTGACGCTTTTTGCAGAGTCTGCATGTGTTTTATGATTAACAAGGATTTTAAAGGCTGTATGTGTCACGTCAACGCTGATGTTCACGAATATAAAATATACAGCTGCGCCTACGAGTGTAAGCCTCACTTTTAGGCGCTGCTGGTAGCAATTTAAAAGGAAACAAATATCATTAATAATTTTTCAGTGGTTTTGAACAGTTTAGAAGCCCTGCTTTGCAACATCAATATTGGAACTGCATGAATGATAGGCAGGTACTTTTCCAAGTTAAGACCCACATTGGCTAATTGTGAAAACGTCACTGTTGGAAAAGTGTTAGATGAAACTACTCTACAGCCGCTGCAGGCGACTTCATGTCTAATTGAGCCACCCTTTTTAATTTAGAAATTTAAGTCGTGCTCAAGTGCCATATATAAGCCAAAGCTCTTGCAATGGGGTACAGATAGGGAGATGGCATCTTGTATTCAGCTAGTGGGATTTGTTGGGTTATTTACCCACCCACTGATTGCCCATGGCCATGCTAATCCTGCTGCCCATTCCCACCCACGTCCTGTCCCTTCCCACCAAAACACATCCCCCTGGGACCCCTTTGAGATAGCTCTCTTAAGCAGTAACATCAAACTTTGTCATATAAATCCCTCAAAATGTTATTTCTTGGCAGTCTTCTGAGTGTTAATAGTTTAATTGCCACTGTAAATGTGATACTGCACCTCCCTGACAGTCAGCGCAGACACTGCGCCTGCAGATACACCCTCCCAGACACCTCACACCCAGCACTGCGCAGGCAGCACAGACACACTGCACAGACAGCGTGCGCAGACTGCCAGGCAGCCATTGCAGACAGCACACACCCAGCACAGATTGTCTGCACCCAAGAAAAGAAGACATCACTACTGTGTCCTGCTTCCAGATGTTCAATATGGCAAGAGAATCAGACCCCCGGGCAGGGACTATTAGAACATCTATGAGATGTTGGCTTGAGGAGGACAGGCTGGTGAATCATTTTAGGGCCATAAGGTGTGGCGACAGTGCCCTATATTTAAAGGGCATCCACGACCTGAGTAGCTACTATGTGTGAGGATAGAGAATACATGAATGTTAAGGGGGGAGAGGGGGTGTAATATTATAAACAAAAAATCACATTCATTATCCCATGTTTCTGTTCAGTGTCAATATGAAGGGCACTCTCCTACATGTTGCTTCTCGAAAGGCTTCTATTGCTGCTGCTGCATTCCATTTTCCAACAATTGTGCTCTCTGTGCGCAAGCTGTCATCCATTCACTCTATGTGCATGATGTCGCTCTCTCTCTCCATGCACACGCTGTCACTCTCGCATACGCTGTCGTCTCTGCGTGCTCTCTCTCTCGCTCTCTATCCCCCCAAGCGCTGTCACTCTCTCTGCCCCTCTTGAAGATATCCCCTTATTCCGTCTTCTCCAACTCTCACGTTTGCTCTCAGCCCTTACTTTTTTTCTCATCCTTCCTCCCACACTCACTTTTTCTCGTACTCTCTCACCCTTTTTCATTGATATTTCCTCTTGCTCATCATCGGCACCCTTTATCAATGGCTTCCTCAGTTGCTCTATTCCCCTTTCGCATACTCCTTAAAACGTTGCACTCTCTTCCTTGCCCCCTGGTGTCTGTGAATGCAAAATGCAAAGAACAGTACACGCCAAAACTATTGGCATTGCCAATGCTTGTTATACATTTCAGTGAAACGTATGACTGTTGGTAACCTAAATTCATTTATATAATGCATTTGCTATTAACTTAATTAAAGAAGGTTTTGACAAGATAAATCAGCCTGATAAATCAAATCAGATGTACTTCCTGAAAGAGGAAGGAACCGACATTTAGTAGAACAGGAAGCATTGTATCTTGCTCTGTACGTATCTTACAGGCAGGAAATTGCCAATGAACAAGCAAAGTCATCTTTTCCCTCACTGCTGATAAACAGACATGAATGTTCTAATTGTGTTTAGAAAATCATTATGAAATACTTGAAAGAGTTCAAGAGTAGTTGTCTGCTTATTCTTAAGTATATCAATTCTCATTGCCTTTAGTGGAAGGCCCCATTGCACGTTGTGTAGAGCATTACTTTGGCCATGGGATGTTTATCACCATGATGGTCTTAGTATCCAGCATCACTACGCTCGTTATCACTAGTAGCATCCACTAGGCTGCTGGAGGGTCTGTATGCTCATCTGCACTTGCCTGTGCTTGCTATGATCCTTTAAGCGGAGTGGCATCCATGGTAGTTTGAAAACTGAAGTGAACAATTCCATACCCAAAACCTAAACTTACTGCTAAGATTACAGCAGCATAAACCAGGGTGAAATGAGTGTGTCCGTGTTAGGTTGTCCTCGACCTCTCACTTTTTTTTTGTTCACTCTGTTATTTCCCCACCAAAGATAGTATCATCAGCAATAAAGAGGTGTGTTTGGTGGGTGGTGAAGGAGGGCTGCACCTCTTTGCAGCTCTTTGGACCCCCTCCATACAGCAAGAACATACTACACAGGTCTACACAGGCCTTCTGCAGGTTTTCTACAGGCTCCCAAGCTGTGGGCCCACTTAGGCATCAAAGGGCGAAGAGCAGGTATAGGCCAGATATAGGCGTGTTTGCATAGCAGCAGCTGCCTGGTTGGTAGCAATAAAACGTAAAATGTCTCTACCTTCTGCGCCTATAGAGAAGAAAAACAAGCAGGTGTGTGGGCCTGCTCGGAATCAGAAGATGGGACCAAAACCCAAACGATCAAGTCTGCCAAACACTGATTTGAACAGCGTTAAATGCTGCTCCCACTACATACCAAGGTACTTTGATTGGAAGGTCCTCCCTGCAATGCACTCTCTGAAGAACATATCTTGACTTTTGAAGACGAAACAGATGTGCTACCCAATATGATGGTTTGCGCCTGCCTAGAAAACGGCTATCCCATGAATCTTGCGATACTGGGCTCTCCGGGGACCAGCATCAAACATCAGGAAGGAAGCGGCTGGCAGAGGCAGTATTACATGCACATCATCACTTGCTCCTGGAATTGCAGCTTCCAGATTGTACCAACACTGCATTCCGCTTTCTGGGAAAGGTACCACCTTTGCCAATTGTATTTCCAGGTACAGGCCCCTCCTCAGTGTCGGTGCAGAATTTCAACAACGCAAGAACTATTGCGCCAAGATCTGAGGCAAGAGAAGGAGAGAGGTTAATTAATGGAACTCATAACAAAAACAGCAAGGGGTCTGACAGGAGAAATATCTGTGAAAACTCTGAAACGATGTAAGTTCAGATGCAAGGATAAGGCCAAGGCCAAGTGTGTACATACACAGTGGCGGGTGCAAAATGGACCTAAGGAGGTAACACTGGACAATTCCACATGTGGGTGGGGGGCTCAGATGAGGGGATGGCAAATGGGGAATATGCAGAGATGGAAGGCCCGCGGATGCAGCACACATTGATGGGCAATCAGACAACCTGTGGCATGGGATGTTCCGCCCATGCAGGGTGCCTGGAAAGCTGGTGTCTATTTGCCTCCCAACTTACCTTAATGAGGACTGTTATTGAGCTATGTAAGGAGGCATTAGACAAGGCACATTGAGCCATATTGAAACTCCAAGTCAAACCCCAAAGTTTAGGAACAAAATGCTGTGACCTCAAAAAAAGGCTTTCTGGAGTGAATTTGACTACTTGTTCTACCCATGATACCTCAGTTGTGCGTAGTAATAAAAGATTGGAAACATACGAGGGTTTCATATTATAGTGTACTCAACCCATAGCACCCACAGGTTCGAACTCGCTAGTGCGCCCTGTCAGAAAACGTCTCTATGTTTCGAAGTTCCCCTAGGCCTATCGCATTGAGATGTCATCTACCTGTATCTAACA
Source organism: Ambystoma mexicanum (assembly GCF_040938575.1). NCBI lineage: Eukaryota > Metazoa > Chordata > Amphibia > Caudata > Ambystomatidae > Ambystoma > Ambystoma mexicanum. The sequence continues at coordinate 1,219,030,356 of NC_090924.1, forward strand.
TGAATGGGAAAATGATGGGGCGGGGCCATCGCATTGATGAACCTGGAGGTAATGAGGCTTTAGAACCCATCAAAACAAGTCTGAGTGACATAACTGACCTATTGCCCAATTTAAATCTCCCACCCCAGGCATCCCCTCTTGTTTTTGTTTTGGTAGGAGGGACCCTTCTTAAACTAGTGGGAAAGGAATCAGGTACTTCTGTAGGGTATTTTGTATAGATCTGGGGCCTAGCAGTATTTTCTTACCACCAAAATGAAAATAATTCAGTAATAATCACTCTTTGCATTCAGATTAGATTGGCATATAGTACTATAGTATACATACATTATTTCAGCACCCTGATACATTTAGTGGTATACATTATGTTGGTATGCGTTGTTGGTGTTATTTATGGGTGAGCATAAATCCTTTGTTTTATATATGTGACCACAATATCCAGAACCCCTTATTTTTGTTTAGTTTGTTCGTGTGATCACTAGAGAGACCTCAGGCTTGCATTTCAGAAACACCACATTTCCAATTGGAGTGCCACCATGGGCTGTTCTCACTGACTTATCTACGACAGCAAGCTATGTGTGGTATTTATCACCAACCTATTTACGTTTGGTAAGCTATGTCCAGGGCCTCTCTTCCTGCCGACTCATAGACCTTCGGCAGCCGGCTATTTCATCTTGTTATTATTATGTTCCATTCAGAAAACACACACACAGCTACTGCCATGTCTTATCTTTTAGCAACTTTTAAAAATGACAATTGCACTGTGCAAGGATCTTCCCATATTACCAGTGTTATAATGATAGATGCACAAAGGACAAGATAAAATGAAACACACTTCCCGCCTGCTTTCAGATAATTTCTTTGTGTATTATAAAACTTGCATTTCAACACAGGTTTACTCTTATTTTTACAGAAATAAATGGAAAGCTCACAGTAACAACATTATCTGTAACACAATGAAAGGAGAGTGGTGAGGAACAAGAATTCAATTTGCAACATTAACATGTGATTAAAACACAGGAATCTCCTCTCCTACTCTGACTGAATATTTTCGCACACATACGCACAGCTCCCACACTTCAGCGAGATAATTACCAGGCTTATTCAGCATGTAACTTCTTTGGCTGGTCGCCTTCTGGAGGGGTTCACCCAGCAAGGACAAGCATTTGCTGTCGCTCAAACGGGGGCTTGTTGACTGGAAATGCCAGTCTCTGTAGCAGTATTGAATCTGCTCTAGGAATCAGGCATCCCCAGCTATCAACCCCGTCCTTCTCCGAGCTGTGTCAAGATGTCGTCTCCCCAGCTTCTTCCCCGAGATTATGCAAGAAAACTCTGGTTACCTCCTACCAAAGGATCCTAACCAATGAAATTCGATCATGCCCTATCCACCCTCTGCGCACAATAGAAATCTTTTACAGTAAGCAACTGTAACAAAACTGATTTCCTGCTATTCGAATCCTTGCTTCCTGCAAAATACTGTGGACAAAGCAGCACAGAAAAAACAAGAAGAAAAAAAAATCTGCACACAGTCTGAAATGAGTTTCAGCCTGCCTCATTTTGCAGTGAAGAACACATTATATTATTAAGAAGTTAGAATCATGTTAGTACGGTTAATTATATTAGTTCATTAATCTTCAAATGTGTCTCTTGCAACATAGGCATTTCAGATAAAAAAAATTGTGTGCATTTTGAATATGAAAAATAAAATGCGCTTTTAAATGAGAAAATGGTTTGTTTTCAACCTGTGTAGCCTGTCTTCATTTACATATCCATATGTTGCACTGGCAAAACATAGCTTGAAGCAATTGCATTAAACCCATGCAGTGGCACAGCATAAAAAAAGACATGCTATACATTGATCCTTTGCAGTGGTGCTGCGCTCTGTGCTCCCAAAATACGCTAAACAATCCTACACTTCTCTAATAGTCAAGGTGACACACTTTGTCAACTCAAGAATAGGTGCTGTTTGGGAATCTTGTCGACACATCCTTATGGTAAGAATTTTGAACTGGGTGGAAAGGGGCGGTAAAGATGTGAAGGGGGACTGTGTAGCTGTTACATGTAGGAACCCTAAAATTGTGGCTGCCATCATGTGCTCCTTGGGGGATACTAGAACAAACAACTGGCTGCTGACCACATGGTTAAGAACACTCCCATGGAGCTATTTTTTGGCCAAAACCAAGACTGCCATTACACACCCTAGTATATCACCCCTAAGAGCATAATGGCCCCAGGCAGGTAGGGGTACATCAAGCCAATCAGTCTGTGGATCTACGGAATAGGTTCCTGCCACTGTCGAATCTGGAAGAGGTAGATTGATATCTAATCAGCACACCTGAGGCAAGGAGTATGGATGATTCACAGGATTTAGGACATGGCTTGGCCAGTTTGTGAGGGTGATGAGGGAAACCAGACTAGGAGGGACTCATCTAATCTTAAGAATGATTTTCTGTGTCAATGTCGCAGTGATAGATATAGGAGAAGCGAGAGGGGTCCTCTAGTTGGTAGGAAGGGCGCACCAGTGCAAGGCTCTACCAGTGTGGCTTAACCCCTGCACCAGTATCTCTGCTGGCTACTAGATATCAGTTAGAATGTGCAGCACAGCGTTCACACACATTAGACTATAAATGTGGGGATGATGGTTAAGTTGCTATCATGGAACCTTGCAGCAAAAGTTGGTTGACCCTGAATGGGCTAACTTTGACAAGGAGCATGATATACCCATGTTTCAGGAGACCTGGGCAGACTGGACCTGACCATTCCCCTGCCATTAATGGGCGCACTGCCTACGAATTGGGGGCTTTAACCAATTCTCCTGGGCTTCATTTGGTGGGCCTTGCGACTTTGTCGCAATGTCATTGGGAATATGTAAAGGGGAATTGGTGGCCGCAAGTAAAGATCTCTTGTCTGCTTGTGTGAAATTGGGGGTGGTGCACTGCTTGCATTAATATATTTTTATAATGCCAAAGGGAGGAGTTAGAGAGGTTTAGCAATGAGACACTTTGAAAATCAAGTTGCTAACATAATGGATCAAAACTCCAAAGCAATTGTCATCATAGGGGATGATTTTAATGTCAAAATCAGGGAGGGGCTTTCCAAGCATGTCCTTGATCCTGAGTAAGCTGAAGCCTGGTAGATACCTCCATACTATACTTAAAGGTGCCTTATGTGGCCATGCGGGAGGGAGCTGGAATTATTTCTACACAAGCATGGAGTAAGGATTGTCAATGGCAGGATCCATTGGATCTTCTAGCAAAGGCCAACTTTAGAGGCCACCAGGGCTCCATACTGATTGACTACTTTGTCATTAAGTTGAATCATTGGGACAGAGTAAAAGACATGCAGGTAGTTGAGCGTAAAGATAGGTCGCAATATCCTCTCCTCTTGACATGTTGTTTAAGTATCAAAGGTGGCCGAGGAGCAGCCAACTCGGAAGGGATCTTATCCAGTAGTGGAACACGGGACCTCTGGGACAAGGTGGACATTAAGCATGTGTATGATATGGATATGAGACACTGTACAGGCACATGAGGTATTGTCAGCATATGAGGAATTAACTAGTCTCATCTCATTCAAATTGACAAAAAAGGCCCCCACTCAGAGGATGAACGTAGGCACATGGTAGTTTGACGATACATAGATCAAATATGGGAGGTTCTGTGAGGGAAACCAAGAGATTACATACTAATCTTTAAGGAGAAGGAGAGAATACACAAGGGCTAGGCTTGCAAGGCTCAAGGAGGTGATCCAATTGGCATTGGATCAATTCGAAGAGGTGGGTAATATTAAGGATGTCAGGTGATTCTGGAAAAGTGGGGGCCAAGGTATCAAATCCACAAAGGTCTGGCCCTAATGTCAAAACATTGGGCATTTGTTATTTTTTTGAGGACCCTACACTGGGAAACGACAGACGATTTAAAACCACTCCTAAGAAACAGAGGGATATCCCTATTTAAGCCAGCCCTATAATACTGTCTAAGAGCTGAAGATAAAGTAGTTAAGTGGACTGTGGATTTGTTTATTAAAAAGGCACTACATATCTGAACGGCTTTCTACCACCATCGTCCATTTCAATTGTAGTCCTATTGGGACAGCACCAATACTCTGTCTAACCATATTTGAAATTACTCGTAGGCGACCGACAGCCACCTGGAGTTTGATTTTGCTGTGCCCTGAAGGGCTTTGTAATATATTTTTATTGTGCAGGAGGACAAGAATGTCAAACACGTTTTTTCTCACCTTACTGTATTTTAAAGACGTTTTATTTTATGTTTACGTCTCTCTGTGCAAATGTAATGACCCATGTTTTGTATTTGTGTACTTTGATGCCTTAGCCACCAAATAAAGCTATTTGATTAATTGATTGAGCATCACTTAGTAGTACCAGCCTTTACGATTTTGTAATGTCTTCAGCTTATGTATCAGGTAACAGGCGAACATAAACTTTAAAATGCTTTGCTTCAATGTGTGTGACTGGTGTCGAACAAAATGAAGTTGTGGTCACACATTATGGGCACAGACATAACCTTCCATCAATCTCAAAATGAAGTCATGATTAAAACATTTACTATGATCATGGTCTTTACATTTAATTCAATTGCTCCTCTCCACACAGGGAACATTGTTGCATAACACTCAATGCAAAATAAGGTGACAAGTATTTTTTTTTAAAGATCAATAAAATATATAGCTATTTAGCACTTACAACCTAAGCATGCCACCTTCATTGAGTTGAATATAACAAGGGATACTATTCCCTAAATCAGTGGCGCTCATTTAATTGTTCTCTTGTATTACATGCATGGACCATACTGATTTCATGGTGACATGTAAAGATCCTGATGAGCTAAATGGGACATGAAGGTGAAATATAAACATGTACATAGGTTCACTCTCAAAAAATGCATATCTATTTGACTTTTTTACTCTCAGTCTGCTCTGGCTGATGCAGTTGCCTATTGATACACTCTTTTTGTAAGCAAAAAGAGGATGTTCCAAAAGGATTTTACTGTTTTTAAACACACAGTTTTCTCATGATATTTCGAATGTTCGGGCTCTGATTGCTAAATGTCGATACACACTAGCCGATTGTCTTTGCCTTTTATTGTTTTTTCTCCAGCAGTGAATCTCTGTTATTGTAGAAAGTCCTTTTAGCTGACTTCCTTACTATTTTATTGGGGTACCCACAATCACGCAACTTCGATAAGAGAGCAGCGGCTTCCTCTTCAAAGGCTTCTTTCCTAGCACTGTTTCTTTTGAGCTGTATTCAAATCCATTGCACAAACAAAAAATATCCCAAGTTCTTGGCAATCGGCAGTAGTGGTCTCAATTTCTTTTTTAAAAGCGACAGAACAGTTCTAGCTAACTACAGTCCGATGGCCTTGCTTGACGTAATTGGGAACATGTTTGCCTCATTCCTGAAGAAAATGCTGGCCAAATGGGCCTCAGAGGCAAAAATCATTGACTAAAGGCAGACAGGTTTCACAAAAGGTATTGGTGTAGAACTAAATCTTACGATACTCCATTTATTTAATCTGGAAACTATGAAAAACAACAAAACCTTTTCCTACTGTTTGTAGATTTCCATCAAGCTTTTGATAGAGTAAATGGAACAACAATGTGGAAGAAATTGAAAAGATGGGAGTGTCCTACAGACCTTTTGCAAAGCATCATGCAACTTCACTCCAACACATCTATTCGAGTAAGATTGAACGCTGAGGGAGAGCACCCCGAAAGAATCATAACGAAAAGAGGAGTTAAGCAAGGTTGCCCCCTCGCAGCTCTAATCTTTACATCCCTATACATCCCTGATATGTCGGTTGCCCTGTCTGAATGCAATGTTTTTACATGAAGATTAAATGGACATCTGTTGGGCATCCTATCATGATGATCCTATCAGATATCTGGGAATTATATTCAATACCTCAATAAGAGAATGGCAGTGGACAGAAGATCTGAAATGTAAAATGTCCAATCTGAAACTACAAGGGCCAAATTACATCGAAAAGTTGGCAAATTCTTGCTAATGCCAGTATTGATGTTCTACCAACAAAAGTGGTACATGCAATTACTTTTGGTAGTGAAGCAGGTATTAACATCTCAAACACCTTGTGGTCGCAACTCGAAGGTCAATTTTGGAGGAAAGTTTAACGGCTGCCAAAAAACACATCTATGGCCACGATCCGATATGAAATACAATATCAATATACAATCTCTTAGCTCCATAGTTTTGTGGAAATCACTCTGCCTATTGAGAAAGATGACATTGGATAATCCTGCTCCCCATACGAGATATGAAATGAATCTGCTGACAAAAGTTACCAAGGGCTGAAACAAATGATGAAACAACTGGTTCATTTTGGAGCCAACCTCAAGATGTTACACGAAAATCCATGTGCAGTAAAGAAAAAGGTGTTAATTGCGACTGGATTAATACCATCAATTCCAGATCTGAGTTAAAATCAAGTCTAGCCCTCAATACAGAAGGCCACACTGTATAGCAAGTCCCAAGATACATACAAACATTCCTGTCAAGATACTTTCTGGATATGTATCTCTGATTGCGACTGAATCAATTGCCAACCGAAGAGATGCTTTTCTTAAGACATGATAAGAATACCCTGAACAATAACTGTCGGTTTTGTATGCTTGAAGTGGAATCATTAAAGCACCTAGTCGCTGAATGTTAGGCTACAAAGACAGAAAGAAAGGTGGCATTAGAGAAATGTGCACCATTAAATGGAAACATTGATGAATGGTGGTCAGTTGTACTGGCTGGTAATAACCATATGCTGACGTATGCAGTTGTTGACTATCTTGACAATCTATTGGCAAAGGAATTTTAAATTAAAGTACGAACAGTGATTAATGAAGCAAATTATCATCTATTGGTTTAGGAATGATTTGACAGTGACTAATGACAACAAAATGGTAATATGTTGTTTTGTTTGTTTTATGTAAAAAGTTTAGAAATACACTAATACAATAAAAAAATAAAAAATTGTACATATGGTAAGTTATCTCTCAGGTGTTTCATATGATAACTAGTATGATGATCCCAATGGAGGTCCAGCAACAAGCAGATTACCGCCTAGAGGACATGGCCACAATAACAGACGGCAATGAAGAGGGAATAAAAATAGGTCAGATAGGCTTTTCTTACATGAAGGCCCCAGCAGGGGTGAGTGGAATGGCAAGGGACAAACAAGAAGCGGGATACACTCATAATGAAACTGTCGGACTATACACTGTCTGACATGGAAGAGCAAGTACTTAACAAAGGAGTAGAATTTGTTCTCACAAAAGAACACAACACTTTTGAGTTTGGACTAAGAAATCTTTGGAAACATAATCTTTTCTCCAATTCTAACTCAGATAATGTGATCTATTTGATCACCTGTCCCTGTGAATTGAACTATGTAGGAAAAACTAACTGAAAAATCAAAATAAGAATTAAATAGAAAAAGACCCCATGGTGAAACACTTTGCAACTAAAAAACATGGTTTTGAGGATTTCAAATGGACTGTATTGTAAACTATTAAAGGACCCACTGCAAAAATTAAGGAAGATACAACTACTGCATCGATATCAATAACTTATATTTCACATGAAGAGTGACAAGACAGGTTTAAATGAGACCATAGAATGACATAACATGAACAAGTAATGCCCCATATTATAACATATCGGTGTATCAAACAGCATTTGCCAACCTAATGACATTGATTTACAGTTTCATAAATTGGAGAAAGATAGGAGTGTAACTATTCCACCTGGCACTCTATTTTACGAACACATTTGTTAGTAGTTCAGAAGACTAGGTACTCATTTATGTATTTGAGCATTTGCTAGCTGAGGTAAAAGCGGCGCGTTGATAGCAGTCCCAAGATGGCCGCCACATTCTCTATGTTACAGACCAGATGCTGTGGAAATAAAAAGGTTACTAGGCAACCTACAGCGTTTTCGAATCACATGGATCATGGCAATACAAGCCCGATGCAAGTGTGATAAAGGTAATACAGATGCACCAGGAGATGATTATTTTAGATTTCTTAGAGGCCACCTGACTAGGTACAACTCACTAAAGTTTGGGAATTTCTTTTCCAATTAGTGTATTAAGAAAATACACAAGCCTGCCTGCAGCTTCTTAGACAATGAGTCTGAGCCTTTGTTGCCATTGCAGAAGCCACAGCACTTTTCCACTCACAGGTAACAGCGTGACTAGACAATTTGTTCATCTTTTCTCTCTCTGGTGTGGAGAGGCAATAATTACAGCTTTGGCGTTTTTCAGGTAAGATCGTTTCTTGTTTTTTTTTAGCTATGTCCTATTATATAGTGCACTGCAGAACAGACCCTCTAGCAGATACTATACCTTGACCTCTACCACAGCCGCCCAGTCAAAGGTACATTCTATCTTTGTCAGTTGCAGTACATTCTCTCAGATTTTAGAATTGGGGCACAGCGTTACGTTCTTTAACAAGATTTTTTACACGTTGGCAGGTGCACAACTACCATAAAGTTGGGAACTATTACCTGTTTTGTAATAGGAAGAACTGCACCACGGTCAGCACAAGATAACTTTATATAATTGTCTAACCTGCATGTTGACACAACAGGCCTAATTTCTTCCCTTTCTATATTGGAAGACCAGTAGAACTAATAGCTAGTCTCTTTTTGTGTTTAGATAACCTACAGTGGACTGACCAGAAGCCATTTCTGTAATATGGGATGTCATTTTGAGATTTAACCTGGGGTTCTATTAAGAGGAATCCAGAAAAAAGTGACCAATTTTGTAACTGCTCCTGAAGAAGGTTCACCACTTTTTAAGGGTTTCAAGAACTGAAACATGTATAGCATTGTCATGCAAATTCTACCATGATTGTTGTAGGAAATAGCTGACAGTACATTGGTGACATATATCCTATGGATTTGATATCATTTTCAGACCCTCTATAAATATTGGAGTGTAATTTGAGTGGTCCGTGTCACTACTTATCAACTTAGTTCTCTATAGATTGCACTTTGGATGTTTTTTTTTTAGAGTAAGAAGTGAACTGTGTACTATCACTTTTATGAATTGTGTTTTATGACTGTGTATATTCATGATGTTTAATTGTTTTTAATATGTATAGATTGAACAGTCTTTTTGACATACATTTAATTGTGACTAATTTGTTATTTAAGTGCCACGATTTATACACTTTCACCCGAGATTAGTCTACCATTAGGTTATCTATTCCTGCTCTCATTTTTTCTTATACACATATTTTTGAAGCCGGGGAGAGGTCAGGACAGCTCATATATCCTCATATAGGTGCTACCCGGTTGTTCCTTTTGTAGAGGAGCAGCCAAATGCCTCTACAGGAAGTCCCACCCCTCTGCCACCTGTGTGCTGGAGATCAGAGATCGTGCTAAGTTTGATACCAGTAACTGTGATTATTCCGAGGAAGGTCTTTGAAACAAGGTATCCATTAATAAGACCTTATATGATGTACCCCTGAAGAGATGATGATCTAATGGAAGCAGTCCCTGATGAATATGAAATAAGGGAGAACGTGGCTGGTGATGTCAAAAGAAATAAGCGTGACACACTGAGAAGAATGCTTGAAGGAGAAGACGTGTAGACTATATGGAAACTAATGTCGAAATAAAGAATTGAGTAAGCCTTTATGTGCGGAATGAAGATTGCACATTTGAAGAGCACTGCAGAAAACACAAGCTGTATTACAATTCTACAGACGCCGTAATGCAAGTAGACTAAGTATTCTTAAGGCTGGCTTTATTGAAGTACATAGACTGCAGGCGCTGCTGCCAATATGTATATATTTAGAATTCTGCACATTTGAGATCTTAATTTTAGTAAGCGAGCCTCCATGAAGGAAAATGGATCGAACGCCATGTGTGTTGCAGCAAAGAATAGGCTAACATTCGAAGCAAGACCAAAGAGGCTATCTGGCTTGATGTCAAAGACTGGAAACAGCCAAGAACTGGTTATCAGCTTGTGAAAAACAGTATACGTGAGAAGCCAAGGCATCCGTGTTAAGTTGCAAAGAAAGAACATCACAAGTGCCAAGTTTCTTTATTAAAGACTATTAAATACTATAATACGAGCAAATTCACGGTCTCATATCACGTGAGCTGAGGATGAAAATAGACAGAGAGCATGGTGCACCAGACTGAAGATATAGTTAGAGAGAAAATTAAAGTGTATTGTTTCTAATTTCTGTTGAAAATGACTTGCACTGTGACTTGCACTAAGGGAGGGCATGAGCGCCCACCTGACTATAGAGACCAAATGATGATCCTATCCCATATAGAAAATATACTTAGTCATTTCCCCTGTAGGTTTTCTTAGTTTGTCACGTAAAATGACGTCACATAGGACGTATTTTTAGTATATAAGTGTAATTTTTTACAAGAAGCTTTGAGATTATGCTGTGCGATGTCCGTTGAAGTCCGTTGTACTCCCTGTTTTAGATAACTGAAAATAAGACAGAGTTATTTGGTAACTTCCTGAGTCGGTCTTACTGCTTCGTGTAAGAAGTTATTTTCCTTTCCATCCACAGTAAAATGTGTTACCTTGACTAAAAAGGCATATAGGGTTCACTTTTCTTTGTAAAGTGATTCTAATGACTGGAACATGACATGTGTAGAGCTACACTGCTGCTTGAACAGGGCGTCAGTCCATAATGATGCATCTGAATAAGACAAAAAGATATTTTTGTCACAAAATGTATGAAAAAGACAAGGTACAACCAATAGCATTCATTGGCCCCCAAATCAAAAATTACGATATAGGTTGAATGTTACATAATTGTTTGAATTTAAAGCATAAAAGACCCTCCCTGACAGGGTATATCTTAAAGATCGAAATGGATAATATGTTTTGAAGTATTGTATGACCGTGAAGTGAGAGAATATTGACATGCTCATGCGGTCCATTGCCCTGCAAGTGTTTGACTTCACTGTGGATACTATGCCTTGAACTACACTTGGTTAATTCTGATAGACATTCTTTGATGTTTGTTTGATTAGAACCCAGGGTGTGGCTTGGCCTATATTTTTAAGTTGGAGGATGGGAGCATTGGTTCATGTCAAAAGGTCCTAACCTTCACCTCTGGCAAGAGGTGACTGAATGCATTAGTCCTACGTGCTGCACCAAGAACTTCCCTGACAGGTTCTCTTCCAAGTGTTCATCAGTTACATGAATTCTGTATATGCCCCTTAAGACCCATGCACTTTCATGGCATGATAGGTTGTGTGGGATACACACATTGGTGGTGGACTATTGTGTGCAATTCTAGTGGTGTATGTTCTGATTTACATCCTAGAAACCCAAATGCAGTGCTGAGTTTATCCTTCCAGTGCTGTGTCCTTGGTGGAGTGAGAGTGAACTGAGCACAGATGTTGCTATACATTGCCATAGCTTCTGCCTGCCACGCACCTAATTTGAGAGGATAACTGAATGATGTCTGGATTCCTCAGTGGAATCTGCATTATAATGAAAACCCTGGACGATGCCCCGAAAAGATTCAATGGAGTGACCTCTGAGGCATTGAATAGGTGCCAAAGGATTATATGGACACAATCCCATGATTAGAAGGTGAACTGGCACTCAGAATGTAACCTGGGGATTATGTCCCGTAACAGGAGCAGGAAAGAACAACCTAAGCTGAATCATGAAGAATCGCTGATGGGCTGCATCCTTCCAAGACTCTGAATTGTAGTTTTGATGGTATGTGCACATATTAGGCGCCTAGGGATTTGGTAGAGACCTGGTATGGTGCTTTCTCCCCTTGACTTGGAGGGACCAGCCAAGTTGCAACCTCTCCAAATTGTCTGCCCAAGACACCATATTGTGACCCCTCCATGGATCGTGACTCAAAACATCATGGACATTGGAAACCTGAGAGTTAAGACAGCCCAGTGAGTCTGTGACCTTTTACTCTGTCTCGCATCCTTCGTGCCCTGGATGATCTTCCAATCCCTGAGGAGTCCATTGAATGAACCAGATATTCTCGAAGCGCTATATTATCCATGGAGAATGACAGATAACATGTCAAAGGCGTTTATGTGGAAAGTCTTTTTGAACAACTGGACCTAGTTGAGAGAGCTGAGAAAAAAGTCTATTGTAAAGTTCGAAAGTGGAGGGTGGGGATGGTACAAAGATAATCAACACACCTGATGAAATGCATCATGATCAATGCAGAGGTATCCCACATTAGCACACAGTAGCATTCAAAGACACACAAGATTAATACAATTTGAGCTATCATGAAAGATGTGTCTAAACTCTAAGAAGAGACAGATCCATGCCTACTACTGATACTGAGTAACAGTGGATTGTGTGTTGATAGTCCCAAAACCTGAATTCTAAAGTAAAAGGAGTGAGAACGAAAGTCTGCTGTTAGATATGTTTCTTTTGGCAAAGTGCAGGGTTTTTTAAAGCAGGTTTCATTATTTACTGCCAAAACATACACAAAGCTCATGAATAAACATTATAAGAACAGCAAGTTCAATCAATTGACTAGCATGTACAAGTGTAACAAAGACTATAACATAAATGGATTAATGGATTCCAGCTTCTAGCTCCAACCCGAGAGTTTCCTCCCCAGTGCCTTTCAACCTCATAGCTGTGTAAATCGAAAAAATAAGCTTAACAATCACCCAATTCAGGTTCTAAAAGTAATCCCATAAATCATTGTGTCTCTCTGCCACATTGTACCACTTTCCATCGAGGCCAGTCCATCTAAGCCTTCCATTTATTTTTCTACTTTCATATATCTTGTAGCCTTCCAATGACTGAGGACAATTATCTGCCCCGCCAGAAGCACCTCATTCATCCAAACTACTTTACATCTTAACATGTGGTATTGTTTTCATTGACGATCAAGAGAATAGGACATGGAGAAAGTGATGTGTTCTTAACCAAGTTGATTCTGTCACGAAACTCACACAAGGAGTGCACTATTGTTGCACAGATGCAAATCATATGCAGGTAAATGCCATTAGCCTTGTTTGAATTCTATTTACACATCTTCAACCATGACAAGTGCAATCTATAATGAACATTTTAGTGGCTTATACATAGTTGGACATCAATATGGATTCTGGAAACTTCCTCTGTCTAGCTGGACCAATCTCCGGGGGAGTTCAGAACCCCCAATTCCACTTCCCAGTTCATTTTACATTTGTATCTAATCTTCTGAAATTGGTCTGCAGATTCACACAGTTGAAAATCTGACTTCACTTCAGGAGATTAACTAAGTCAGATCTTCCTAGGGCCCTCTGATGGTGTCTCCTGATGATGGCAGAAGGCTTCAATAAATATCACCCAGTATGTGTATGTGCTTGCCTATCTCGGCTTGACTTCAGCGCTCAGTAAGGATTCTGAGTTCCCAAAACTAATACCCGGGGGTAGGAGCTTGTGTTCTGACCGGGTAGAAGCCTGTGTCTCCTATTGCTCCAAATGAAAGGAGACACTTTAAGAAATTTCGTAGAACATAACATGAAACGTAACGTGTCCTGCCCTGAAGATGGATTCAGTGGAATCCGAAACGCGTTGGCACTCATGATCTAATAGGAGTGTTTAGGATGATTTATTGAGCAGAAGGAATTGTATTGTTCATATTTGTAATGCATAAATGTATTTATTTGACTATGCACTTTTTGTTGATATCTTGAATGAATGGGTTTAATCCTTTGGTTTACTTGAGCAACTCATTAGCTCGGATAACACACTTATTGATGTATGCTTTTTTCGAATTATTATTTGCCTTTTACACTGTCACTGTACAGTGTGTTGTTTATTAATCTTGATATTAAAACATTTCTCTTACCTGTTCGGCTTGAAATTACAGTCTTGTGGTTCTCAACTGTGTTAAATCAGGAGGACAGGATCTCTGATGCATGGATGTGCGCTATTAGATTAATTTAAGTGAAATTATGATTTAGATTAATTGAATTGAAAATATGTATCAGATTGATCAATAGAGATAACTGTCTCCTTTTGGAAGGCTCCTGATCTCGCCAGGTCACCAATTACTTTGGGATTATATCCCTGTAATAGTGCAGCACAGGATTATAGGCTGGCGACATATGGTGTCTGTTCTTTGCCTATCTTGGCTGGCCAGCATCATGGTTGATCGGAGATGCATTGGTTGGGATTACTCCACATAACAGTAATTTCCACCTTCAAAAGTAACCTCTTGCCATTTTCATCTGAAATCAGTATTGTTTCCAGTGCCAACCAAAATTCCAAAACACTCTTCCAGGATAGTGCAGTGATATATTCCTCTATATGCAGAAGCCCAAATCTTCTTACATTATTAGCATCTATAGTCCATTTAATGGTAATCCTTCTATTTTATTATCATACATGAAGTCAAGAATTTATATATTTATCTCAATGAGCTTTGCCTTCGGTAGTGGAGAGTGAAGTTTAGTGAGGACATAACAGAAAACATAGCAAAACCATTATATTGTATTGTATTGCTTAATCTGCACAGCTGATTACATTGATGTTTCCTAATTGACCCAGCTTCAGTGCAGACCGCCTCTTCATGTCCTCTGCTATCGTGGAAAGGAGGTCACACCTGTTCAGTGACATCATGTTGTGCATGTCACACTGAAAGACAATGCCCAAGTATTTTATGTTGAACTCTGATTTGGATCATTCCAAGCTTACAGGGCCCCCACAAATACACATGATCACTTTAATGAAGGTATTCTCTAATCTATGAGGCAGATCCTTCACAAAATCATTCAGGAAGAGTAGCACATTGGTCTGATAGTGAAAAAATTCTGTCTTTAGATGATTCATCACAGCTCCTTCAAATCTTGAATGTTCCTGGTAACTTGTAGCAAGTGTATCTATGACCTGGTGAAACAGGTTAGAGGAGACAATGGACATCCATGCTTCATTCTGAAATGTATGTACATCTCCTCTCACAAGCTGTTGTTAAATTACACCTTCACTGTCTAGGTAAGAATATTGAAAAGAAAGCCCCATTGTCACATTCGATATGATTACACAGAGAATAATTCTTGGTGATTTTGTTTTTGTGATAGTAATGCATAGGATTGGTGAGGAATCTGGCAGGGTGCTAAGCTTTAACCTTTCAAATCTTACCTGATTCTAGTGCAGTTATTGTAGTATCAACTTTTCATTCCTTCTTGTTAAGATTTTGGTCAAGATTGTACTGTCCACATTTGTGAATGAAATGGGCCCGTAGTTTCTGCTCATCTCAGCTTTCTTCCTGATTTGAGGATAATGGTAATTTTTAATTCTTTGAAAGTCCCTTTAAAACAGCCTAATATTATTCCGGGATTGTGTAGCATAGCATGCCCCAGCACGGGGAGGAAACAGTAATTGAGCCCTTTGAGAGGCCAATCAGGCCTTTAAATGTCTTTCTTTGCAAATTTGATATTTCCCACTCTGATTTAAGCACAGTTTTTGCATAGATACTTTGGGTGTATAAAATCGGTTAGTGTTCCAAGAACTGCCTTATCATGTCTTTGCTGCGCAGGAGCTGTCAGCGAGACTAAGAGGTGTGATATAGTTTCTCATTTACCACTTCTTGACCCTATGGGCTAGCAGGTGACAACTTTTATCCCCATTTTACCAATCAATCAGTTGCAAATATAAGAGCTATTTCTCCATTTGAGCACTGTGATAGTTGTTAATTGTATGTTCTTGATTCACAATTTTCCTCTTTAGTTACTTGTCTTCTTTATTGCTCAGATACTCCTTTTCCAGCTCCTTCAAGAAAATGTAATGTCTGTCTTATTATGAATGCATTTCCTTTTCCTTCCTTACTATGAGACTTAACTGTCACATATGAACGCCTGCATTGCTTTATATACTATCTGGAAAAGTAGGCACTGCCATCATTTATTACAAAATGTCCTTCAGCCCTCTAACACTTTCCTTACCTTTTTCATGCATTAGAACACCCTGGAAACCAGTCATCTAGTCGCCAAGATATGTGATTTGTCCTTATCCCTCAGTGTCATATAAAGGCAGACTGTGGAGTGGTGTGACTGGTACCTATTTCACATAAATGTGTCCCAGACTGCTGTGTGAATGACATCAATAGCAATACCCAGTATATATGAGCCCAGACATCATGAGATACAAAGTGAAATGCTTCACCAACTTGCTTAAGTTCTTCTGGTAGTTTAGTAAGGGCTGTGTAATCTTCCTTCCTTTCCATGTAGTTGTGGGAGTTTTTGACAAGATATGCATCAGAATCACACCAAACTGTCACTGTAAATGGAATCCGATGCTGTTTTCCTCAAGCAAACGGATGCTGAAAATTCACAAACTGCACTGCTCCTTTTAAGTGTGAGGCACATGGCTCAGTGTATGGAGGCACCATAAAAATGCATCATGAAATTCATCAAATTACTTATGATTTCCACCCCCTACTACCATGACAGGGTGCACCTGCAGGATGCATACATTGCCTGCACAACTGAGAGGATACAACGTTCATTCATCACCTGTTTTGTTTTGCCGAAAAAAATGGTGGCGCAAAAAATTCTCATCAAAAAATGTGGGCGGTGGGTAAGAGCATACAAGGGGTAGGGGCGATGTGAGGATAGAAAATTAAAAAAAGGGAAAGGGGAGTTGGGGGGGGAACCCCCCAAAAATAAAATGAGTTATTTCGGTGAAAAGATTTCGGCAAAAAACTCCAGGGATGAATGAACATAGAACCCCTAAGAGATAACATTAGATGTAGAATGCACCAGTTTATAATAGAAATGAATTTCTAAAGGTGCAAAGAGGTCAGTGGTAGGATGCTGCCAAGAGCTCTAAATGCCATGCACATGTATGTCCTTCTGTATATCAAATGAAGGGAAGGAATTATCATTAATCAAAGTATTTTAATGTATTGTTTTATTTCTCCAAGATGTTTGTACAAAGCCTATAATAATGTAGATGACATAAATAACGTTATATAGCCAAATGTGATGAAAAGCAGTGATTATGTTGTGTTGAGTTGAATATCATTGGTGTTTGATTCAGCCTGGAACTGTGCTGACTTAAAGTTGACATGAGCTTCAACTAAGAGCACACTAGCCCTCCCACATTTGTGAGTATTCCAGGGGATGTTGTAAAAATACTCTAACGTGCCAGGAAAATACCATTTGCATCCTATGTAGAGATTAACATCAACTCTGTTTTTTATGTCCAGCTTCAAGCCGTTTCAATGCACGTATCATGACATGTTGAAGCATACTTCACCATAAAACTCAACATGTGTATTGGTTTAATGCAGTGCGAACAAAAGGATCAGGCATCATTTTCTGATCCCATTAGATGCTTTAGTTTACATCAAATCATGTGCAGAAGCACAGGACTTTAGCCCGCAGTTTAAATGCAACACATGATAAGAATATTACATTATACATAGAGAACTAATGGTGCTCATAATTCTGTAGCCATCTAACTAAGATAATGAACGAGGGGTGTGCTGTGAGCCTAGATGCCCCTTCTTTATTTTGACGCAAAACGTGCATTGTCTACATTGTTTAGTAATAAATAAAATCGGAAATACATAACTTTATGAAGCAATATGTACAATTTGGAAATTATGCATATCCAAGCGTACATGTGCACAAATGTGGATAATATTGATTTAATGGAATTAGCACATTGCTGTGATAACTTATGGACTCAAAATGCCAAGAATTAGGAGGTTTTTTTTGCCCAAACATTTTCGAATCACAAATAAAGAAATATTAACATTCAATGAAGATTGAAGGTGTGTATTAAATGGCAGCATCTGAGCATTGGGTAAACCAATGGAAACATCTGCCCATTCAAACAGTGTGACATAATTAGACATAAGGTGGGGATTTTGGAGAGTATTCTGACACTGGAAAGAACTGCAGTAAAGAACACCACCTGTTCCTATTGGATGGATTAAAGAGAGAGCATCCAACTTAAGGGTTAGAGAAGAAATGTTTCCTTTTTCAGGGGCTGATTCCTGTCCACAAGGGATGATTGAGATTACTCTTGAAGCACATGAAGGTGTCTCTTGGCTCCAGGCAATTTAAGACAATTCAAAAGTGATAATGATATTTCACCAAAAGTAATGTTCTATGTGCTCTCTATGACTATTGTCTTATTAAGTGCCGGAAATGGGGTGGTAAGGGAATGTGCTATTAAGGTATCTTGTTTTTAATTTGGAAATATACAGTGCAATCTCACTGCATGTAAAATTAAGTGAGATGTCAAATTGATACATCTTAAAATACCTTTCTGAGTTGTGTGCACAATGACATAGATGGCACTTCTTTGCATTCAGTGTGTCGCTCTTTAAATATCATAATCTCATTACATTTTAAGTGTTTTCACAGAAACCATTAACACAGGGGAGTGATAGGATGAGGTCATAGCAGAGCCTAATGAAGATATGTTTGATAATATGTATTCTGTCAGGAATGGGAGATCAGAGCAATAGCAAAAACATGTACATCTCATGAAACCCTTCATTCTGAAATTGCACAATGAGATTCAATATGATTTGAAAGGGGAGGGTTATTTATATTTGTTCAAAACAATCTGAATACCTGAAAAATGTGAGATCCTTTTCTCAGGTTGTGAGGATAAGTCAAAATAGTGCATTCTAAATTGAAAATACCACGTATCTAACCTTTACCCTGCAGAATTCTAGTGCAGGTTATTGCATTTTAAACTGCACACACATGTTAGCAACCCACAGCTCTGAACCTACATTAGAAATGTTGTGCGGCCTATGACCACAATGATGACATCACAGATCCCATCACTGATGATATCACTAATTACATGTTGTAGGAGAACACTGATAACATCACACATTGCATCACTGATTAAATCACGGGTGATAACAATAATTACATTGTACATAACAGATTACATCAATAATAGCATTACACATTATAAGATTCATACGTTATCTCATAGAAAATGTAGGACTTGGCCATGATGAAGGCTGTGTTCATGGGCCATCACCAAACACCATAGCTATTGGTCATTTAGTGTTGCAAAATACCAATGTGCATGGTTAAAAGCCATGCCTAGTGGCCGGTCACAGTTTCAAAATATACAGTGGGCAACGTTGAAAGCTGTAGTCCGTGGCCAAAGCTAAAAGCCATAGCTAGTGCCCATTAACATGTTAAAATATGCAGTTGTCCCGGCCACAGGCCGTGGCCACTGGCTAGTATTGTGTTGAAAACAATGTCTAGTGGCTGGTTAGTGTATTTAATATACAGTGGGCACGGCTGAAGGCCATAGATAGGGGCTGGTTAGTGTTCTATAATACACAGTGGGCACATCCGAAGTCCATCGGTTATGGCATGTTAGTATTTTAAAATATACAGTGCTCATGGCCTGTTGTAATGTAGTTAGTGATGTCATCAGTGATGTAATGCGCAACAGTGGGCGCAGAGTTAAGGTGGCTTTAGCTGAATTTCAGGGGTTTTGTTGCATTATGTTCTCACCTTAATGTCCCTGCAACCAAACTATTTTTCCTTGAATTTCAAAGGTTTTGTTACAATGTATTGCTCACCTTAACATCCCTGAAACTAAAGTGTTTTCATTGAATTTCAAGGGTTTTGTTATTTCATACATAGTGGACATTAACAATACAGACAATTGAGCAAATGAAAACAATGTATCATGTCTAGAAAGTGAAATAAAAAGAAATTGTGCAACCACATTCCCCCAAATAAACCTGTTCTTAAAAAACATTGTTTGTATATTTACATAACTTTTGTGTTAACATGTATATGCACTGTTGATAAATAGAAAGTTATTCAAGTGTTACAATAACTATGTACAAAGACCACCCTCAATGTATCCTAAAATAATTTTTTACAAGACTACTGCCCACATATATTTGTACATTTGTTTTTTGTCTTTTAAAAACGGTTTTATAGCAGCAGCACTAAGGATGCATGCGCGGCTAAATGTGGCAATGACTGGGGAGTTCTACCTGCGGCTTCCACAGCATATAACCGCAACTATAATGGAATGCATAAAGATATTTACGTTTTTAACACACAAAGTATTGAAAAGATCAATTAAGGGTCTTTGACCCATATATACAGTATGTGTTTTTATTGTCCATTTTTATAACTGAAAAGTTGTCCTGAAAAGGACTGTTTTTGTTTTTTGGGGGTAAGGAAAACAGAGGTAGAAACTGGGAATGGAAACACACTAGGATTCATACATAAAAAAGGTTTTAAAAAAAAACACTTCATTTTTTTCACATTTAATATTTTGTACATTTTTTTCAGTTTTATATTCGAAAGAATGGGGTACAATATTGACACTCATATATATACCTAACATTGGCAATTGGCTGTATGATCTAAAAGAGCCTTGCCCGAAGCACATCACGATAAAATTAGAAAGATCGGGTGCAGGCAGGATGGACTGAGGTCAGGTGTTAGCTGATGGAGAAAATAGTTGGTAATTGATTTGAAAGTCTGTGGCGCAGATGCCAAATATTGCTGTGCTGATCTTGCTCCATGTGATTTGACCTTATGTTTCTCATGAGATTTCCTTTACAAATCATCCACTTCATCCCAATGAACACAAACAAGATGTTGAATTAACGTCGATGTCCCCAAGCTTTGTGATGGCTTGTCTGAAGGTCCTTTGCGCAAAACCTTCCAGCAGAAATTACACATGACCTCCTTGATCTAATTTTTGCTGTGTTGGTCCTGAAATATTACCAACTGTCAGCTAGGTTTTTTTGTGCACTTTGCTTCTTCCGTGGCGGTAAAGCTGAAGCCATCATACCACCTCATCATCACTGCTGGTCATAGTCCTTGTGAAATGCAGGACCATGGAGGAAAAATAACAAATGTAAAAATACACAACAACAAAAAGGACTCTGCCACTTAATATAAAAAAATTAATAAACAAAGCACAAGACAAAGGACAAAGGTATAGGAAGTAGAAAGGTAAAAAAGGAATGGATACATTAAAATACTGCTATTAAAAGTTCCTAAAGGCACACAATGAAGTTCACCTACGAAGAGACAAAAAAGCAATACCAGAAAACATGAAAAGGCGTTTGGGAGAGGGGTATAACCGCGGTTATGCGATATAGCCAATTGGAATGTGTTTTCCGTACATGCATATATGCCCAAGCGCAATGATGTGTTTGTGCCTAAATGATTAACCAATCACATTGCCCAATGAGGAGTCGCTCCTGCACATGTCAGCAGCCGCATCAATGGAAGGTCCAATCACTTCAAAAGCTACGTTGACATGGCTATGCAGCTTTGCGCCTGTTTTTAACAGCCAATTGGATTATGGGCTGCAGTACCCTCCTAGCCGTGTCAACGTACGAGCCAATGACACACTGCGGTGCATTGGCACGACTACGCCTATGCCTTTTCACGGAATCTGCACCTGCAAAATGTCCCAATAGGATGTTGCGCTCCTTCGACGTGGCTACGTATCATCACGCCTTGATGCGCCAGCCAATCATATCATGCACTGGGGTTCTGCGCATACATGTGACTCCTATCCAGTTTAATCACATTTTGCAATGTTTTTACACAGCTACAGCCATGCCGTTTGATGACATCTGCATGTGCAAAATGACCCAATAGGATGTCAAGCTCCTTCAACACGGCTATGCATCTTTGTACCTGATGCGCTAGCCAATCATATCACATGCTGCGGCTCCGCGCCTACACATGACACGTCAACAAATGGTCGAATCACACGTCACAATGTATTGACACGGCTACGCCTGTGATGTATGAGGACATTTGCATGTGCAAAAGTGTCCAATCAGGTCATGTGGGAATGTGTAGCCACGAATAATCACCCCACCCACTAAGAAATATGTTTACATTGATCATTGCTATCAGTGCTTCTTAGTGAAAGGTTATCCAAGTAACTGCAAGAACTTTTGGCACTTTAAACCTTTAATTATTTTTCCTTTTTACCCACTTTTCACCTAATCCTATTTTCCCTTGTCTTGTGATTTGTTCAGTTTGTCAATTTTTTCTTTTACTTTTTTCATTTTTTTTCAAACATTTTCATTTTGTGTGGCATAGTATTTTTAGTGTTGTCATTTTGTATTGTTTTACATTTTCCTCGCCAGTTGGACATTCCAACATGCCCAATCATGATAGTAGCGATAACAATGTCACCTGAGTCCCCAATCTGTTCCCAGTCAAGTAGACAGCCACTGGAATGAAGAACACTGCAGACAGTTGTCGATATTTTAGGGTTAAAGAACACTATTCTAAAAAGAGGCGAATGATGTACTACGCACATTGTGCAATAAAACACTAAGACGTGGCCCTTCTAATGTTCCGTCACAAAGCCTGGTAACATCAATCATGATAAATCATCTGGTACAAATCCGCTGGGATGATGTGGACGATGCGTTTGGGAAATCGCACAAGCATCACAAAATAAAAATGCATGGGGCTCATGCATTATGTGCACGGAAATCAGCACCACCTCCAGCACTTGCATCCACCAGTGTAACACCATTGACACTGAATGAAGCCTCAACATCTGTGGCAGTTTCAACTGCAATTGCTGCAATTTCACCTGCTCCCAATCTCTCAGTGATAAGAGTCCTGTATAAACAATGTCACAAATGGGTGGCCGCGTGAGGGTCCTCAACTAAGGATAGGGAGAAGTTAATATCGCAACACCATATCAACTGTCATCTTTAATTTTATTTAAGTAGCAATTTTTCCCCCTTTTTTGAAAGAAATGATAATGAAAACAAAAGAAAATACCCCAAAAATATGTGTTCTTTTTTATTTTAATTCTCTTTGTTATATGTTTCATACTTATGTGTTTTCCTCCCCTGTTACACCACCTCTTTCCTTCCCCCAAAATGGCCTTTTAAGGGTCACTATTTAAGTTACAAAAATAAATTAAAAGTTACAAAAATAGATCAAATTGAACACAGACTGCGAACATATATTACAATATCTATTGTAATTTATTTTATGCAGTTGTGAGTGTCTAAAATCCCCCAAAAAGTTTGGTGGTAACAGTGGTTACAATGTTAACCGGAGGGGCATGTAGCTACAGAAAAAAAACACACCAGTTGTTCACCTTAGCCACAGCTACATATACCTGCATCTCATTATCTAATGCTGTAGCCGCAGCTAGAAATAAACATATTAAAGAAATCTTCTCAGGAGGATAACTCAGGGGCAACTTCCCTGCCTTGGAAGCAAGACAACATGGAACTCCACAGGTTTGATTCCTAGGTCCGCGCTTAGAAACCTCTGGGTATCATATACAAATCTGTTTGTATACATATGTGCATTTTACATATATGTATATATATCATATTTATCGAATGTTTTACATAATACCTTTATATGTGTCATCTTCTTTCGTGAATAACTCCGAAACAGAATGAAATGTATTTCATAATAAAATAAAAACATGACTATTGATTTTTTTTCCATAATGGTACTAAGTGAATACTGAATGTATTCCTAGTATTCAATCAATAAATGCTTGTATTCATCAATAATGCTACACAGGATAAAAACTTCCTGTTGGAGAAAAAAAAAACGATTCACTTTCTACAAATCTATCTATATAACATGTTAAATACAAATGATAACAATTGTATAAAATAAACATTGTGTTGAAAAAACCTTTCAAAGAGAAGGGGTATGTACAGTGTGGTATAAAAAAAATAAGTGCTACATGATTACTGTTACGCTCACCTGATATCCACGGGGGCGCCACACGATACTGGATGGAGGTCTAAGCGCTATCCCGGACCTCCCTCTGCTTGGTTATGTGCTAGACGTCGGGTAGCGCCTTAGGTTTTTGTACATTGAACTCTCCGTCCTGCGTCTCTGTGCATGGGCGCGTGGTTGGTGCGGGTGTTCCGTGGACCTAGTTGCTTCACTGGTCCATGTGCCCTTATGTCTGGTCCAGACCGGCTGTGACTCCGACTCTGCTTGCTGTCTTCCAGGTGAGTTATAATGTCTTTTCCATCTTTATTCTGTCTCTTTCTATCCCTCCGTTTTCTCTGTCTTCTCGGCGTCTTGCTACACTATGCTGTTCCCTAACAATGTCCCTTTTTATTTTCACAGGGTTGGTTGCGATCTCGGAGTTGCCGCGCCAATGGCAAAGACCACAGTGAGTTATTGATGCGTGGAGTGCTGCGCTGTTTATTAGTGTTAATTGCTAACCAGTGTTCTCTTCTCTTCTTAGTACAGGTTGCAGTGATGTTCCAGAGTGATGAGCGATCGAAGCGCTGCTTGCCCAGGTAAGTGCTTTGTTAATGCTGACCTTGTTCCTTCTCCCTTGCAGGTTGTGGTGAAACCCGGAGATGGGTGAGGTAAAAGAAGTGCAGGGTGCTGCCAGGACTTGCTGCTTGCCCAGGTAAGAATGGTTATTAATGCTGTCCTTGTTTCCAACTCCAGAGATGGGTGAGGTAAGCGAAGTGCAGGATGGATTCAAGGCCTGTTACTTCACAGGTAAGTGCTCTTACTTGCTAATGCTGTTCTTGTTCGTCCAGGTTATTAATGGAATCCGGATTTAGGGCTTCAGGATCGGGCCGCCGGAGAAGCAGTTGAGCAGGAGCTGGACACAGTGAGCGTTACGTTGCAGCAGTGCAGAATAACTCGAAGCGTGTTCTGCTGTTTGGGTGTGGTTTAAATAGCCAAAGTAAAGTAGTTCCAGGCGGTGTCCTGTCATTTTTCTGAATAGAAAAGTTTCGAAAAGGAAAATGTTCCATTTTTTTTTTTTTTTAAAATACAAAAGTTTCGAATGAAAATTTGATTAAAACAAATTTGAAAGTTCGCCTTTCGAAACTTGGGTTAGGGTTAGGGATGGGGCTTGGGTTAGGATTGGGGATGTGGGAGGGTTGTGTGTGGGTTGGGGAGGGCTGGGGGTGGAACCCCCCCAATATACACTAAAACCTTGCAACGTTGCATGGAGCTGTCCAGTGCTGAAATTACAGGACTGGACAGCTTCATGTAACGTTTCAAAGTAAAAAAAAAAAGGCATATAAATGCCAATATACACAAATCCCTTTCAGCGCTGGACAGCTCCATGTAATGTTTCAACGTTACAAACAAAAAGGCAGTGAAATGCTAATTTTAACATGTAAAAGTGCATTGCAGTTGAAACCAATCCATGACTATTGTCGATTGATTGGTTTCGAATGAAATGCACTTTCCATGTTAAACATAGCATGTCCTAGCTTTTGATTTTGAAACTTTTGTTTCGAAATTTTGGCTATTCGAATCTTTTGATTCGAACAAATGACCATAAGCCGTTCCAGGCCAAGAAGTTCCAGGCCCAGCCACACCCAAAACACTAGACTGCATTGCTTGGTTCTAAAGAACTGACCTGTGTAACAGGCCTCCATGTTGGATTAAGGTCCAAAACTGGTATTGCTTTATTCCTGATAATGAGCCTGGCACCAAAGGTGCCATGACTAACTCCATGTATGTTTCTGATGGAGTTTTAAGGCCCTTGGGGCCAGTGTGAAGGGCTTTAGCCCCATTGCTGCCAGTGGGCTATTATACCTGAGGGGGTCATGGGCATGGATCATGACAATTACCTCAAAAACACTAACCATTTAGGTAACTACAAACTTAGTTTTACATCAGCACATTCTAAATAGAATTTCCCACAATGTCAATAGCTTGTGCATCTACAAAGGCATTCCACTACAATGAAGATATGTTACAATACTGTACAAATATTATTTAGTAATAAATTATGACAAATTTACAGATTACTGTATGCACATGTCTTCAGTATTACCAATAAATGTATAAAGACATGCCAACATTGTAACATTATTTTGAGTATAAATCATTTGAAAGTATAGTCATACCAATATTTCAAATAATAGGTAGAGAATAAAAGCTTGTGTGTGTGTAAATGTATTAACACTTAGCAAAAGCTACACTAAGAACCTGTCATGTTTGAAATTTATTTTACAAATTGGGAATTGTTATATACATTTCTATTTGCACACATATTTGTGTGCTTTGTGGAATACTTGTTTTAATGAAATCAGACTTCATTTTATAATATTAAAATGATGTCTACTCTGCCATTACAATACTTCTTATTTAATTTGGTGTTCATCCTCTTTTTGGCCTCCTACACACATAAGAAGCTAATGACAATTTTGTATAAACTACTACAAAAAATAAAAAAACATCCATGGTGTATTTATTCAATACATTGTACGACTTTTCTGAAAACCTCCATACTGCAAATAGAACATCTTTAAACATTGAACAAACTAACAAAGTAAGCTGTTTTAAGTTTTGCATTGAATCAGAATACTTTTTTAAACATTGTGTGCATCTTTATTTTGACCACCTAAGCACATAACAAGGAAACACAGCATATCTAAATCCTTCCCTGAAACTCTTATTAGTAGTTAGATGTCATTTATTTTACAAACATTGGACCTCATTAGAACCCTGGCGTTAAGGGGTTAACGGCGCCATTAAATCCTTGACGCCTTACTACGAGGTCCCTTTGCGGGAACCGACCTTAACGGCTGGTCTAGACCAGCCGTTAAAGTAGGGGCCCGCAAAGGGACTCTCGAGGTAAGTACGGTACTGCAATTTACGGTACCGTACTTACTGCCTTCCCCATTCCCATTATGCCCTATGGGGCAAAAAATGGGAATGGGAAGGGGCATGGTGGCATGGGGAATTACCGCCCGCCAACCTTGGAATGGGGTGGTAATTTCCCATTCCGCCATGGCGGACTCCGGCATCGACCATGGTGCGAATAGCACCATGGTTTTCTGACGGAGTCCTAATATGGGCCATTGTACATTATTGTTTTTGTATCTACATCCTGCTGTTTACTTATTTCATATGTAAACACTCATGAGTTTCTACACTCCCTAACACTCAAAATAATGTACATCAAACCATTTATGTAACATAGCACTTATAGGGAACACTTGTACATATTAAAATATGCACTGTTTTACATAGTAAAACAGAAGTAGAAAATTGCAGAATGCTGTTTCTCATCCAATGTACATAATCATAAGAATATTATCTCTACATGTGTTTTCCACTAATTTAAAATGACATCCTAGTACCAGTCCATCTTCTACTTTACATAAAACCTTACATAAAACACGTATTACCCTATTCTCCCATTTCAAACTTTTATTTTACATGTCTATATTCACAAAGAATATAAGAAATATATTTTAAAACTTTCATTCGAACAACATTAAACAAGCATTATTTAAACCCTTTGGCAATCTAACTTGATGTGTGACTATAGAGTCATTACAAACAAGCCAATCTACTTCTGTATTCACCCATGCTGTGAAATGTCCACAGTGAATGGATGCCCTCTCATGAAAAAACACTGCACACGCCTTAAAGGTTTTCTTACTAAAAGAAACTTGACTATTAACAAAATAATTTAATGGGATGTTAAATTCCCTACCATCTACACTGTATCTTTGAAACATAATCAATACATACTTATTAAAAACTACATTTGTCTGTGTTGATTGTAAATTACAACCACAGTCACTGCATTACATGCCATGGAATGCTTTACTTAGAAGATCACACAAATGTATATGTTTCTGATCAGGGATAGGACATGTACAAATCGTTCAGAAATATCCTGAGTAGTGTAATCTTTCTTACATTGTGGACACATATGATTCCACTTGAAACTAATTCATACATACCTGTATACACTAACAGTTTCATGCACTAAAAAAACAAAGACCATTATTAAACATTCATGGCTATCTTCCTGTGTATTTTGAGAACATTGTTGATTTCCCCTTGCAACAGCTTCTACATTTTGAAGTGACACTGCCAAATATGTACTGTGTTGTTTTTCATCTACAGATATTTTAAAGAAATGAAAGTTCCACACATAACTGCTTGTCTGCTGTGGAAGATATTTCTTGTATAAATGATGTCATTTTAAACAACATACACAAAGCTTCATTAGAATAGCATTCAACTCCTGTTTTATTACTAAATCTGCAAAGAGAATTTGTCATAGATGAACAACTCTCCAACTCCGGTAGATTCTGTTGTTTTTTTAAGTCTTAAGAAGAATGATTTTATTAGAAGGTAAGTTCACTGTCTTCTTATGTTTCCTGGATAAGTGAATAGCAGGTAGATGTATAAGGTTCAGGTGAGGAGCATACAATAGCCGTAACCTGATATATTCTTCAATGCAATTAATGTCATATGCCACTTTTCTTTCATCAAAGTTTATTAAAAATAAACATTCGATATTTTGTGCATGCAACTGAGCTACATATGACATTCCTTCTTTAAACAATGTATGACCATTGTCAATAAGTGCTGCTTCTAAAGTGATTTTGTGATCATTGTGCTTTATGAATAATAATTGCATATGCAGCGCACAATAGAAATGGTGCTCTCTTCACAAAGGTATCCTTAAAAAGCATGAAACGTGCAGAAGTCCAAGAAATCAAATGAGCTTTTCTACACAATCAAACTTTACCTCAACATGTTCAATATTTGTACTGTGAGGAGAAGTGTGAAATGCAATTACTCTTCCCATCGCTCCATTGACTAGACCAATTCCTACATTCAAGTTTCTCTTTAACATTACTTGTGCAGTCATGCACAGTTTCAAAACTGCTTCAATACCTGCTGTTTTAGAAATTGAATTCTCTAGTTGAACTAATGAAGCTTTTTCTCTCTTACCCAACTCTAATGGCATAACATGACCATCCAAAACATCACACGATTTTATCTCCACAATATGTTGCTTCTCTGAGAGTAGCATTGTAGAGTTAAATATGTTACACTCTGCAAGTGTACACATCAAATCAACACAAGAAATATGTCTTTCCTAAAGAGTCAACATGACATCAGATGGAGTGCAATCTGTATGAAACATGTTAGAAACCAGTCTTCCCTTTAAGACTGCTTTCACATTCTCCTCAAGAACACCTCTACACATTCTATTAAGCATTTCTGCATACTCTATGTCTATAGATTGCATCATATCAATGTGAAGTTCCTGGAATTCAAAATAATTCCAAAGATTAAAGTTACCAATAATTATTATATTTATTTGACTATCCTTAAAACTGGTTGACCTTTCCTAGGTGTTCATTGTAAAAACTCTCCAAAAGCAAGTACACGTTTACCTCCAAACAAAATGTTGTAGTCAGTCTTCACAACCTCTTGTATCTGCAAATGCATGAAAGCTAGCATCAAGTTAGACACCATGCTCACTTCATCTACAATCAAGGTATTTCATTTTCTAAAAACTGTTCCTTCTTATTGTGCTGCACTTATAGATACAGGTTTTCAATACTCCAGTTTGTTGTCATGCTTCCATGGCAAGCTCAACATCAGTTTGAATAATTGATTCACCAAGCATATTTTGACTACCTCCTGCAGAATCTTGACTTACCTCAGGAGTCTCTTTTGCCAGTTCAGCTGCTAAAAGTTCTTCTTGACATAGTTCTTTCTCCAGTAACTCCAATAACTGCTCAAATTTGGTGGACAAGAAAAATGACTTGATGATTTTTGGGAACCTAAGGAGATCCTGCTCAAGTCGCAGAGGGAGAGTGAATCTATTACACAGAAGGCATCATGCATAGGAAATTGACCCACCAACAGCCCTTTCAATGGCAAAGTGCTTCACATGCAGGGAGTAGTGGCCAGAGGAATGCAGGAGTATAGAAGTGGAGTATTTGATCAGTAGGATTGAAGACGGTACACAGACCCAGATAGACTTTTTGATGATACGCAGGGATTACATTGTTATCAGTGCTGAGTCTGTGAGCCCCTGAAGGCTTCATATTGCAGGTGAGATGTGGTGCCTGGGCCTGAATCAAATTATGAGGCGTACATTCCTAATCAGGGCAAACTGTAGGGGTCACAGGGTGGACCAAGGAACACTTAGGATTAGGCTGTTGCAGAAGTGTAGCCTGGAGAGTATTACAGTACGTGTACCATTGCACCTCTGTGTGATGCTGTGGAAGGGTACAGTTACTTTGAGCATCAAGAGTTGAAAGTCAGACTTCTTGTCAATCTCGTGAATATGAAGCATGAAGGGAAGGGGGTAGTCCCAATGAATCCAATATTCCTGGCTTTGGATGAGGCGGTAGGGAGTGAGCCCATGGAGGAAGGACAGAGTCATGCCAAAAGCAGGGGATCCAATAGGGACACTCTAATTTGTGTATGTCAAACAAGCCATGCTCATTTGCAGTGCAACAGGTCAGGAATGAGGGTGCAAGTGTGTCAGTAGGAATATTGCTGAAGAGTAGTATGTCGTCAGCATAGCACATGAATTTTTAGACAATGAGTCAAAGAAGCGTTGCAGTAGGGAATTCAATATGTCAAAGATGCATGGCAAAAGAATGGGGACGCCACAGGTGGAGGCTGAAGTAGGGGAGAAGAAAGGGCACAGAATGGTTTATTTGGAATGGTTGTGTAGGAATGAGCTAAGCAAGTTCACTGGCCATTCATGGAGCATTTCCATGAGGATGCAATGTCTTACTGTGTGAAAAGCAGATGAGATATCAAGGAGGATGAGGACAGTAGGGGATTATGGATTGAGGGATGCTACCATTTAATCATGGGTGTTCTAGAGAGCAGTGTCTATGGCTCCAGACATTTTCAATTCACACTGGTGTCTATGGACATCCCCAACAACAACCTCATGGCCGTCGATTTGTGGCAAGGCAAACCTGTCAATCAGTTTCCCCAGGAAGGTGGAGAAAGAAATGTGCCAGTAGTTTGCTGGTCAGGAAGGCTGTGAATATGACATAGTAAGGATGGGCAACACAAAGGACTGCTTGATGCAGGATGGAAACTAAACAGCAGGAAAGGAGTGGTTGCAGAGATCAGCAAGAGCAGTTGCTAGAGAGGAGATGTTGTCATTGATGGTTTGATAGGCGCACCGGCACACCATTTGGGATGACACCTTCATGGAGGTGTCAACTCTGGTGACTACTTCAGGGGAGACATGAGTGAAGGAGGAGAATAAGGAGTGTTGATGGTGAGTGCTAGCGAAGGCAGAGTAGTGGAGGATTGTGTTTGAAGAGCCTGTCACAACTAGTTTTAATCAGTCCTGTGCATTAGAAAAACATATGAGATGCAAGAGCATTACAAAGGTATGGTAAAGGGGTTGGGGCAGAATGTACAGTGGATGGGTTGGCAATTACTGAAATACTCACCTCTGAACTTCCTCCAGAACCATGCTTGATGTCACCATGTAATGCTGCCCACCGAGGGAACTGCCATGGAAGACATAAGCAGACAACACAAAGCAATAAGATACATCAATCAACGATAAAATCATGCTAAAAGTACACTGTTAACCACCACACAATGGTCAATGCAGACTGCATTGTCACAGCATACAAATGGCCAAATACTGCATGAAAAAATCAAAAGCAGCAGTACCATGCACCGAGCTGTGTAGCACTAGACGCTGCAAACACCATGGTGCAGCATGCATGGGAAAATCATGAGAAAGCACAAACACCACTAACCCTAATGTGCTTGTACATAACATATCATCAAACAAAAATGCATATATAACAACATGTTTGTGGCTTTAAACTGGTGCTGCACACCATAATAGTTCATCCATAATCAAGACCGGCCAAATGTGACATACTGCCATAATCCCACTAACACTACTAGGGATCTGAAGTGTTACTCGTTACACATGATAAAAGTTTCATGAGCCACACATCAGCCCAATCATCTGCACCTGCCACAGGCCATAAACAGTTGACCATGCTACCCACTTCCAAATAACCATGAACGCCCCACACAGTTAGAATGCACACTTTTTATAATCAGTGAACAGTGGCCCCAGCAATCCATCTGAAGAACAGGTGCATACCCATCATTAGAATTGAGGGATGCTACCATTTAATCATGGGTGTTCTAGAGAGCAGTGTCTATGGCTCCAGACATTTTCAATTCACACTGGTGTCTATGGACATCCCCAACAACAACCTCATGGCCGTCGATTTGTGGCAAGGCAAACCTGTCAATCAGTTTCCCCAGGAAGGTGGAGAAAGAAATGTGCCAGTAGTTTGCTGGTCAGGAAGGCTGTGAATATGACATAGTAAGGATGGGCAACACAAAGGACTGCTTGATGCAGGATGGAAACTAAACAGCAGGAAAGGAGTGGTTGCAGAGATCAGCAAGAGCAGTTGCTAGAGAGGAGATGTTGTCATTGATGGTTTGATAGGCACACCGGCACACCATTTGGGATGACACCTTCATGGAGGTGTCAACTCTGGTGACTACTTCAGGGGAGACATGAGTGAAGGAGGAGAATAAGGAGTGTTGAGGGTGAGTGCTAGCGAAGGCAGAGTAGTGGAGGGTTGTGTTTGAAGAGCCTGTCACAACTAGTTTTAATCAGTCCTGTGCATTAGAAAAACATATGAGATGCAAGAGCATTACAAAGGTATGGTAAAGGGGTTGGGGCAGAATGTACAGTGGATGGGTTGGCAATTACTGAAATACTCACCTCTGAACTTCCTCCAGAACCATGCTTGATGTCACCATGTAATGCTGCCCACCGAGGGAACTGCCATGGAAGACATAAGCAGACAACACAAAGCAATAAGATACATCAATCAACGATAAAATCATGCTAAAAGTACACTGTTAACCACCACACAATGGTCAATGCAGACTGCATTGTCACAGCATACAAATGGCCAAATACTGCATGAAAAAATCAAAAGCAGCAGTACCATGCACCGAGCTGTGTAGCACTAGACGCTGCAAACACCATGGTGCAGCATGCATGGGAAAATCATGAGAAAGCACAAACACCACTAACCCTAATGTGCTTGTACATAACATATCATCAAACAAAAATGCATATATAACAACATGTTTGTGGCTTTAAACTGGTGCTGCACACCATAATAGTTCATCCATAATCAAGACCGGCCAAATGTGACATACTGCCATAATCCCACTAACACTACTAGGGATCTGAAGTGTTACTCGTTACACATGATATAAGTTTCATGAGCCACACATCAGCCCAACCATCTGCACCTGCCACAGGCCATAAACAGTTGACCATGCTACCCACTTCCAAATAACCATGAACGCCCCACACAGTTAGAATGCACACTTTTTATAATCAGTGAACAGTGGCCCCAGCAATCCATCTGAAGAACAGGTGCATACCCATCATTAGAATTGAGGGATGCTACCATTTAATCATGGGTGTTCTAGAGAGCAGTGTCTATGGCTCCAGACATTTTCAATTCACACTGGTGTCTATGGACATCCCCAACAACAACCTCATGGCCGTCGATTTGTGGCAAGGCAAACCTGTCAATCAGTTTCCCCAGGAAGGTGGAGAAAGAAATGTGCCAGTAGTTTGCTGGTCAGGAAGGCTGTGAATATGACATAGTAAGGATGGGCAACACAAAGGACTGCTTGATGCAGGATGGAAACTAAACAGCAGGAAAGGAGTGGTTGCAGAGATCAGCAAGAGCAGTTGCTAGAGAGGAGATGTTGTCATTGATGGTTTGATAGGCGCACCGGCACACCATTTGGGATGACACCTTCATGGAGGTGTCAACTCTGGTGACTACTTCAGGGGAGACATGAGTGAAGGAGGAGAATAAGGAGTGTTGAGGGTGAGTGCTAGCGAAGGCAGAGTAGTGGAGGGTTGTGTTTGAAGAGCCTGTCACAACTAGTTTTAATCAGTCCTGTGCATTAGAAAAACATATGAGATGCAAGAGCATTACAAAGGTATGGTAAAGGGGTTGGGGCAGAATGTACAGTGGATGGGTTGGCAATTACTGAAATACTCACCTCTGAACTTCCTCCAGAACCATGCTTGATGTCACCATGTAATGCTGCCCACCGAGGGAACTGCCATGGAAGACATAAGCAGACAACACAAAGCAATAAGATACATCAATCAACGATAAAATCATGCTAAAAGTACACTGTTAACCACCACACAATGGTCAATGCAGACTGCATTGTCACAGCATACAAATGGCCAAATACTGCATGAAAAAATCAAAAGCAGCAGTACCATGCACCGAGCTGTGTAGCACTAGACGCTGCAAACACCATGGTGCAGCATGCATGGGAAAATCATGAGAAAGCACAAACACCACTAACCCTAATGTGCTTGTACATAACATATCATCAAACAAAAATGCATATATAACAACATGTTTGTGGCTTTAAACTGGTGCTGCACACCATAATAGTTCATCCATAATCAAGACCGGCCAAATGTGACATACTGCCATAATCCCACTAACACTAC
The DNA here is from genome assembly GCF_040938575.1 of Ambystoma mexicanum. NCBI lineage: Eukaryota > Metazoa > Chordata > Amphibia > Caudata > Ambystomatidae > Ambystoma > Ambystoma mexicanum. The sequence goes on from NC_090924.1 coordinate 1,219,064,648, forward strand.
TAGGGATCTGAAGTGTTACTCGTTACACATGATAAAAGTTTCATGAGCCACACATCAGCCCAACCATCTGCACCTGCCACAGGCCATAAACAGTTGACCATGCTACCCACTTCCAAATAACCATGAACGCCCCACACAGTTAGAATGCACACTTTTTATAATCAGTGAACAGTGGCCCCAGCAATCCATCTGAAGAACAGGTGCATACCCATCATTAGAAGCACACCCCGTGAAACATGCCCCCCTTAAGAAGTAGTGTTTGACCAGAAGCTAAGTCAATCTGAAGTTAACACACACAGTGTTACAGTCCCATGCAAACACCACACAAGTGTCAGCAAATGCCATACACTTACCTATCCAGGGAACCCAGCTACCTTGCATACGATGCACACCATCAGGAGACGCTTCCCCTAAATCGAACACACATGACAACACATTGTATCCATACAGAAAATATGCAGACAACACCCACTGCAGGAGCAACACAGGGTGCCACAGGGTGAATGGAATTATTCTGTGATCATCCCAGGAGTACAATGTACAACTGCAGAGATAGTAAGAGAGAGTGACACCGAGAGGGAATCCCAAGATAATGCCAGATCAAGGAGTACAGTGCCAGGTTTTCAGATGTACAATAACATGCTGTACAGCTCAGTAGGTGCGACCATAGAGGAATACACATAGGTAGGTAACACAGTGACATGAGCACCACTTAAATTACCATTTCGGTATGTCAGCATGCAAAACACATATAAGATAAGCAATGTATGCAGCAAACATGCACACCAATGACGCATGCTCAACATGCAAGACCGTGCTCAAACGTACTCCACTGAATGTGCCAGCACGGTGTCAATCCTGCATCACCTTCACCTGCAGCTGTGTTTCCTAATCAGATAAAGGAAGGACTGTGCCTGGTGAGGGGCACGGGGAGCATGGACGTCAAAGTGTGCAGGGTGTCTCTCCCCGGACAGCAGTCACCGCCAGATCACGGATTACTGAAACAACATGGGAGAATACAATAAAATAGCCTTTTGTGAAGTACCATTGACAAAGCACACACATGCAACGAAACACAAAACCCATATTTACCTGCACATGCCTTCCTGTGCACCGCCATCCAATCATGCAAGTTGACGTCACTTGGCATGCCTGCATATACACCTCCGTACATGTTTTGGCCCTGAGATGTTTAACGGCCCACCTCAAGGGAAATAAAGGAAAATATGACCCCAAAAAACAGCAGAAAAGGGCAAAACAAAATCTACAATGCCAACATCCGTGCCTGGGGTGACCAAAAATAAAATAGAAAAATAAATGTAAAAAGCAAAAATGTCCATCATGGACCGGGGGGGCAGCAAGCAGGGGGAGGGTCAGGGTGCATGCCAACTCCCAAATGGCTGGGTGTTAAAAAAAGAAAATTCCCTCCATGGGACCATGGACCGCACAGCTATTTTGGACCGGGAGGCATGTCTCTGCTGGCACCACCTTCCTGGGTAGAATCAGAAGGTGGTAGTGGTGCCAGAGGCTCACCACGCAGTGCCCTGGCCTTGTCCTCAGTGGGACAGGCCATGCAGGAAAATAATGAATGCACAAGCACCATAAGGTTTTGGAGGTCACCATGAATATCCTCACAGGATGTACAGAGTTCCTCCGAGATGGTCTGCCTCAAGAGTTCCATCTCCTGTTGGTGCAGTTTCCTGCAGGCTGCCTTTTCCTCTTCAATTGAAGCTCTGAGGACCAACATTTCTTTCCTCAGGGCTTTCCTGTGGGCCTGACCATGTGCAAACGGGGATGCCTGCAGAGACCTCTGATCTGCCTGTCAGCTCCTGCTGTCGGCCTCCATGCGCAGCATGTGTGAGTGGAATGTGGACTGCAATGTCTGCAGCTGGTGCTCCACCTGTGTTGCTAGTGGGATCATGGAACTGGCCACCCTATGCATGCTCTCAGCCAAGATATCATTGGCAGTACCATGTCAATGTGCAGCACGCAACATTGCCTGCTGCCACACTGTCTCCCCAACCTGCACAAGTCCCCCATGCGTGCGGGGCCCATGCCTGCCTGTCCCAAGGAAGCATGGCCCTTGGTGTGATGGCACTGTCTCTGGCTGCAGGACTGCATCCCTCCCTTGGACATCTGGGCCAGGACCAGAACCCAATACTTGGGAGCGTGACCTTGCAGCCGTTACCACCACAAATGGCCATGATACCACTGACTGCTCCAACACTTTGGGCACTCACCTCCGCCAGCATTGAGGATTGGACGTCCGGTTCAGCACCAGAGCTACTGGATTCAGAAGAGTCAGCATTGTATCTGGACATTCCCAGGATAGTCTGTAGCACCAGTGGATTCTCATGGGCTGCCACACCATGTCCTACTGCAGATAACTAAACCTGGGGTGGGTAGACAGCACCTTTCGCTGCACATCCAATACCCTTCTGGGGAGGGACAGCATCTTCCACTGCAGGTGCCTGACGCTAGGGTGGGTGGACAGCAGCTGCCACTGCAGGTGCCTGACGCTAGGGTGGGTGGACAGCAGCTGTCACTGCAGGGGTCTGACCCTGGGGTGGGTGGACAGCAGCTGCCACTGCAGGTGCCTGATGCTAGGGTGGGTGGACAGCAGCTGCCACTGCAGGTGCCTGACCCTGGGGTGGGTGGACAGCACCTTTCACTGCATATGCCTGTCCCTTCTGGAGAGGGACAGCAGCTTTCACTGCAGGTGCCTGACCTTGGGATGGGTGGACAGCAGCTGCCACTGCAGGTGCCTGACCCTGGGGTGGGTGACCAGCACCTTCTACTGCACATGCCCGACCCCGGGAGTGGGGGGAAGCAGCTTCCAGTGCACATCCCTGACCCCGGCCACCTCTGCCTCCTTTCTCTCTTGGGGCCTTTTCACTCATGGTCCAGGTGGACTTGAATAATGGAAGGCACACCAGGCAATTGTCCTGGGCAATTTGAGTCAGGGGACAGTGTACATTATGGAAAATGTACTTCTGTGGTCAAGCAAGGCTCAAAATAACCCCTGGTGACAGAGATATGAGATGCATAATGCACAGGCACCACAAAAAATATGCATACGCAAGACCTTGATACCTTCCACACGCTGTGGCACTCACAAACACATAAAATGCATACGCGAAGCCCGGAAAGCTACTGTAATGGTAAGAATGGAGGTGCCCGATACACAGGGCACCCAGAGTATGAAGAATGCGTACGCGAGTCACAGTTAGCCTCTGAAAAAATAAAAGTAGACGCATATATGCGCAGAGGCAAAACCCCCACCAAAACAAGAAGTTTGTACTGTCCCAACAAATTGTGTGGCACCCCAAAAATTGCAGTAGTCCACTTGTCTGTCTACTCCCAATCGCACCTACGTCTGATTTGCTTATACGTGTACTTCTTTATCCTGGATTTGGGCACACTGAATGCTGACACGCAGTGCGTGTCATGTAAGTTACATGCTGAGGGCCTTTCCTCGGGTTTCATGTGTCCGTGCTAATTTCGAACACGCAAAGTAACAGTCACTCTGTTTCCGGCTATCCATGCATTAGACACAGTAGACCCACGCTCCTGCCTATAAGCCTTTAAACCTGCCTCCTACTGCCATGAACTGCCTCCTACCGAGCCATCTGCTGCTGCCTGCCCACTGTGTGTGCCTGCTGCCCACTTGCACTGCATTTTGAGTGCCTGCTGTCCAGCCATTGCCACTGCTCCTGGCCTTGGCCCTGTGGCCACCTAAGCTGATTCACCAGACTCCCTATGTGCAATACCATCACCACAACTCCACAGCCCATCCCCAGAATCACCTTGCCCACCCACACCTGCCTCAGGGGTTGCCATGTCAGCACCATCATCTACTGATCAGAGTGGCAACCCCATGGCAGTGAGGCAGAGGGCTGTCAACTTCACTGCCAGGGAAGTTGACATCCTCATGGAGCAGGTCCTGTGGAATTATGAAGTCCTCTTCAACCCATAGATGCAACACGGCAAAGAATGACATCAGCTGATCTGGGACGGGATAGTGGATGCCATCAATGCAGAGGGGGCGGCATCCCGCACCTTCAAGCATGTGCACAAGTGCTGGGAGGACCTTAAATCCAGGACCCACCGCAAGGTCCTGCACTTCATCAGGGCTGGACTCTCCCACAGGGACTTTCCCCAGTAGGCCTAAGGGGCATAGGGTCTCTTTTATTGCTTAGGGTGAGGTCCCGGTCTTGGGGGGAAGGATATATAATGATTGAAGAATGAACATCCAGGCCAGCTTGTGTAGCTCGCTTGACACTGGCTGTGGCTGGTGTGTATTTCTTCTCTTACTTAGTTCTGCCCGGGCCGGGCTTGCTGCGCATGCAATTTGTGCATTTGTGTTGGCCGGGCACCGCCCAGGGAAGGGTACAAACCACACATGCCCCGCAGCCCTGGCTGCTGACTGCTGCCTGGCATCACATAATGATGTGCACATTGCGCAAGTGCAACTCAGTGTCAACTGACTCTCCTGTTGGCTGAGTGCTCATGAGGCGAGCAGCGTGACCATGCCGGCGTGTCGCAGTTAGCCATTTTATTTTTTGGTGAGGTGCGAGTGAATCTGTGTGATTGCTAAATATATTGTATATTTTATATTTAGCAAGTGTTCCAGATCATCTGCCGCTATGTCTTGATAGTATTATAATACCCCAGTGTCGCACCCCCATCTCATTTTAAATGATTTATATATCTCAAAAGGCAGCAGCAGCTTCCCCAAGTTGCTTTGGAATAGGACCCTTGGGATTCGCTGCTTCCAGGCCAGCCATTGCAGTGTGTGTGCGCACTCTGGCATCCATGCATGTTCTTTATGTGCTGTGCTTACGCTGCCCCACCAATTCTGCGGAAATTTGACCGGGGATCCGTGGCCATGGCCCATGTCTAATTCCAGCTAAGGAGTTTCAGGAGCTACCATAGCGTGCAGCATGAGCATCGTCCATGTTCATAGCTCAAGACGTCACACCAGGAGCTGAGCCGGGTCACTGCGGTAACCGTGATGTCAACAGTGCAGTGTGGACTCCACATTCGGCTCCACACAGCATGTAACGTGCAACCTTTGAAGCATGCCTCCTTTGGTTCTCTGGGTAACTAGCCTTTGCTGCAGAAGCGACAGGCAGAGTGATGGGAAGGGGGCCTGTCAGAGCCAGGGCTGCCCTCGCGATTGGCGCTACTACTAGCGCCAGGAGCTCTGGAAAATCTGAGTCAGAAGGTGTTGACTTATTGCAAAAGCATCTTGATTCTCAGAGGGAGGCACTTTGATCTTCGGCTCTTTCAACAGCTCCCAGTTGGCCCTGTTGGAAACTAGGCACATAGGAAAATGCAAATCCGCTGTGGAGGCTTTTCAGACCGATGTCATAATTTCTCTTCCCCAAATAGAAATTCTCATATTTTACACGAACATCGCCATTCATTTTTTGATTCTCACATCTGAAATGGAGCTGGAATGATAAAAATAGCCTTTGTCCTGATAGGCCATTTAAGGCATGCTACTACATCTGAACTTAAGGGCCCCACGTGGGTAAGAGGCTAAGCCCAGGTAGTCTACCAATGCATGCCTAGATGCCCAATGCATCTGAGACCTGTGAGTTCCATGTGCCCACAGCCAGTGCCCACAAGCGTCCCTTGCATTCTGTTCTTGCATGTCTTTGTAAATTAGGGCACATGAGTTCTATGGAGGACAATATGCTTAGGTGTGTATTTGTAGTGGAGTGCTGCATTGAAACCCTGCCATAGATGATTGTGTGGAATCTAGCTGTTGAGGCTTTAATTACTGGATGTCCCAATTATGCATGAGAGCAGCCGATGAGCGTGGAAACATGGACTCATCTCATTAGTGTATGGTCTGATGAATGGGGGAAACGATTAGTGTGATTATTTGATGACTAATGTTGGATAAACACATGGGCCCTCATTACGACCCTGGCGGAATTCGGAAAACGATGGCGGAAATGCAATACCGCCATCGAATAGCGCTCGGTGCGACTATGACCCGTCACCGCAAAGTACGAAGCCATTAGCGACACCGTAGTGAACGCCAACGCTAACTGCACCAAGCACGCGCGCGCGCGCCATGCCAAACCGTAAACACCACCATGGCGCAAGGGTACGCCAATTCCGACCCTAGCGGACATGTACCTAACGCCATCAAGCATGGCGGAATGAACCATTCCGCCATGGTGAGAAGTACGGCATCGCGAATCAACCGTAAACGGCCCCACTGAGTGCCTGTACACCGCTCCCTGCCCACAAAGTACAACTCCCCGTAGGTTCAATGAAGTCACAATGCAACCTTTGAAATGTACAAGTCACCCATGCATGCCAACGAACAAATGAAACACAAGAGGGGCCAATGGGAGCTGCAGGGCACAGATGGCACGAATACAGAAGCCATCCCAATGGACATGACCACAGTCCCCCACCAAGAAACGCACGCAAACACAGGCACCTGTGACCAGCAATATTCCGAAAATCACATCATTCCACCAGTCCACCTGGCTGACCGGCATCTGTTACACAAAACCCAATCCCCCGCCCCTGAGCATGACAACATTCAAACAGTCATATTGGCAGCCCCCATCCCTGACCTCACTGGGCTTCGTAGGCAAACGCGCCCAGTACAGTACCACGCAACTATACTCAGAAGCCGGAACCCAATGCAGATCTCCTCACAATACATCGCTCCCCAAATAGGAATATGCCACATCACTTGCAAAGAAGAACGCTACACGGGCCAAATCAGAATAGAAATTTAATGCACAACAAAATCACCAAGCCCATACAGCCATCAGGCCATGAACTCCAAAACACATTTCACCATTGTGGGCTGCATCCGCAAGAAATGACCAGCCACTACTTGTGTGACGCCCTGTTCCATCATGGTACACAGAGCCACATTCACGTACGGAAAGGCAACATGGAAGCGCACACAACCGCAGGGCCGTCCCAATGGGGAGGCACTAGTCCAGCTGAAAGGCCGAAATGTTGCTCCGAGCCACCAGTACTGCGTAAGGGCATGTGGCCCATTGGCGATCGTCCCATAAGATCGTAATGCTGCTCCACTGATTAACACGAAGCAGCAGGTGTCGGGAGTAAAACCCATCTGCAGGAGTGGCATACAGATGGCAGTGGCAAAAGGGGAGGAGATACCTGTCAACCAAAAGAAAAGAAAAAGAACAGAATGGCCATCAGAACTACATTCCAACAACTCACTTCAATGATCACACTAAATCCACAGCCATATGCATGCTAGCCCACTCCAAAGGTTCATCAGCACCCAAAAACCACTTGCGACTCATAACCATCTATATCGAGGTGTAAACACCATCACAAACGAGTGTACCTGTGCATGCGTCTGTCAAAACAGAATCCATCAGATGGGATTGGTAACGTGCATGGACACAAGTGTCTGAGGGCGCGTCGAGACAGGGAGGGCTCAACAAGGCCAGATAGACGATGGTCCCACTATGGCAGCCCTGCATCACATAGCGCAGGGGAGGCGGATAGATTCCAAGAAGCCCTGTACATGGCAAACTCTGTATCAAATCACCTGCCCATGCATCCATTCATCATTCCCTCATCCCGGGATTAAAACGCCTGAATATTTACTCACATAACATTAGAAATATCCATTGAGTCTGTGCGTTATGCAGCCTGCAAAATCCACAGTGCCCCAGCCCGTAATGCCAGTGTTGTGAAGTAACATGTATTTGGGAACGTCCGGCCTCATCGCCCACGTCGCTATTGCGCATCCCAAACCATTCATATCAATCATTGCATCCTCGCCATGGCCCCTGTCCCAAGGACATTGAACAATAGTACGTTATATTTGCAGTCAGACCTGTGGGCATTTCCCCGCCGCTAGCTGAAAACCGAAAGCGCCGCCCTTCGAATTCCTCATTTGCAACATCACGTCGAAGAAGCATCTGTGGCCGTTTGAAATCACTAATCAATCCATCTAGTGCGGCTGTGTGTGAAAATGGCAACTGCCTTCACCCACAAATGGGACGCCCCGCCCGTCGTTGCAACTCGGTACAGTGATGCATGAGGGCCCACCGTTACTCGAGTACTACGTACCACTGACCCTTCACAAGTCTGTTCACGACTGCACAGATAGTATGTGAAACAATGGGACCATAGCAGAATGAACATATCAACCAATGTTACACGGCCATCGGGTACAAATACATGATTGCAATAGCAAGATGCCATTCCCCGAATTGCAGCGTTGTGTGCGGGACGTGCTCGGCCAAAGGGGAGAGCAGTTTGCACAGGTGGAATGAATCACCACAGGTGGAGGCCATACAGCCTGAAAACACATAAATTGCACAGCCAGTCTCCTCCCACAACCACACCGAAATGCTACCGGCAGGACTCGCGATGTTGGCCCTGGGGGACCTGATAGCACTGCAAGTACTCCAACTCCAGGAAGAAGACGAACACCAACTACAACCGGCCGCACGGAGGAGACGCAGGAGGAGGAGGAGGGCAAGGCAGGGCCAGCAAGGGCCGCCAGCACAGCCACTACCACCATGCAGGCAGCCCGCAATCCCACGCCTCCGAGCACATCCGTTCAACCTCACTGATGAGCAGATCCACACCCTCTACCGTCTGGACCGGGACACCATAGCCGCCATTGTGGACATGACACAGGCTGACCTTGTCAGCATGATAGACAGCCCAACCGCCATCCCACCCCTACTGAAGGTGGTGTCTGTACTACACTTCCTGGCCACAGGCACCTACCAGCACACAGTCGGACAGTTGCATGGCATTTCTCAGCCACTGTTCTCACGGACACTATTGCAAGTGCTCGATGCCCTCCTGCAGCACGCAGACGACTACATCTCCCTACCACGCTCGGAGCAGGAAATTACCAACACAAAAGTGGGATTCCATGCACTTGCCGGCATACCGGGTTGCATTGGTGCCATCGACTGCACCCATGTGGAATTGGTCGTCCCACATGCCATGGAGGCCCAGTACCGCAACCGAAAACAATTTCATTCTCTGAATGTACAAATGGTGTGTGACTCCAACAGGATCATCACACATTGTTGTGCCCGATTTCCTGGATCAACCCATGATTCTATGGTCTTGAGGAACTCTACTATACCACGCTACATGGAGCGACACGCAGGGAACAGATCCTGGCTACTCGGTGAGTCTCATTACATGCATGATAATGTGGGGTATGTGATTCGGCAATGACCTGGCAGGAAGGGGGGGGGGTGTGCGTACGTAGCAATGGCATTCCACATCATACGTTTCTCGTCCACATACAGGTGATGCTGGATATCCACTGAAGAGATGGCTCCTCACACCAGTCCGGAACCCACGGGACCAGCATGAGGAGGACTACAACCATGCCCACTCACGTACCCGTGTAGTCATAGAACAGGCATTCGGCCTACTGAAGGGTCGTTTCCGCTGCCTCAGCAGGTCTGGCGGGGCACTCCTGTACCGCCATGAGAAGGTTGCAGAGATGGTGATGGCATGTGTCATGCTCCACAACATGTGCGTACGTAGAAATGTGCCCATGCCCCCTGACGCAGAACTGCAAGCACCTGATGATGGTCATGATGAGGGCGGGGATGTGGCAGCACCTCAAGGAGTCTGCGAGGCACCGGAGGGCCGTGACATTCGTCAGCATCTCATTGATGCATGCTTCTAGCACTCACGCCTGGTGGCTGATACATGGACACGGGACTCGTGGCACTGTGTGTGTCTGGGACATGCACAATATGGACTGTACGCCTATGATGGCCTAGTACACAAAGATCAATGTCCACACATCTCATTGGTTGATCGTGCACTGTTTATGGCATATGTGATATCATGTTGAACACCCTATCGACCCGCCACCAAAGTGAGCCCAACACACCCCCTCCACCCTCCTACCTCCCCCCCGAACACCAGTGTCCAAAGATGCTCATTGTCAGTGGGCAGTAGCTATTGCAAGCCCCCTCTGCGGGTATCAGGGGCACCCCTGCCTGTGGAGCGCAGGTTCCTCCCAGATCTACGTTGGGGGCTGCCCTGGACGGAACTTGCAACGGATGATGTCTCTGCCTGCTCATGTCCATGCATGTCCCTAAGGGTTTGCGAGAGCTCAGTGAGCACACGGCGCACTGCGGCAAGTTCGGCACATACGTCCTTGGACGTCGCATGCAGTTCCCCCCTCAGGCTCTCGGTGCTTCTCTCCATTTGGACTCCCAGGCTCTCGGTGCTACTCTCCATTTGTGCCCTTAGTGTCTCTGTACCTCTCTCCATTTCTGCCCTAAGTGTCTCAGTTGATGTTTCTATGTCTGCCTTAGTGCCCCCACATTCATCGGCATGGTCCTTGAGGAGCGTGGCCAGTTGCTGCTGTTGCACGATTAACTGGTCGAGGGACTGTTGCCTCTGCTGGGCCATGGCCATTTGCGGGGGTGTCACAGAGGGGCTGTTGACCTCATGTTGCCTTGCCACAGGGCTTGTGGGGGATGGCCAGTCGTCGTCTTGTGGGTGCCCCTGCGTGGTATCCTCATGTTGTACGGGATGGGACAGACAGGGGGATTGGGACAGGTCATGGATGGATCTGTCTTCGACATCCCCGTCTTCTGTGTCGGAGCATGCTGCCATCAATGGGGTGTCACCTATGGTGCTGCTGCCACCAGAGGCAGTGCCTTCTGTGGCATCCGTTGGGGGGACCTGTGGTGGTGGTGGTGTGGGCATGCTGGCTGCTGGGGTGCCTGTTGATGTTCCCTCCTCTGTGCTGCCACCTGATTTGTGCTGCTGCCGTGTCTTGATGCGTGCAGCTGAGGTGGAGGGTCTTTGGCCGTTGGTCTTGGCCCTCTTTGCAGGTGTGCTGGTAGGGGTGTCCTGTAGCTCGTCGTTTGGATCGGACCCTGTGGTGGAGTAAAGGAGGGCGAGGGTTATTGATGGGTCTGTGGGAATTGGAATGGCATTGTATCACATGCATTGGGGTGGCACCTGAGGGTGATTTGGGTCGGGGCCTTGGAGGTGCTTTCATTTGTGTGTGGAGTGAGGGTGCAGTTGTTTGGCAGCCTGCAGTTAGGGTGTGCCTGCTGCACGTGTAGTGCGTGTTTTAGGGGTTTTTAATTATTTATGTATTTATTGTGGGTTTTAACGTGCGCTATCAGGCCGATGTGTGTGGACGTTCTCCTGGACATGTGTTTCTGTTGCACTATGTGGACACATGGTACTTCACATGGTTGGACTTTGTGGATTTGGCATTGTTTTATCTGGCCCACCTACCTGAATCTTCGGATGTCTGCACTCCTTTCTCCATCCCTCCGACTCCCTCTATGCTCTCCATTCCGATGGTGGAGGCACAGATTTCTTCCCAGGGGGTCAACTTGATGGGTGATTCAGGACCTCCCCCGGTGGCTGTGGCAATGTTGCGGTTGGCAGAGAGTATGCTGCGGACGCGTATCCGCAGGTCGTCCCATCGCTTTCGGCATTGCTGTGGGGTGCGGGGTGCGGTCCCCACCGCACTTACCCGCTGTGCCACCAGAGCCCATATGGCCTTCTTGTTTGAAAGTGCCGTCCTGGTCATTTGCGTGCAGAAGACGACGGCAGCATTCTCCTGGAGGGTCTCTGTTAGCACGGTGAGTTCCTCACGGGAGAAGTGGACCTGCCGCTTGCGGTCGCACGCTTTCTTCGCTACTTTTCCCATTTTTCTTGGTTTCGCTAGGGTGGATGACGGGTTGGGGTGTGTCTCAGGGTAGTGTTTTTAGTGGTTGTGTGGTTTTAGTGGTTTTATAGGTGTACGCGGGATGTTTCCCATTCCGGGCCCATGTTTTAACTTCCGTTTCCGTATATTTCCGGTCACCGTACTTTCCGGTAGGCGCACACTGCGGTGTCCGCTGTGATGGGTGGCGGTATTGCACCTAGGGCGCCGTACGGCGGCGGTGTGGGCCGTTTTGGGGTCTTTTCCGCCATCGCGGACTTTGCACTTCCGCCATGCCGTGGTGCTCGTGCCCGATGGGTCGGAATGGGCCGCACTTTGCTCCTTCGTACAATGGCGGAAACGCTATTTGCGCTGTGGCGGTCCGGTCAGTCACTTTCCGCCAGGGTCGTAATGAGGGCCATGGTGTTTAGCTGTTTAGAGTGACATATGTCTGCAAATAGTTGTATCAGCATGCTTTTGGGATGGATGGATGATTAGATGAGTGTAATTGTGTGGATGCATAGTTGTGATTGTGGGCATATACAAATGTGTTATCTCATATATAAACATGTAAAAGTCAGGCTTGGTGTTTGCAATCCTTCAAAATTCTGTGAATGTCTGACATTTGCTCTCCTCCAGTAACAATCCAATAGTCTCCAGGGTCTTTTAAACTTGACAAAATGTGCAGAACTCACTACTGAGACTTTCCATGGAGGAGTGGGGTATTTTCTCAACTCCTCTCCTGAGTCAAAAAAAGATATGTTCTAAATTGCTGAGTTTAGAACCAGGTGACAAGTGAGCCACTCCCAGCTTCCCCTCCTCATCACACTGTGTGACCCTGTGCTTCTGTTCCCATACCTGATAACACTGGAAGCACTGTTATAGACACCAGCATCTAGCACGGTATAAAATAGTATTCATGCACATCAGCTTGTGTTCCCTTGCTAGACATGATAGCACTTTCATTACAGAATACATGGCGTACAGCGCAGTATGATGCAAGCGTTTAAGGACACCAGACCAAAATACATGTCACCATTACAAGTTGGTGAGCTTACTAAAAATAAGATTCTTCCATTTCTTTTCAGTAACACATACAAAACTGGTTGTGATAGTTGCAACACGGAAGCATTAGCTGCATGCAAAAGAAGAAATGTACAAACATGTCCGCCTCTTCGTAACCATCTACAGTACCCTCCCCGCAAATGTTTTGTACAACATTATAATTTCTAAGTTGGAGGCCAGAGGGGACCTGTATAGGCTTGTGTTAGAAATATACTGTTTCTCCTTCACATTGGCAGAATGCAGGGCATCAAGACTGCAGAGAAGAGCAGGAGTCATGGGTGCAGGAACAGCGTCTTGTTAAACAGTTCTGCTATTGGGTGGTAGCACCTAGACACGCTGCTGAGTTCAAGAGACAGTATCATTATATGCTTTAAATGCACACTTTTTGAATAATTGTATTCAACATTTTCTTGGGGGGATACACCCAATCCCCTCACAGAAGGGTTGGGCTCACGTTCTGTGCCCGCTCCTTTGGAGAAATATGAGGCCACTTTGAAAAGAAATTCCAGGGCCACTTTTGGTTCCCAGTCTAGCCCTGCACTTCCTCCAAGCCAGTGACACCCGAGAGGGGCGCAGGTGCCGGCTGAACATCACCAAAATGCGGGTCCTGGAGACGTTTTACCAGCCATTCCACACCCAGGTCAGCGAGTTGCGCCAACGCCTGGAGTCGTCAGATGAGTATACATGGGATGCTAGGCTCCACCGTGCATGTGCATGTTCCTGCATGTTGGGAGTGAGCACCTTAGGCTTACAGCAAGTATGCCTCTGATACGGATGTCTGCATGCATGACCCAGACAGTGCTCTACATGTGTGCTGTGAACCATATGTAATTTTAATGAGATTTCATTTGCATTGTGTGTTGTACTGCTGCCTTTCAGACTGTGCACGTGTTTTGTTACTTGTGTCTGAGACGTGCCAGTGTGACAAGTGTGACAGTTTAGGTCAAGTTGGCCACGTCACGTGCATGCATGGTGTTCATGTGTATGTGTCAAAGATGTGAATGTGTGACTGGCCATCACTCATGGCTGGATGCAATACGTGCATTTACATTTGTGACGTAGTATGTTGCAGGATTACAGTTGACGGGACTCTGATGTGATTGCTCATCACACTGCTTGAGAACTCTCAGTTGATGTGTGTGTATGACATGTGTATGAGCACATGATGCATGTGTGTGTAGCATACGCAAGTGATGTTTTGTGAAAGTGGCATGTACCCTGATGTGAAAATCTGTTGTGATGGACAAGCAGGTATGTGTAGTGCATGTGGATATGTGTGGCGGTAGAGGATGATGGTTGTTCCCTTGACAAGAGAACTTAATGTGAATGTTTGCTTTGGCATGCACACATTGGTGCTGTACACTGATGTTTGTGTTCTGTGTCTCCTTTTCCACAGTTGCGTCGGAAAGAAGAGGGCGGAAGCAGTGCTGTGGAGCATGGCAGCAGGGATGCCTCCACCAGGCAGATGCGCAAGGCCCAGTCACGCCCCCATTACAGCACATCATCGGGGAGCGAGGTGGCTGGGGCCCTGCCGGGACCATCGGGCAATGCTGGTGGGGGTAAGTCCAAGAGGGCGAAGGTGGTAGCCGACTCCTCAGCAGCTGGGGGGGGGACAGGTGAGGCAACACAGGGGCCTTCCAGTCCGGAAGACGCTTCAGAGTCATCCAGGTTGGCAGAGATGGAGGGGAGGAGGTGTCCGTTGAAACACAGCCCATGGGGTCAGGCGGGGGTGATGAGGTGGGTGTGACTACTGTAGGCCCGCCCCTGGGGCATAAGGCTGTGCAGGCCACCCTTGCAGTGCCTGTGCAAATTCCTGTCCCTAGGCCAGCAAATGCAGCTGTATGCACCTTGCTGCATGCCTCAACCCGGACCCAGCCTCAGGTGTTGCCATTCAGGACATTGTGGTACCTCTGCAGGTCGGTTTGGTGAGGCATACCAGCACCATACGTGATGATGTGCAGGCTTGCCGTAGATTGCTTGCACTTTATCACAATGAGTTATGGCGTCTCCTCACGTGGCTCCCAACATTCCTGATCCAGTTTGTGGGCTGTTCAGTAATGCAACACCCTCCTCGTCTTTCTCCTCTGTGTACCAGTCGTCTTCCCGGGCACCTTCCGGCCCAGATACCACCAAGGCACCCTCTGCACCAGTCCCACCCAGCTTGCCCGGTCTAGTGGAGCCAACATCCCTCCCTCAGTTGGGAGTCGAGAGTCAATCGGCTGAGGTGGACACCGTGACAATCCAGGTGTTAGGGAGAATTCTCTGTTTAGGCTGAATTTCCTAACCTAGTGAGTCCCCCAGCAGGTTTGCTGGATTTTTGGGTTTTATTTTTTTCTCCTGCCAAGAGTGAGACTCTTTTACCCTCACTCTTGGACATGATTTGAGTGTGTTTCTTTGAATCTAGATGTGTTTAATGGGCTATGGGGTCTTTTACTCCATAGGGTTTCATATGTTTTTGTGATGTGTGTTACACAGCACCCTCCGTGCAGTAACACAGGGGTGTCATAGTGACCCCCAGTATAGACTCCATACCCTGGGACTGACTACTGTCTCCCAGCGCATGTAAAGTCACCATTGACTTTACTAGTCTTAAATTCTGAACAGAACCAGTACAAACCATCATATTGTGGACGTACTGGCTGGGGCAATTCTATTGCCCCAGGGTCTGTTAGTCGAGGGGGCACGTCTCCGTCCCCCCTGATCGAGTTTTGGCTGGTGGCAGTGGATACTACTTTTTATATTCAACCGCAATATTTTCCTATGGGATTTCCCATTGTTTTAGGCTACTATCTTTATTTAATTATTTAAGGTAGCCTCGAACGTACCGCCGGTTTATTCAATTAATATTAATTCTCCGGTTGGTATTTTTTGCCAAAACTTGATTCTAAAATGGCGTTTGTGTTCTCTTCTGTGACTCCAACCCAAGTCGGGCCCTTTGTTCCACTTTTTGGCGGGCTTCTCCACAGAAGCCCTCCAAAGTGGTGCCACTATGTCTGGGGTACTTAGGCGGGGTGGAGGGGAATTTAGGTACCCTGGACTGAGTTGTCTAGGCAACTCAAGTCGCACTCCGTCCTGATTGGCCCAAGTGGTGAGCCGGCCGGCTCACCACTTAGCATGTTTGAGTGACAGCTAGGCTGAGTGAATGGGGGTTTGCTCCATAAAAGCAGGGCTTTGGGGACTGGAACTTCAGAAGTCGCCACAGGACCTAAGAATCCGACGAGGGAGAAGCTGAGCCGACCTGCCACGACACCACGACCGGTGGAGCCCTGCTGGACCGTCTCACCACTTTTCCCAACGACAGAGGAGATCTCCCGCCAGAGAGTCTTCTTCCTTTGACCACTGGGGATAACCAGTTTCACCGTCTTTTCACTTTCCTGACGTATCTCGTGGCCGCCTTGCCCGTGCTAAGCACCCCGGCAACCGGGATACCACGTTTTACCACGACCGCGAGATAAAGGTACCACATTTTACCGGAAAACTCTGTGGCTGGTTTCTGCCCTGGTAGTGCAACGACCTGCATCTTTCCTCCACGCCGAGATCTTCTATTCCCCTGGACGACGACGCAACTTGCAACCACTACCAGTAACAACTGCCACCGCTGGAGGATCCTTCCCACTTAAGGTACCGTGTCCCGCCTGGCTTCCCTTGCAACCGACTGTACGGGGTAGATTTAGCCCCCAGCTTTCGAACCTGGGTTAGCCTGGGACACCTTGGCTAAACTTTTCTAAGCCTCTCTAAACTCTTTTCTGAACCCTCTGCAAGACTTTCTAAGCCTAGTGTAACTGTGTGATCTTGGGCGCATTTGTGCTCGGCTCTCTCTAAGAGTGGGCCCAGCCTTTGGACTTTGGCTCACCAGTGACTTTTTGCCCTCTGCCTTGCTAATAGTGTTCCTGAATCGTAGAGTGGTGTAACCCTGCATATTCTGTCTTTTTTCCTCCCTTTTTCACAACCTTAGTAGAGTGCAATCTAGTTAAGCGCTCACCTCTGTATGAAAATAAGTGGTGTCTTACTGTGATTTTCTAATAAGGGAAAAAGGGGTGTATATCATAATAGTAACTGTGTTTAGAATATTTTACAATAAGAGTGCTGGAGTGTTTCAACTGTGTGTTTATAAATAAATAATTATATACTTTGATACCAAAGCTCTGGTCAGTGTTTGCTTGTATTATTGTATCTGGGTGCCTATTGAGTATACTTTGCATACTGCCTAACTCTTCTTGAGGGAAGTCTGACTGCTCAGCCACAGCTACCAGGTAAATCTGGGTGGTACAGACTGCTACCAAGTGGGTTTACTGCTAACACCTGTAGTCTTAAATCTTTTGCAGTGGTCCCTAAGGGGACTGCACAGGTTTCTGCCTAACAACAGGTACCCTCAGGAACACCGGCAATGGAGGGACAGCAGGCACCTGTTAGGGAGAATTCTCCAGCATGTCTAATTTCCATTACCTAATGAGTCCCTCAGCAGTTTTGCTGGATTTCTAGGATTTATTTTTTCACCTGGTAAGAGTGTGAGCCTTTTTTCCACTCTTACAAGTGTTTTGCTGTATGTTTTACATTTTTGTATTCATAGACTGTGGAGCCTCACCTACTCCATAGGCATCATCGTTTTACTGTGTGTCACACAGCACCTTTAGTGCAGTGAAACAGGGTTGTTTTTTACAGACTTGCCAATTTACACTCCATTTTCTGGAACTGACTACTGTCTCCCAGAACATGTAAAGTTGCCATTGACTTTATTATTCTTTTTAAATTCACAGACCCAGTACAAACTATCTTACATAGAGTACTGGAAAGGGTTAATAGTTATCCCTTTTTGTCTGTCTCTCATGGAACATTATTTCGTTCCCCTTTCTTTAAGATTTGGCTGGTGGCAGTGGTATCTATCATATTTTTCCTCCTGTGGTCTATGAAAATAGCCTTGCTACTGTTTTAGGCTATGTTAGTAGCCTCAAACTTAAATCCGCTGGACCCCATTTACTTTTATTTGGTTCTGGCTGGGTTTATTCACCATTTCTTTTTGTAAAGGTCTTTCCCGTGTTTTATTCTGCATGCCAAACCAGGTTTGGTTCGGTTGTTCGCCGTCCTTAGGCGCCTGTGAGTCTAGGTAGACAGGATGTGAAGGAAGGGCTTTAGGGCCCCTGCATAGGGTCTCCTTGGAGACCCAAGACGCACTCTTGTTTGATTGGCTAGGTGACTGTCCTGCCAGGACAACCACCCCGCTGTGTGATTGACAGCCAGGCTGTGTGAATGGGGGAAAACTGAATAAAAAGCAGGTCTCTGGGACTTAGAAGGCAGAGTCGCCACTGGATCGAAGAACCGAAGAGAAGCTGAAGGACGAGGACTGCTGCAACTACTGCACCTCCCGGTGAAGCCGTGCTGCGGTCCGAATCTCCTAAACTTCGACGACAGAGAGGATTTGCAAGGAATCTTCTTCCCTTGAGCTGGTGGGACCAACCAGTTCGCCAAACACCAAGCAAGGCCTCCCTCCCCTGTATGAATTTTCTGTGCACCGCTGCAGTGAACCAAGTAGCCAGGAGGACCGGACCCCGTTTGGGTTATAAGTAGTGCAATTTTTATTAGTTGCTTTACTCAGCTGCTGGTTTCTTCCTTGGGCAGTGCAGGACCCTCCAGTCTTCCTCCTTTGTGTCAGTCCAACAGTCGCTTCAGGAACCGTGAGCATGCAGGATCTGCCAGGAACTTCTGCCTCAGCTACAGCATTCTTCTTCTTCTAAGGTAATGTTCAAACCCGGTTGTTCGTTCCGTCTGACCACGGGGAAAGTGTTTTAAATCTTTCGCCAATCCGAGGGCTTGTCCTTCTCTACTCTTTTAAGTGACTTTTCCTTCAACCTACTTTGTTTTGAACTCTTGGCAAAGACTTAACTGCAAACTACTCTGAACTATTTGATCCTCTGCAAAGACTCTGAACCATTAACATTGGCCCAGGCCTATTGATTTGAATCCTAGTTGTAGTAAGCGTTTTCTAGATTGCCCTGCCTACTTACTTGTTGGCGCTGTTTGATTTTGTATAACCTTGTCTTTCCCTCCCTTTTTAAAATGTTGGAGTGCCATTTTACTCACACTTCATTTTGAGCTTAATTTGTCCAGAATTGATTGGGGGTTGTGTAGTATATTAAGAGTGTGATTTTCTGCTACTTTAAATTAGTGAACTGTTTTACAAATGATGGTGTAAATAAATGTATATTCTTTTACTCAGAAACCTTGAGTCAGTGTTTGTTTGAATCATAGTAATTACTGTCCTTTGTGTAACGTCTGATATTGCTCACTTTACTCTTGAGATAAGTCTGGCTGCTCAGCCATTGCTACCACTTTACTGTGTAGTACAGGCTTGTACCGAAGGTGAATTTGTACTTGCACTTGTAGTCTTAATTGTGTGTGGTGTTCCCAAAGGGTACTGCATATGAATCTGCCTAGCAGCACCTACAAGCAGGGCATGGGCCGTACACCCCTGGGTAACGTCATCAGCCTGGTGGGTGGACACACGAAGCAGGCACCAGGCGCTATGGCAGCCGCAGGCTCTAAGGAGGAGGCTCGTTTTCTCAGGGCCTAACATCGCAACTTGCAGGGAGGCAGAGGGGTTGGAGAGACATATGCTGGAGGCCCTGCATGCCGGAAACAACGGATGCCCGTCTGGGGGAAGAGGACGCAGCGCTGGATGATGCACTGGTGGAGAGTTTGAGTAACATTGGAGAGGAATAGATGGACCAGCCCGCTGCCTGCGTTATAGTTATTTATGTGTAGGTTTCATTTTATGTTTTTGATTTGGAGTGGACTATTTGAACATTACTCTCCATTTTTAATT
This sequence comes from Ambystoma mexicanum, assembly GCF_040938575.1. NCBI lineage: Eukaryota > Metazoa > Chordata > Amphibia > Caudata > Ambystomatidae > Ambystoma > Ambystoma mexicanum. The sequence goes on from NC_090924.1 coordinate 1,219,084,216, forward strand.
AATATAGTTATTTATGTGCAGGTTTCCTTTATTTAATTTTTATTTGGAGCAGAATATTTGAACTTGACTGCCTTTTTTGATGTATGTAGTTATTTAGGTGTAGGTTTCCTTTTTTTCCACCAGAGTTTTCAGACATTACTTTTTTTATTGTATATAGTAATTTAGGCATGATCGTTCTTTTTTTTAAAATGTGCATGGACAGCTTGATTTTTGTATTGAAAATGTATGATGTTAATACTTCTTGATAATATATATGTTTTTGTTCAATTCATCGCATCTTGTGGTTCATTTGGGTGTGGGCCTGTTTGCTAGTTCTATTTTGAGGCCGTGCTTTTCTCCATTGGTAGTCATGTGCCTGGTTGCGTGCATGCTTGTGTATTGTTGTTGCTGGAATGGTTGGCGAGGGCAGGATCCAACGGCATCTGACAGGTGGTAGTGTGTCAACTAGACAGATGGGTGTGCATTGTCAAATGGTGTTTCCTTTCACATGGGCTGCATCACTCTCTGTTTGGCTTTACTTTGGTTGGGGTGAAGGGAGGTGGGCTGACTGTGGGAGTGTTCCATGGTCTCCACCATGGCATATGACTTTGTTAATGATGTGTAAGACACATGTCGTGCATACTTCTTCATCAGCATGTGGTATCACAGAATTCCTTCTCTCAGGTGTAGCTCAACCTCTATCACTAAGATACAGTAGAGGCACCTTTTGGATATTCCACAGTGGTTGCACAATTCACCAGTTTCTGTGAGTCATGCACTCTCTGACTGCCTTATCCTTCACCTATGCCTGGACCAGTCATGTGATAGTTCACTGACATTTTATTTCCAACAAGCTCAATCATGCTCAGGCTGTGACACACCTGCCCATTGTTTGTGGATGTAGCTCACATTGTTGGTATGTTTACTTCTGTCGTGGGCACACATTTGGTCACTGTGCTTTGATGACACGCCATGGGCAGCAGGACCCACTTTTAACATTCACTTGTCACATGTGTATGTTGGGGGATGATTAAGGCCAGGAAGTGTGTGTGAGCAGATGCTCCACTCATGGATGCAGCTCCGGTGAATGCATTTATTTTGAGTTGCAGGATACATGTTCCTGATGATAATCATGCTGCAGTCACACCACAGAGTTTCAGGTGAGCAACAGACGATCATTTCAGTGGTGATATGCCACACTGTCAGGGTACTACCTGCAGGGATTGTCCCTTTTGGAGGGGGTTTCCTGCAGGGGGTGTCACAGGTTATGGGTGCAAGGGGTGGTGTACCTTCTGGAGGTGGCTTCCTGCAGGGGATGTCAGGGGTGATGGGTGCTGGGCTGTGGTGTTCCTTCTGGAGGAGGCTAGCCTGCAGGGGATGTCAGGGGTGATAGGTGCTGGGGGTGGTGTCCCTTCTGGAGGGTGCTGCCTGCACTGGGTGTCCCTTCTGGTGGGGGCTGGCTGCAGGGGGTGTCACAGGTGATGGATGCTGGGGGTGGTGTACCTTTGGGAGCGGGTGCCTGCAGGGGGCATCACATGTGATGGGTGCATGGGATGGTGTTCCTTCTGGAGGGGACTGCCTACAGGGGGCTGCCTGCAGGGGGTGTCAAGGGTGATGGGTGCTGGGGGTGGTGTCCCTTGTGGAGGGGGCTGCCTGCAGGAGGTGTCCCTTCTGGAGGTGGCTGCCTGCAGGGGGTGTCAGAGGTGATGGGTGCTTGGGGTGGTGTTCCTTCTGGAGGGGGCTGTCTGCAGGCAGTGTCTCTTCTGGATGGGGCTGCCTACAGGTGGTGTTACAGGTGATGAGAGCCGGGGGTGGTGTCCCTTGTGGAGGGGGCTACCTGCAAGGGGGGTGCCTTCTGGAGGCTGCTGCCTGCAGGGGGTGTCAGAGGTGGTGGGTGCTGCGTGTGGTGTCCCTCTTCGAGGGGTCTGCTAAAATCTAATTTGATCTGTCCACATTTATGATGATGGCAGTAATCGTACCTCTTGATGCTCTGCATTTTGTGTACACGCCGCTGCACATGATGCCAGTACACCTTTCCCATACATATGTTATTGCACAACATCAGGTGCTCTATAATTCTCCAGCATTCTGTAGAAACATATGATCACACACATACACGCGTGCTGCAGATTTGCGATTGTTCAACTAAAACGAGGTTTACCATATTTATTTTCCACAGCGGGATTAAACCCGAATACTACCCATAATTCCATTGTGTTATAATTGCTTGGCCTACAGATACAGGTAATGGTTTTCTAATGATTTGCATACACCAATAACTTTTTTGAGACCTGTTTTTGCACTATAACATTCGTAGTGTGTTTCATCATATGCAATCTATTGCTATTCTTACCCGTGGCAACATCTTTATTCCATTGACCATGCGTTAAGCGTATTTATCAATTTTTACAAGACACAAGTGTATTTTAGTAGTGATTCTATACCATAAGCACTACGTTCATTGTGTGTTTTTTCTTTGACGTGATTTGGATAACGTTTTTGGTTAGTATTTTCTTTATGTGAAAACCATGGCTATTCTTCTAGTTTAAGTTTGATAACAATGCTAATTGATATATATGCTCTTTTTCTCTTTCTTTCTTTTTTGCCCTATAAAATCCATCCCTATTCCCCCTCCGTCCTCTCTGTCTAACCTATTCGCTGTCTGATTGTGACATAAATGCATTTGGTCTTATGTACTATCCCATCTATGTATTATATATACAACAGTACCAATGTGCAAACAATTACGTACCCAATAAGCCCTGGTTTGAAAAAGGCAATACTGTTTATGCCGAAACACGTGTCACCTATGGGCTACCTATGGGCTCTCAATTAGACTAAAAACTTTTTTCTGTGCTATAATTAAAGAAGTACGTATTTTCAAATACACTACGTTGGTGTGGCGCGGATTTATTTCCTAGAAGGATTGCTGATTTATCCATATGAAAGAGGTGGGGCTTTGACCTCTGTCCTTTTTGATTCTGTGACTCCTATAACTCCGCCAGTGCCAAAATATACTTTTTGGGCACAAAGTGTAACAAGTTGCTGCTATCTCCCCACACCTTTTTTGGTTTATGATATCTTGTCAGCATCAACATACTTTGCAGACCTGTCAGAACAGGCATGGCAGAATATTTACAAAATCGAGATGAAGAATCCAAAAATCTCTTTGCTACACGTAGTAGCACAGAATACACAGCTGCTATTTCTAAAACTAAACCTGAAGATCTCAAATACAAATTTATCAAGTTGGAGAGGATTTCCAAGAAAGAAGTAGACAAATATTGGGAAATCACATCACTTAAAATCTATCTCAGTAATCAGCAAATTGCCAGAGGTCGCCGTATTCTTATATTTCCTGATTTCACCAATTTTGATGCACAAGATCTCGCTGTGCAGTGAGAGGATAATCTTAATAAAAGCTCCAGAAATATGCTTGAACTTCTTATTGAACATGCAACAAGAGAGCACAAGAAAGCCGTAGCACAAATTGAAATAATAAAACAAGAGATCAAGGACATGAAATCCCTAGAAATCACTAAGGAAAAGAATTATCAGAAACTGCACAAAATATTAAAGGACTATCAAGATGATATTAAAATCAGAAAACTATGCAAATTCCTGCGTGATGAACGAGTTTACAGGGAAGACCGGGTGTACACGTTCCAAGAAAAATATAACAAATATAGCAAACCGTTGTCTCAAGCAAGTACACCCAATACATCCTCGGCTTCTTCAGATGGTGAAGAAAGTCCTAGTGCTACGAAAAGCTCTGATGAACAACCCACAGCTAAATCTAAGTCCGGCTTCATTAACCGAATCCGGAGATACAGAAAAGGTATTAGAGATATTCCCACTAAGCAAGTCCGTTTTTTCCTTCCCACCAACTCACCGAGTGGAACCACTTTGACAGTCGAAGAGGAAGGAGGGGGCAGGGGACCCCAAAAAAGTCCAGACCAGCAGGACACATTCAAAAGGCAAACAAGAGCAAACACAAGAGAGGCTGCAAGGCACCGCCAATAACCAACTTAGTACTTAACCTATCCAACAGAGAGCTTACAACACATGAAATTGCATTACTCAATAAGGGACTGTCTTTTGCACCAACCCACTGATACAACAGTACTGATCTACAGATAGACCTATTTAAATACACTTGCAAGTTAAAAATGTAAAAATTCTTTGCAACCCAGGTGTCAATACCGTCTGTAGTGCAACCAAGATTACCAGCTAGTAATTGGAGCATAGAAGACATTGAGAACATTCACCTTTTAAGAACTTTGGAAGATTCTCAAACAACTGAGCTTTTTCAAACTCTCAACCAATTAAATGTGGCACCCAGATCTTTAACTGAATCTGAATTTCGGTCCAAATCCAAGTTTACACCGCAGCTCCCACCTGTCAATGCAATATATATCTCCTATAAGGCTGTCACCAATGACATCCACCATCTAATTGACAGACCCCAAAGACGATCCAAGATCAACTGGAACCTTATTAAAGAAGAGAAACTAGCCCTCCAGACACTTAAGCAAGATGCAACTATTGTAATCAAGGAAGCCGATAAAAGCGGGAACATTGTGATTATGAACCGTACCGACTATCTACAGTTGGCATATCAACACCTGTCAATGCCTAATTGTTATGAAATTCTTTTGACCAACCCTACTTCAACCATCATCTCTGAATTGGACAAGATGATCTCAAATTGGCACAGACAAGGATTGATTACTGACAATGAGAATACGTTCCTATTTATCAAACATTCGAGGATGCCTACAATATATTTTTTACCCAAGGTCCACAAACCGTACAATATGATCCCTGAAGGCAGACCAATTGTGAGCGGGAAAGGATGCGCAGCGGAAAATATATCAGACTATATTGATACTCTTTTGAGACCAGAAGTACCAAAGTTGAAAGCGTACCTCAAGGATAGCACCAACACAATTCAAACACTGCAACAAATAGTTTGGCAACCTGATTTTATTCTTGCAACTATGGACGTGTGTGCTCTCTACACGTCAATCAAACATGCATCAGCTTTTCAAACACTTGATTATGTGTTCCGAAATTCCAGTGCTTCCCACTATCATCAGGTCCACATGCTCAAAAAAATGCTAGATGCGACAATGGAATTCAACATCTTCATGTTTTACGACAAGTGTTATCATCAATGCCAAGGTGTGGCGATGGGGGTTAAATATGCCCCTGCACTTGCTAATCTGTTCATGGGGATGCTACAGGACAAAATAATTTGTACAGATGCCTTGTATACCGAGCATGTGATCCTATGGGCTTGTTATATTGATGATGTGCTGTTGATCTGGAGAGGAGAATTCAAAGCATTTCAGAAATTCAATAATCTATTGAATCAAAATGTATTTGGAATTGAATTTACATCTCATACTAGTAAAAAGCAAACATACTTTCTGGATCTCACAATTTACATCGAGAACAACCAGTTACTTACCAAAACTTTTCGAAAACCAACCGAGGTAAATTCAACTTTATTTGCCACCAGCTGTCACCAAAAACGTGTCAAAAACTATATACCGGTAGGCAAATTCATTCGTTCTCGCAGGAACTGTGCCAAGCAAACTCAATTTGACCAAGAATGCAACCTACTTTCCTCACATTTTAAAGCAAGAACTTATCGTTCTAAATACATTACCCAAGCACGAGCTAAAGCCTCAACACTATCACAATCACAAACATTAACTCATCAACAAACTGAAAATGCTAAACAGCTAGAAGAAGTGCCCTTTATTACTACGTACTGTCATGATCATTTTGCTATTAGAGGAATTTTGAAACGAAACTGCCATATTTTGCAACTGGATCCCCATATATCGCAATTCATTCCAAAAGAACCTCACATTATTTTCAAAAAGGCTCCGACTCTCAATAACCAACGGAGCCCTTTGTTTCTTCCTTCAGACCACAACGAACAACAAACCACATGGCTCAACAAGGATAACTATGGATTTCGCAAATGTGGCAGCTGCTCCATGTGTCAGTACGCGCATTTGAAAACCGCTGTCTTTCAGGACAAATTTGGCAATGAGACTAAAATCAAGCAAAATATAAATTGCAAAACAAAATGTGTGCTATACACCATAATTTGCGTCTGTAAATCAATTTACATTGGGAGCACGATCCGCAAACTTCATATCTGGATCCGTGAACATCTCTCAGGAATTGGCAGCAAAAATACAACTTTACCATTAGCGAGCCACTGGCAACAAGCACACCAATTAGATTAAAAGAAAGACATTTGGTTAATTGGTCTGCAAAATGTTAAACTTGGCAAAAGAGGTGGCAATCTTGAAATCATGCTACGCCAAGCGGAAGCCCGCCTGATTTGCCATTTTCAAACTCTTAAACAAGGTCTCAACTCAGACAGTGAAATGTACTGTTTTCTTTGAAGTTTTGAGTTTCTTGCCTAAGTATTTCCATGTCTATTAATTAGATTTTGCCTCTCTGTTGTTTGAACCATTACAATATGTCTGTAATCCACAGTACTGCAATGTTAACTTTTACTTTGACCTGACCCCCAGGTGCCCGCATAATCTTCACTCGATCCAAGTTAGACTGATCGGCCCGTTTCAACTACAGAATTAATTAACAATTTTGCTTGTGCGTGTACCGATCGGTATTTTCATGCTTTCACATTGTATGTCTGTTCCCAGTATTCTAAAGACACAGCCTGGTAATTTTTGTGAATTCACTGTTTGCAATTAGTCAGCGCTATGGTTGAGCGCTTATATACACTTTGCCACAAAATGTATATTGCCGGTGAAGCACACTGTTACTTTTGAAAACGTGCTAATACATACAATATTGACTTTTCACCATCTCTTCAAGGTGTTCGGCATCATATGCGCTCTCCCATTCCCCGTTTTATGCGATTGTGTGGCTATATTCCCAAAATCGGGAACACTGTACGAACACACTATGCTGTTTTCATATCTAACGTAAACGTGAGTATTGTCTGTACATAACAATTTAATGATCACTTTATTTTAGAGACTATTTAAACACTTGATATTCAGTGCAAACAAAGTGGGACTGCAAGTGTTGCCATGGTAACTCTTCATAACAATCTATTCAGCACTCTCTAACATGGCGGCCAAACTAGAAACTGACAATGGTCTTTTCTGGTTGCCTGGACGACCAGGATCAACACTACTTAACTATCATTGAAACCCCGGCGTACCTCCGAGATGGTCTGCAGCTGACGAGCTGTCCGGACGTACATTGTCAGGTACGGGTGTTTCACACTGCGTTCTTTTCTATGTGCTATATCTATTTAGGGGAACCAGAACGTGAATAGAGTGACTAAAATCTAATTTCATCTGTCCACATTTAAAGCGTGATGGCAGTAATCGTATCTCTTGATGCTCTGCGTTTTGTGTACTCACCGCTGCACATGATGCCGGTACATCTTTCCCATACATATGTTATTGCACAATATCAGGTGCTCTATAATTCTCCAGCAGTCTGTAGAAACATATGATCACGCACATACACGTGTGCTGCAGATTTGTGATTCTTCAACTAAAACGAGGTTTACCATATTTATTTTCCACAGCAGGATTAAACCTGAATACTACCCGTAATTGCATTGTGTTATAATTGCTTGGCCTACAGATATAGGTAATGGTTTTCTATTGATTTGCATACACCAATAACTTTTTTAGACCTGTTTTTGCACGATAACATTCGTAGTGTGTTTCATCGTATGCAATCTATTGTTATTCTTACCCGTGGCATCATCTTTATTCCATTGACCATGCGTTAAGCGTATTTATCAATTTTTACAAGACACAGGTGTATTTTGGAGTGATTCTACACCATAAGAACTACGTTCATTGTGTGTTTTTTCTTTGACATGATTTGGATAAAGTTTCTGGTTAGTATTTTCTTTATGTGAAAACCATGACTATTCTTCTAATTTAAGGTTAATTAATAATGTATGCTCTTTTTCTCTTTCTTTCTTTTTTGCCCTATAAAATCCATCCCCATCCCCCCTCCGTCCTCTATGTCTAACCTATTCGCTGTCTGATTGTGACATAAATGCATTTGGTCTTATGTACTATCCCATTTTTGTATTATATATACAGCAGTACCAATGTGCAAACAATTACCTACCCAATAAGCCCTGCTTTGAAAAAGGCAATACTTTTGATGCCGAAACATGTGTCACCTATGGGCTACCTATGGGCTCTCAATTAGACTAAAAACCTTTTTCTGTACTATGATTAAAGATGTACGTATTTTCAAATACACTACATTGTTGTGGCGCGGAATCATTTCCTAGAAGGATTGCTTATTTGTTCCTTGTGGAGGGGGCTGCCTGCAGGGGGTGTTCCTTCTGGAGAGGGCTGTCTGCAGGAGTTGTCAGAGGTGATGGGTGCTGGGGGGTGGTGTCCCTTCTGTAGTGGGCTACCCACATGGGGTGTCAGAGGTGATGGTTGCTGGGAGGTGGTGTCCCTTCTGGAGGGGGCTGCCTGCAGCCGGGGCTCAGAGGTGATGAGTTCTGGGGGGGCAGTGTCTCTTGTGGAGGGGGCTGTGTGCAAGGGGCGTTCCTTCTGGTGGGGGCTGCCTGCAGGGGGTGTCACAAGTGATGAGTGCTGGGGGGGTGTCCCTTCTGGAGGGGACTGCCTGCAGGGGGGTGTCAGAAGTGATGGGTGCTGGGGTCGGGTGTCCCTTCTGGAGGGGACTGTCTGTAGGGTGTGTCACAGGTGATGGGTGCTGGGTGGTGGTGTCCCTTCTGGATGGGGCCTACCTACAGGGGGTGTCACAGGTGAGGGGGCCTGGGAGTGGTGTGTGTACTATAGTGGTACTGTGCAGTAGGTGGGTATGTGAGCAGTCTGGGTGCAGAGGGTGTAAGGGGGGACCCAGGTTTTTGTAACATGTGCAGCCTACACTTATGAGGGGGTGCAACATTTCACTGAGGTACAGCCTGGGCTTGCGTGGGAGCGCACACATTTTCTCTGGGGTGCGGCAGGGGATTGGGAGGTGTTAGCACGAAATTTTGCAGGGGGTGCTGGATGCTGGGCAAAGGATGCAGCGGAGGCTTGCGCCATGTTAGTCCTTTCACTTGCTTTTTGGTTTGCATCTAGGCATGTTGGGGGCGTTCCTTGCTCAGCTTGCTATTACTTGCGCGACAGCTACTGATGCCACTTGAAATCCATGAATACGCGTTCCGCGCAAGTTTTTATCTGCACCATGGCTCGCGCAGGGTCCTTCTCAGCACACAGCCCTTGTGCCATTTCTGCGCACAATGGCATGAATCGGACCCTTAGTGTACCCATAGTTAAAGGTTCTCACTACTGTGAGGGCTTCAATAAAGACTTTCTTGCAGTATCAGAAGCTGGAATACTCCTTTGGCTTTGGGCGTATTGCTATGCAAACTCTTATTATGTAAAACACAGCATGTGCTAGGAAATGCTATTTTAGTACAGAAATTAGAGGTTGTACAATGTTGGGATGCTTTATTTGAAGTTTACATGTGCAACAGTTTTGACTAGGAAACACTGTTTTTGTTTTAATGTTCTTGTTGCTGTACTGTTATTTGCTACAGAAATACTGGCAGCTGTCAATAGCAGTATACTGGGCACACAGTCCTGGACAGAAAAGAATGTGATGTCCACGAACATGTTAGATGTTTGGGGGCATGTATGATTATTTGTGTATTACAGGGTTGGTGAAAAGCAGTTTTTGGATGGCTTAGAACTTTAGTGCCACTCATTGAAACTGCATTCTAGACCTGATACTGAATGGTTTTGCAAAGTGTGGTGCCGTTTTGTCAAGAGGGAACAAAATTAGAGGGGGGGTCCCAAAATTGAGGCTTATAAATGTGGTGCCAATTGATAAATTTGCAAGACAATTTTGCAAAAGGATAATGGGGCCGATTCATGGAACAAATATGTGCCGAAATGTGTGATGCTAGGTGGCGCAGGTGTGAAAAAGCAGGTGCACGCGCAGGTGTGCGATTCATGGAAGACCCTGCGTGTGTTTTCCCCGGGATGTGCGCAAAATCCGCAGGTGGCGCACACGGGCGCACACATCATTGCAACATCCAGAACGGCGTGCGCGATGCGCACAGCGAAAGCGCACAACGTTAGTGCACACACCAAAAAGGGGGCGGAACACGGGGCGGAACACACGGAAAGGGGAACAACGCGTGAAAATAAGGGCGTAACTGGGGAAGTACTGCTGTGAAATACACAGAACACCCACATGCACGCAAACTACACGTATTCATGGAATCGAATAGGGGAAACACGTGCACGCCAAAAAACACACACAGGCCTAAACACGTGTACCACCCAAAGGCAGGTGGAAGCATCCCTGCGCAGTATAGAGGGTGTACAAACAACAAAGCACATATATACAGCCATTATGTGGCCCCTTAGGAGAAATGACATGTCACGCAACGTTCAGGCATCCCAAAAAAGGAAGAAAAAGAGATGCACGACCCCTGTAGGCCATGTGCGTGTAAAAAACACCTGCAGTACCCTGTGGCAGCCAGGAACACAAAACATGAGTACGTGATCAACACGCAGGCTAGTATGCCTGAAAAAAATGGGTATGCGACTAACAGGGACACCCGCAGTAGGAAAAATAGCATGTGCGACTCACCGTCTGCCTTGCGTGTAGAAGAAGAACACGTAGCCAACACCCACGCCAAAGGAAGAAGTACGCACTGTAGCCGCTGTGAAGTAATTGCGTGTGAAGCCCAACATCTGGAAAACACAGGCACCGCTTTCCACAAAAAGCATGTACAGAGCAATGGAAACCCACATGGGACCTTCAACCCGTGCCGGGGGAAACGCCCGTGTACACATTACGTCACCTACGCACTTACGTGCTAAGGGACTTTCCTTGGAATTCACGCAAACGTGCTGTTTTTCACGTGCCAAATCACTCCGTATCAGCTGGCCACGCGACAACACACGGAGGACCACGCTCCTGCCCAGAAGGCTAAATTACTGCCCCCCAGATCCCCGAGCAGCCTCCCACGAGCCATCTGCTGCTGCCTGCCTGCCTACTGCCACCATGCCCTGCCATTTGGTGCCTGCACATCTGCCATCTGCAGGGGTCCAGTTGCTGTGACCACCCCTGCTGGAACAGAAGACTCCCGACTTGTGTTCCATCACTCCACAGCCCAGCCCCAGGACCCAGTTGCCAACCCACACCCTCCTCGGGGGTTGCCATGTCCAACACAACACCTTCCGGCACCAGAGGCAACCCCCCAGCAGAGAGGCAGAGGGCTACCAGCTTCAGTGAAAAGGAAGTTGGTATCCTGGTGGAGCAAGTTCTGGGGCATTATGATGCCCTCTTCACACCATTGCGCACCGACAAGCAAGGACGGAAGAGGATCTGGAAGGACACAGTGGGTACCATCAACGCGGAAGGGGTGGCACCCCGCGACATCAAACACGCCCAGAAGTGCTGGGAGGACTACAAGTCCAGGACCCTCAAGAAGGCCCGGCGCCTCTTGGAAGCAGCGGATGCAGTGGGGCGCCTGGTCCAGTTTACCACCCAGCAGATGAGGGTCCTGGAGCGCATTCGCCCAGTACTTCACCACCAGATTCTCAGGATGCAGGCCCGTCTGGAGTCGAGCGGTAAGTGGCCATGCATTCACGTTTAAAAAAGGGCATGTGGCAGTGTGCTGGTAGTGAGCTGCTTGGCTGCATGTGTGACATGGGTCATGTTTGGATGAGTGTGTGCAGGGACATGATGGTGCTGCATGTGAGTCCCGTCAGGCGTGACCCACATGGATGGCGTATGTGTTACAATGCATCATGCGAAGCAGCATGCGGAACGCACACATGTATGCTTGCCTGTGTCTATACTTTGACATGTTTGGGGTGTGAGAGATGGGTGCTGCTGTCATGGACATGCATGATGTACATGTCCGTGTGTCTGAGTAGTGTGTGCATTGTCCGTGACGATGTGGGGTATACGGGGCAGATGCATGACCCTCCGGTGATGATGATGCATGTGAGTATCAGCCCACCATTGGATGAATCTACGGTGCCTTGGACATGGATGCCAATGTATGTTGCATGTGCTATGTCTGTTCCTGCATGCGTGTTGCCTGCACTGACCCATGTGTTGTGAAGGGACATGATGGAAGTGACGTTTGACAGTGCCACTCATGTGCTATTGCTTTGTATCTAGGGGACTATAGTTCAGTACCCTGATGCTTGTGTTCAATGTCTCCCTTTACACAGCAGCGAGTGAAGAAGAGGGCAGTGACGGCGCTGTGGAGGAAAGCGGCAGGGATGCCTCCACCGGCCAGCGACGCAAGGCCCAGTCACCTTCCCACGAAATTCCATCATCCGGGAGCGAGGGGACTGGTGCTGCGTCTGCCACTACGGCTACAGCAGAAAGGGCGGATGATCCCCCACAGGGGCTTGCAACGGCGGAAGATGGTGCAGAGCCATCCAGGTTTGCTGGTGTGTATAGAGGAGGAGGAGGCCGCTACAGAGCCGCACATGGGGCCTGGTGGGGGTGGTACCACTTGTGCAAGTGGTGCAGTCCAGTGGCAGGGGCAGGAGGCAGCACAGGTCGCCACGGAGGTGCCTGTGCAAGTCTCTGTCCCTGACACTGTGACTGCATCACCATGCACCAGCAGGGATGCCCTGTCTCAGGCCCGTCAGCAGGTAGGGGAGAGGTCCACGTCATCTGGCACTCCTCTACCTGCGGACGAGGGGACCCGTGACCACATGGAGTCCGTCCTGATTGGTGTCGCGTTGCGCATGCGTGACATTCGTGATGACGTGCATGCTTCCTGGGGGGACCACGCACGTCATCATGAAGGGCTGTGTGCCAACGTGGCCCAGTTGGGAGGGACCATGGTCAGGGGTTTCCTCCATGTGTCGGCCAGTATTGCGGCCCTCGGCTCCTCTGAGCACACTATATGCCAGTCATTCTCCGTGCCGTCTTCCGGCCCAGATGCCACCAGGGCCCCCTGTGGATCTGCCCCAACCAACTCAGCCAGCCTGGTGGAGATCCCATCACTGCCAGAGTCAGGAGTCGGAGGTCCAGCAGGGTTGGCCACCCCACCAACTGGACCCCAGCAGATGGAGGATGTGCCAGCATCATCGGGCCGGGAACGTGCACGACGGTGCCGGTGGATTCCATCAGCCCGGAAGCCGTCGTGGTGGCAGAGGCAGTTGCGTCGGAGCCAGCAGCAGGCTCAGCATGGGAGGCATCATGGCTCGGGGCCATCAACACCCCGGGGGCAGGCATCGGCCGAGGGGCAGGAGGACCCCGCACTGGGAGTGTCTTCCGTGTGGCAGCGGTTGAGCCA